>NW_009260684.1:101128-118710 GCF_000687185.1 Egretta garzetta
CAGTGCGCATTTGACCGGAAGGATGATAGGAAGAAGGTCAGTATCTCTGAAAAAGGAGGCCAGAAAGGTAAAAGGGCTGATCATGGTGATCGTCTGTCCATCTCCTTCACATATTCTCTAGCATTTCAAATAGGGGGTGTCTCTTGGTTATAAAGTATTTTGGGGAGTTGAGCTTTGCTGTGGGAGCTGTGTTTTGAAGCTGTTTAATCTTTGAGCCCCTCTGCTCCTTTGCCAGACCTACTGAGAAAGATCTCTTGAATTTGTCCTAAGGGTAGGTGGGCTGGCAAAGGAGAAAGGGTCTTTGAGTGAAATATTGAGGTGCCTGCTTGGGGAGAGGGGTGGGGAACGATATTTGTGCCGTAGTCTAAGGAGCTGGAAGTGTCATTACCTCCACCAGGAAACCCATTCCACGGCTTCTGCACACCCTTTCCTTAAACGCTTTTTCTTTTTTTTTTTTGCTGTAAGCGCTCCTTAGAAGGCGTGTACTTCTAAGGCCTTTTCCTGCAGGCTATAAACATCCATTGTTCCATTTGGATGCTGCACTGATAATCCCTGTCCTCCTGCTGATCCTCCTTGGGCAGAGACCCTTGCTGTTTTGGTCTCCAGTGACTACCCTGTCACCTATCATTCCTTGGTGTTGCTTTGACAGAAATCCCGCTAGAGTTAGCCTGTCCTGGCGAGTGGGTGCTTTAAGACGCTCCATAAGCAAAGCTTGGCAGAGTCTGTAGTTACGATAGATTAGCTGTTATTAAGGAGTACTGTCTGCATTGTGCCAGCCGTGCCAGATGCACTTCTTTTCGGGCACTCGAGGGATCCGTTTTGAGTTGTTGCTTGTTCATATGTGATCTTAAGCCTGAAGGTGCTTCTTGTCTTCTCTGTGTTTGGTTTGTGGGCAGGAAGCAAGACCAAAACTTCTCTCCCTCTCTTTCTCTCTCGCCTTGCAGGTGGATGGAAAGCTGCTATGCTGGTTATGCACGCTATCCTATAAACGGGTCCTGCAGAAGACCAAAGAGCAGTGCAAACACCTGAGCAGCTCTTCCCGGGCAAGCCTGCAAGAGAAGGAACAGTACAGTAGGCTCAGCAGTGGCAGCCACTATAACAGGTAACCTGCGCAAGCTTCTGTGTTGTGCGAGGTGAGCTCTCCCCTGGGGTGAGCAAACAGGGTGCCTGGCTGCTCCACGCTCCTTAACTGCGCTTCCTAAAGGACCTGGGAGCAGTGCCTGGGGGCTCGGTACCTTGGTGACGGGTTTTGGCAGTTGTCTGTTGTTCAGGAGAATCTGGCTAAGTCAGGCTTTGCTAGTTTGCAAACCCCACTGTGCTGAAGTAGACTCTGAGTCCAACAGTGCTTCTTAGTGATTCCACTTACTGAACTTGTACACAATTAAAGCTAAATTGCATTTGTAAAATTTAATGATTGAAATGTAGATTTTAAGCACGAGTTCTTCTCCTACATCCTGATCTGACTGATGTATTGTTTTCTGTTTATTTTTAGTCTCCAGCTACTCTTCAAGGAATGAATTTTTTATCATTCTTTCTTGTGCTAGGAAATATTGTTTTAATAGATTCAAAGTGGGTGGGAATATTTATCTGCTTCTCTGTCTTAGACTGCAAGTCATTCAGGTTCTGACATACAATTTCCTCGTTTTTCTAGCCAGAAAACCTTATCCACCTCTTCTATTCAGAACGAAATCCCAAAGAAGAAAGCCAAGTTTGATGCCATATCTGCCAATGGTGACAGGTGAGCCTGTTACATGGGGAAATTGTGGGTGGGCGGTCTTGTTCGCTATGTTGATATAAGATAGAGTTCTGTGCGAATAGCAGGAAGCTCTTACGCTAGAGCAGGGATCTCGGGCTTTGGGACCTCAAGGGGCTGCGTTAGCAGCTTTCCAGAACCCAGCAGGCCAGTGTTACTTGGCATTTAGACATAGGGTCGAAGAGGAAAAGAGTACCTAGTACCTGTACCTGCTAGAATAGAAACTGCTTGTTGGCTAAGCCCCCACCAGATAGAACTGCAGCCAGACCAGCCTTACTCTCTCCCTGCAGTTACAGGGAGAGGGGGGCTGTTGGCTGTGCTGCAGAGTCAAGGTCTGCAGGTTTTGTGCTTTCGGAGCTATCAGACTGCTCTGCAGGGAGATGGCCTCAGAGGAGAGGATCAAGACCCACCTCTCATTTCCCCTCCTGCCTTCTGGGGGAGGGACAAGCAATCAAACAGCTTTGCTTGAAAGCATCCGATCCCATTCTGCTGTCACAGTTTGTGCTGGATTTTATGTTGACGCCGGCTGCATGTGCAGCAGAATGGGAGTCAATAGCAGAAACAGGAGATTGAGATGGATTTTTACTTTTTATGGTCTTGTACATGCATATTTTCATTCCTGCCTTTCCTCTCTGATTCTCAGCGTTCCTTCCTCTCCCGAGATGCTTTGTCCCCCTATCCAGAGTGCCCCGTCCACGTTGGCGCAGTGGGCTGCTTCCCAACAGAGTCTCGGTGCCCACCATTGTCCTGTTTCTCAAGGCACTGACATCCTGAAGTGAGATCACCTGTTGTTTTCCCCCTGTTGCCCTCCCCTCCCTGGGAACTGCCTCGTACATGGAAACTCCCTCTTGATGGATCTCCTTCAAAACCCCAGTGGATTGGGAGCACGGACCAGAGCATAGGCTCGTTAGTGCCAAAGGGTCTGTTAAAGCCACTGGTAATTCATTAATCACTACCTGCCTTGAATGTCTTTTCTTCGAGATCACAGATTGCATCTCTCCTATAGATACTATTGACACCTTGTCAATGATTGTTAATATGTGAAATGCTATGACAGGAAATAGAGTTACATCTCTCCTATAGATACTATTGACACCTTGCTATGATGGGAAATAGAACTTAAATAATTTTGTAGGGCAGTGGTTCCCAAAGAGTGGTCTACAAGACCGTTAATCATCTGAACAGTGTTTTCAGCTCCAGCTCAGCACGGAGTGGTCAGAGAATTCATCTGACTGCCTTCAGTGCTGGTGGAGCCAGAGGAGAGACTGGAGACAGGGCCCTGGTAGGACTGGTGCAGCCCATCAGTTTTGCTGCAGCTTTTTCTCTAGATAGGCTCCTGCTCCCCTGCTGAGGCTGCTCGCCGGGCTATAGGACAGCACCAAGTATTTTCATCTGCTCACTAAAGCCTGGACTGAGACCCAACAACTCATTGTAATACCCCTGCTGGCTTGAAAATATCCAAGAAGCAAAAGGTCCCACACTCTGGCATCAATTGCTCAGCCCTTTGTTTGCAAATCAGGAGCCTGTATGAGAGGAATCAAATGCCTTCATTTCTGTTTGTTCTTGGGTCAGATGTTGTCAGTCTGGCTCCTGCCGAGGCTGTGGTCCTGCCCCAGGCTTTTCTTTGGTGAATCCCAGTAATGAACGCTGTAGTTTTAACAACTACTTGAAAGCATTTTAGCTTTTAGCCACCAGCACTGAAGGCAGTCAGATGAATTCTCTGACCACTCCGTGCTGAGCTGGAGCTGAAAACACCGTTCAGATGATTAACGGTCTTGTAGACCACTCTGTGGGAACCACTGCCCTACAAAATTATTTAAGTTCTATTTCCTGTCATAGCATTTCACATATTAACAGTCATTGACGAGGTGTCAATAGTATCTATAGGAGAGATGCGATCTGTGATCTCGAAGAAAAGACATTCCAGCAATCTGCTGTAGAAAAGGTGAGCTGCAGCTCATTTAAATAGGCACGTGACTGTGTTTCTTGAGTGGGATAATAATGGTGGTTCATTAAGTGTGGCTTTGGAGGTGCTGGGGGTTTTTTGTGAGGATGAAAACCCGCCCCAAACCCTCCCCTCTTGCACCATTTTCTATCAGATTGTCCCCCCCCAGGAGTCAGCTGGAGTCTGGGTCACAGGCCGAGTATGGAGTTAGGGTCTGCCACAGCACAAGGCTTGTTTTCATCAGCGGTGTGGTCTGGAGCGGGGTGATACGCAGCCAGCACCTCATGGCTGCTGAGATCAGCCGCAGCTTCCTCTACGGTGTGTCTTAGCTCCAGCCAAACTTCTGATGCAGCCTTCAGCTGGGCAAAATTTGGACACATTTGAGCTCAGTTAACTTTGGTAACACCCCCAACAGGGTCCAGCTTATCTGAAATTGTTCCTCGTTTGTGGATGCAATAGGAATTCCTTTACCACATCTCACTAAATGCCCTCTGTATGTTTTCATTTACATGTTTCAGAGTGGATGTTGCTCCCAATGGCTGTGATAGGGGGACTGAGCGATTTCCAGTGGTCATTTAATGGGTGGCATTGAGTGGTTCATTCTGGGTGAACTCTCTGAGGAGCAAGCAGCGCTGGCTCTGCTGTGCACGGAGTAGCTTTCCCCCGCGGTGACTCTCAGCACAGTTTGCAGCAGACCTTGCCCTACTGATCCCATAATCCTGGGCTGCCCCTGCCTGGGTGAGCACCCTGGCTTCACCTCCAGCCTCTGGTGCTGCGCTGGTCCTGGTTCGGGCAGCGCTTGGTGTCCCCATCTTGTGCAAGAGCTGCCAGAAGTGTTTTTATGTTACAGGCTCTGCAGATGCTCTGATGCTGCAGTCCCTTCTCCCCTAACTATAGAAAAGGTGCTAAATTGTGCTTTTAACACCAGGAAATGATGAGCGCTACTGGCTGAGCTGGCTGGGGGAGGGCAGCAATGCTGGAGGATGCTGAGCAGCAAAGTTCATTTAATAAAAAGATTCTCATTTGCATAGAAAAGTCCTGGCGTATGCTTAAAGCATCGAGACTTGGGCTGAACTGCGGCTGCTTTTGGTGCTGTTAGAGGGTGTGTGAGTTCAGATACTGGTTCCTGTTGGTCTGGATGGATTTTTGCGCGTGGGGGATGTTTTTGTCTAAGGTGAAACTTGGATGCTGGTTCGGTCAGCCTGGTCTGTGCCTCTTTATGTTAGTCTGACTTGAATAGCAAAATCTTTAAGCTTGGCATTTGTTTTGCCTAATTTCAGCCATTTAACAGGTGTGGAGTTTAAGGCAGTCATTTTGGTTTCTTTCCCACTCAATAGAGAGAGGCAGGTGTCTTTGGAAGAGCTCCATTTTTTTTCTTCTGTCTCCAATGAAAGCAACGGGAGCTCATCAATTCACTTTAATTAGAGGCATGCGTTTTAGGCTGTTCAAACAGAGAGCATGTGTCCCCCTGACCTATCCCAAGGGGCTGGGATCCTGGGTGTGGAGTTTATTTGTAGGGGAAATGGCCCTTTTTTTTTGTTTGGTTGGTTGGTTGAATTCTTAATCCGTTTGTTAAAGGAATGGAGCAACTTGTATTTGCCAGTTTTCCTTCTAATTTTGGAGTCTCAGGCTGCTTCCTTAATGCAGGGTTAAAGACAGAGAAACCTTTCATTGCTAACTTGTCAGTCTTTTAAAAAAAAAAAAAAAAAAGGCAAAAAAAAAAAAGCTGCTGCTTTAATTAGCACCTTGCTGCAAAACGCACCCTCAAATGTGTCAACTGGACAGGAAAATGTCTGCCTGTGCTCACGTACTTGATGGGGGGATGCTGGGGCACTCTGAGCCCACCATTACCCGCCCTGGGTGCAGACCCCAGGGGCAGGATGAGGCCCTCGAAGCCCTGGGGTCGTGTACTGGCTGTGCTGAGTGCGAGAGCGGCTCTGCGGAAGCCTGGTGGCCCGCCTGTCCCTTCTCCCCACTGGGTGGCAGGGCCGGCTCTCACCTTCCCGGCTCCGCAGTGTGCTCTGCGACAGGAGCTGCCAAGGAGGGAATTTTTCCTGCCAGAGTCGCTCAGGGAAATATGAGCATCTCCCAGCACTCTTTAGCACCCCAGGATACAGCAGGAGGGAAGCTTGCCTGGGCAAAGGAACGGTGTAAGCAAGAGTTTGTTTTTAGCCAGAGGGAATCAGTGAGGAAGCCTTTTTTTTTTTCCTCTGTGGAGGCAGCTTGTTTTCTCTTCTTTTTTTTTTTTTTTTTTTTTCTCTCCTCCCCAGCATATTTGCACTGAGTGGGAAATTAAAGCTACAGTTAGTAACATGCTTGCACACAGAAAGGTGTTGGAGCACCCACCATCATCTTGCACAGCCTCCACTTGGGAAACTGTACTTGGGAACAGTTTTAAAATGGAGGCATTCTCCACTAGCGTGCGTCTGTGAACCTCTTCTGCACTTGAGAGCTGCCCAGCGTGACAAGCACAGTGTACCCAGAGACCTGCCACATCTTATGGTGTGGGCTCTGCTGTCAGCATGTTTTAACCATGCAAGACTCTTCCACCGTGGGCTGTCTCCTACAGACCCTCAGTTCTGAGTTTTCCTTTGCCAAGCTTTCTCTCCCTGTGCCGCAGGGCTATCCTGTGACTTTCAGATCTATGAAGCTGCCCCTGCCTACTTTCCCTCTGTCGATCCCCAGCACAGTGGTGGAAAGAGCCTTTTCTTCTGCCATGTCCTTGCTAACCAGTCCAATCAATGCAGACTGTGCTTTTAATTAGAAAATGGATTCTTTCCAGGCACTAGAGGAGACCCCTGTGTGAGGTGAGCAGCCAGTACCCTCTGCCTCGGTGTACAGATGGGGAACTGGAAGCACGAAGGTGTCTGCATTTTTGAGAGAGGCAGCAATTCATTTTAAGACCATGCCTTCCCCAGTCTGCTGCAGCTCCCAGCTTTAGAGCTGAATGTAGGCTTTAGGACATGTGTTGACCTACTCTGGAAGCTTTAAAAAATATGTCAGACTTCAGGTAACCCTGGCTATTTATCTTTATAGTGGCAGCACTGTCTGATAACAGCCAGACTTGAAGTAATCTTCCAGGTGAAGCTTTGTTGCCTTATTGCTGTTAAATCTTTATACAGCAATTTCAGGTGTGTGCGGCTGGGAACGTGCTGGTCTTCTAGCACCAAGAGATAAAAACCAGGCTTGCCATTACAGAAGCAAGAACAGAAGGCAGGCAAAGATCGGGTGAGCTCCCTGGGCCTGTGGCTGCAGCTTTTCCTATCTTACGGTCTGAAATATTCCTGTAGTGTAAGACTGTGCGTGGCTGCCCAGATCACTGGGTATCTCGTAGGGAGGTTTGTGCATTACCAGTGCAGGGGAGTGACGCCTCTCCAGATAAGTTTTCAGCTGGTTGCTTAGGTTTAGAGTACCTGGTGGTGTACAGGTGGTGTGCTCAGCTATTTCTCTGTCTTCCTGGAGAGTTTTTCCTGCTCTGAAGTGGTAATGAAGCTTTGTCCTAAATTGTTATATCATGGAGGAGTCAAAATACAAAAGTCCAGTATGTCTTTTTACCCCTTTTCCCTGCTGGGGACAGTGCTGACTTTAATCTAGGTATCTCCCTTTGCTTTGTTTGTTTAACTTGAGGTTATTTGTTTCTTTTTCATGTTCCCTCCTTGCCAGAATGTTTGTTTACACTTAGTGAAAAGTTTTGCTGCGCATGCAAAGACTGCCTGTGAGCAAAGAGGGTTCTGAAGTGGTTGCATAAAGTTTCATTAGCTCTCTGGTCACTGTCCTCAACTCTTTGCTTTAAAAAGGGATCCCTGCTCTTTGAATGGTTGCTGCAGACACTGGCCAATGTTCCCCCATAGGAGTCCTGTGTTTGCACTGATCATGCAATAATACAACTCAATGTATCGCATGTAATCCCTGTTGCCTGTCATATCGTGTGCTTCCCAAATTCCATGTGGCATCGAGGGCAGGGATACAGGCAACACCTGCATTCAGGGAGCGTTTGGAGGACATGATGTGTGTCGTGAAATGATTCCCGTTCTCCTTCGAGAGCCACCTGTGGGGGTTTCCCTGCCTCGATGAAAAGAAGTGGTCATGACGAGAGTCTTTCCCTCTTCTTTGTTGCAGTTTTTCTCCGGACCTCGCCCTGGACTCTCCCGGCACTGACCACTTTGTTATCATTGCCCAGCTGAAGGAGGAAGTGGCCACTTTAAAAAAGATGCTGCACCAGAAAGATCAGATGATTTTGGAGAAGGAGAAGAAGGTACAGCCCTTGGCTTGCTTCCCCCCACAGCATGCTGACTTGTTCACGCAGATCACACTCCAGCAGAGTCTGGCTTTTTATCCTGGAGTGAACAAGAGTGTTTCTGGCTGTTTCCAGGCTGCCTCCTTTCCAAAGCTGAAGAGGCTTTCTGGACCCACCCAGATCTCATTTCATACAGGGTAATTTTCTGACCACTGTCTCAGAGACCTCTGTGTGGGGGAAAGACTGAGAAAAAACCATGCTGCTCTGTGCAGAAAGACAGCCCTGGCCACTCCTGCTTCTCTGTGCTGCTCAGTGATACAGTTCTGGTCTCATTGCGCTTCCCCTGCCCACCCCAGCACATTTCTGAACTCATCCAGTCTCCCGCAACTTCTGCCGAGGCATTTTCTGTGGCAAGGTGCATCAGGGGTTAAGGCATTCGTTTCTTCTTCCAGCTCACTTGCTCTGTACTGGTTTATCTGCAGATCACAGAGCTGAAAGCCGACCTGCAATACCAGGAGTCGCAGATGAGGGCAAAGATGAACCAAATGGAGAAGACGCACAAGGAGGTCATGGAGCAGTTACAGGTGACAGCATTTTTGTTTTAATTTGCTGAGCTGTGCTGTAGCCAGGAGTGACTGAGGACACTCCTGATCTGCACACCCCATGAGCCTCTGCACACACAGCTCTGCTAACGCTTCTCAGCCCTCTGCTCTGCCAGGCCAGCCCCTCCCCAGCTCTGTACCAGGCTGCAGTGCATTGTAACCCCTATTTATATCCTCCTTGCCGCTCTCTACTCGGGCTCAGACTTAGTGTATTGTAAAGTGCTGTGTTGTGTCCCCTGTGGACTAGACGGGAACCATCAAACTCATTTTACCTATTGCCAAAATCAGGTTTGAACCTGTTTCTCCAGACTGCAGAACCTTTGTCAGCTCCCTGCACCACGTAGCTCTTAATGTGATTTATGTGACCGGTAACCAGAGAGAACAAAGCTCAAGAAACAATTGGCAATTCCTTTAGCACTGTATCTCTGTAGTCCAAATAAAGAAGTCCCTGAGCCCGAGGGAACAGGGAGAGCAGGATTCTTGTCATGGCCATGGAAACACTAGGTCAAAGGGGAGCTGGTTACGGGGAAGAAATCAGACACCAAAATGAACTTTGCACCCTTTAATCGCTCTGGGGTTTACAATGATCTAAAGCCCTAGCGATGAGAAATGGGAGGGGATAAGACAAAAGGCTTATATTCCCGCTGAGAAAACAGTCCCTGCTCCGTTAGCACACGCCCAAGTTAATTATTGGAGTGGAAGACAGGTTTTGGAGACTACAGCTGCTGTCAGGAAGCTGGTGCCTGTGAGATCCCCTTCACAATGCACGTTCCTAAGCACTGGAAGGCTGTGAAGGTTGGAATATCTGTGTGTGGTGCGCTGATGTTGCTTCCCGCTCCTTGTGAGCTGGGAGGCACTGGTGGTTTGTCCTCAAGGGACTGATGACAGCCAGAGCCTTCTGTCTCTGTACTGCTTTATTGATCCTGCCCTGCCTGTGTCAGCCCAGAGCTGTTTCCATCTCATAGCTTTGGGAGGCCTGCGAAGAATGAGCTGGTGTTTACTCCAGTTCTGAATAGAGAATTTTCCATTAGCGCAAACCACCACTTTTTGGTTGCCTTGACAGCCCTGGCTGTGAGGCCAAGGGCTAACTGGGAGACGACCCCTCCCTCCTTGCAGTGGTTTCCCAAGGCAGGGCACGCTGGTTGCTCGGTGCGGGTGGGCACAGTATACCCTGCCGCTGCCTTGGCTGTGGCTCAGAGCAGACGCCTGCCTTGAAAGCTGTCGGACACCTTCCAACAGCCTTGAACTCACTCAGTTCTGAAAGAAAGAGGAAACATCAGATCCACGAGCAGGTCTGCCTGCAGCCACCTGCCTCTCCTGGGGGGAGAGGGGTTTGCATGAGGGGGGCTGTTCTCTGCTTAGCTCCGACTGGGACTGCCCTGAACTCGTTCTCTCTGGTGTCCAAATGTTTTATTTCAGCTGGTATTGACTGAGGCTCTGGAAACTTTCTTCACTGATTCCCAAATAAAAGTTCAAACCCTCTCGGTGTATTGTAGGTGCCTTGAAGTGTTCCTATGATTCACTTTTTTGAACGTGCTCTTGGTTTTTTATTATTTTGCCTTGTCTTTTCACAGTGGGAAGCAGGGGTGCCTGTATTCTTCCAGGCTGTAGGAGGTAAAAAAATCTGCTTTACCACACGCAGTACTAGAGCAGAGGGTTTATTCCTCTAATAGCCATTTGCATATTCATTCGTTCACTGGAAACCAGTGCAGAAGACCTGTATCTGGCTTCACATGGATTCTACCCCTTCTGCTACTGCTGTAGCATAATTTACTCCATAGGCTAGAGGAGAGTGAGCTCAGCGGTTTGGTAATGGGGGCTAGAGAGTCTTGTTTGTAAGTTGCCATGATTTTTAATTCAGTGCAAACCAGAGAGATGATAAGTTGGTACATGTCGGTGCTCTGGTGGGTTTGGAAAGCTCCTAGTAGGGATGCAGGGTCAGTACGGTGCTGAATCCTGATAAAACGTTGGTGGCGTGTGAAGAAACCGAGGGTGAAACAAAGCTGAGAACGGTGAGCGGCTCCGCCCTGCTTTTTCGATACAAGCAAGAGTGTGGGGTAGGGGAAGCTGGCCTTCAGCTCACTCAAAGGCGTCAGGTTGGGGGCTTGAGTCACCAGGGTTTCACTCCACCGCTTCTCACGCTGTCAAAGCACGGCAGCTGGTGAAAGGGGAAGGAAGGAAAGCCAGCCCCGGTGACCTCGGTGAGTGTCCTTGGCTGGTTTAACACGAGCTGTGCGTTTGTCGCCTTTTGCTGTGGAAGCTGTTAGCTTTCAGCCCCCTTCTCAGTTACAGCGGGGGGATGCGAGGGGGAAGGTATGGGAAGAGCCCTTTCCCACTGGTAGGGATGAGATGCTGGACTTGAGCTCGTGCCGTGATGCCGTGCAGCAGCATCTACCTCCTTTTTCATCTGCGTGCAGGACACTGGCAGCTTCTGTCCAGGCAATTCTAGGATCCCGAGAACTAATGATGATCCCTGCCATTAAATACCCATTTTCGCTGTGTTTCCAGGCCAAGAACAGAGAACTCCTGAAGCAAGCAGCTGCCCTATCGAAGGGCAAAAAGCCTGAGAAGTCGGGAGCAATAACCTCCCCTTAGAACCAAACCCCCTCTCTGGGAGCTTTCCCCAGCATTAGCCAAGGAGTCTAGGAGGCCTGCCTGATCGCTGGAAGCCAAAACCTCAGTGTTGTCACTATCTCACTGCCGTGGACTCGATGGAAACGCCTGGCGTGTGTTGCCTTTCGACAGCATGCTTGAGCGTGCCTGGTTTTGCTCTCTGTTGAATACCGGTCTGTATCACGGTGATCCATGGGGAGAGGTCCCAGCCATCCTAAATCCCACCCCCCGCCCCGAAGTACTGCTTTCTGGAAGAAGTTTTTTCCTAACCAGTTGCTACCACTGCCAACCCTTTCCATTAGCAAACAGGAACCTGCTGCATTAGAGACTTCTTGCTGGTTCCAAACCTGCTGCTGTGAGGCAATAGCCGTGGCCAGTTGTTGCGCAGATAAGACGGGAGCCGCGTGTGGTGGGAGCTTGATTTTTCTTGAACTGTTCCCTCTTCAAAAGGAAGCCGATAAATCACCAGCCCAACAGATGTTACTGGAAGGTTGTGCCACTGCTGAGAACGGTTGATCCAGCTTTTTGAAGATGCTTCCAAAATGGGGGCTCTGTATTTATCTTGGAAGTTTTTTGTTTTGGTTTTGGTTTATTTTTCTTCTTTTCTATGTCAGCTTGGCAAACTGAACTGCCTGGGTTTGTTTTCTTGTTTTGTTATGATAGCTTTTGGGTTGGGAGCCGATACAGACCCAAATCTACCCCATATTCTGCCCCCACCCCAGTGCCCTGGTTACTTAGTGACCTTTGGGGCTTTGATGACTTCTGTAGCTTGGTGTGATCAAGCGTCTCCTACTCCATTTTTTTACATGAGCAGAGTTTGAGACTGGGACGTTCCCTCTGCTCCCCTCAGGCCCTGGGCTGAGCTCGCCCTCTTCTCCCCCTTTCCCTGCCCCATTGCTCCTTTCCAGATGCAGAAATAGGGGCCAGGTTGGCTCCCAGGAAAGTGCTTACTCAGGCAGCAACCCAAGCTGGGGAGTGTTTCTTGGGGCTCTCCAGGGACATTTCTCACTGCTGATTAAAAGCCAGCAGAATAAAAAAAATAATAAAAAAAAAAAAATTTTAAAAAAAAGGGCTATGAAAGTTCCCTGGAACAGGGATGTGCTTCTCGGAAGCAGCACAGAGACCACAGACCCCTCCAGCAGACCCCAGGCTCTGTCTGCCGCGTGTCTCCTGGCGTTGGGGGGGATCAAAAGCACTTGGCTGCTGCGAGGGGCAAAGCACCACACAGCTCTCGGCTGGCAGGAGCTCCTCCGCCTCCCCGCACCGAGCTCCATTCAGGGTGTGAAGAAACATCTCAGGGTTTGGAGACCCTCGGGGCGGAGGAGCAGGGAACGAAACCTTAAGTCTGGAGCGGCGGCTGAAGGTGGGTAGCGAAGAGGCGAAACCGTCCTTTTTGATGCAGGGCCGGTTGCTCTGTCAGGGTTTTTATTAAGCTTTTAACTAGAGATTGTGGATTTATTTTATTTTTTTTTCATCTTTCTTTTTTTGTTACTAAAGATGACTTTACTCAAAGGCACTTTTTTTTGATGATGATGTTGGCTTCTGGCATGGAAGGAGCACGCTGCCGCATCAGACACTCGGCCATGTGGGTTTTTTTGTTCTTTTTTTTTTTAAGAGACTTCTGATGTGAAAACAAGAAAAAAAAAAAAAAAGTTGTTACACTTTGCCAGAGTGTGACAGCAGGAAAATGCTCACCGGATTTTATACTTCACGCGTTTTTAGAAAATGAGGTGCGTTGTTGGGATTTTTTTTAAATGAGGACTTTGCTTTTGCGCTTCCCTCCAGATGCAGAAATCGCGCAAGGGAGGAAGGCCCTGTGTATGCTCTTGGGTTTTTTTTTCTAATTGTGATAAATTGATCATGCGTTGAGTAGCTGATGATTTGTAGTAATAACATCGTTTCTTTGTATGTTTATAATAATGGAGATTTTAAAAGGGATGCTTTGATTTGTACAAAACTCTGACAACTGTAAAAGTGTTTTAAAAAAGCCTCATCCGTGTCTGCTGCTTTCTCTTTGCCTTCAAGAAAAAAAAGCAAGCGACCAAAGCGTCTTTCCCTGCCTGGAACTGATTTATCTCCTGCTGGCGGCTGCCTGGTCGAAGCATTGGTCGTGCTGCTTCGGGGTGCGTATGGGAAGGAGACGGCATTTTTCTATTGTTTGCTTCGCTCCTACTTTTGTTTCTATCTTTAAATCCTCCCAATCAAGCCTGTTGCTAGGATCCTCGTTACTTGGTTACCTCCAGCTTCCCGGGACCCGTCCGGCTGTATCCGACGAGATCCGTTCTCTTATTTTCTTCCCCAAGCACATGAAGGAAGACAGAGGGCAGAAAAAAATACAGTCTTGGTAGGAAACAAAAGGACAAGAGGGTAAGAGCATTCTTTATTTTAAAACACAGATGCAAATGAGGTGAGCAAACACGGTTTGTGTCTCTGAAGTCTTCCCCTCATCTCTGCCATGAGTCTGGAGGGAAAACAGTTTGGGTTTTGGTTTGTTTTGTTTCAAAGCATCTAATTTGCCAGCAGAAATTTTGTAGCTAAAACCTCTCCAGAGATTTCCACCTGGAGAAACGCCCCTATCCTCGTGGGCGCCGCAGTTCAGCCCGTTGTGCTGTCGGAGCAGCTTCCTGGTGCCACCAGCAGCGCTGCTGCCGTGGCCTTGAACGTCTGTTCCCGGAGCGCTGGGTGGGAAAAGGCAAACCCTAGCTCTGTTGAAACACCGCAATGGCTTTTCTAGCTCCAAATAGTCTTCCCATATTATACTTTTCAAAGCCTGGATTTGCATGCAGGAAATAGCCGCTTTTCTGGGAATCATCGGTTGTGACAAATACCCAAATTCATCGCTAAATACGGGGAAGAAAAATAGGTTCTATGAAATCGTTCTCGTCAGCACTATTCCAATCTCTTGGTGGTTCTTCCCATCTCTTTGGCTTCTCCTGCCTGTGAAAGCAGAGGCTGACATGCACCGGTCAGGGTTTTCATCCCGGGTTTGCCGGATTTCAGCCGTCTGACCGAGCCAAGAGCCCTGGCCAGGGAGCTTGAGGCGCCCAAGCGATTGCAGCCTCGCCGAGTCGCTGCGGCGCAGAGGGACTCCCTGTACAAGTGCTGCCTCAGACCAAAAATGCCCCCCAGGCAGAAGCTGCTGGGGATACCCGGGTGCAAACCCAGCAGGGTTTGCTCGGCGTCTCCTCTGCGCCGGGTGGCTTGGTGGCCGCCCAAGCTGGGCACTGCATTGCGGCCTTTTCCTCCTCATCCCTCCTTTCAGCTCATGTTTTTCAGATGAGAGGTGCCCAAATTGCAAGCTCACAGGCTGCCGGGTGCCAGGCTTGCCCAGTAGCTTGGCTCCTCTTTCCCAGTTAGCGCTGCCTCACTGTGCCAGCGGCACTCAGCGTTTACCGGGTGCTTTATCTCTGCTGAGCGCAGCGCGATCCTTGCCGTTCCCTGGAATGTGCCCGGTTATCCTCGTTTACGGCAGGTCGGGAGATAGGCGAGAGCTGATCTGCCAAAGGCTGGGCTCCGAGTCAGCGGGTAGAGCGGGAGCCGGGCGCAGATCCTCGCGTTCCACCTCCCGTGCTGCGGCTCCAAGGGGCCGCTCTGCCTCTGCCCTGGCAGAGCTGTGGCGACGATTGCAAACGGGTTGCGGGCAATTTTTTGCAATTCCCGGCCAGACCTTGGGTAAGAAGTGGCTGGCTCCTGCCTTTATCTGCTAGCACATGCTTCCTCCTCTCTGTGGTTTATCCACTGCTTCTAAAGCAGTTTGAATGTTTGCAGAAGGATTTTTTTTTTTTAATTTATTTTACGTTGCGATTGCTTTATTTCTATCTCAAAGCTTTCCGAAAAGTTTTCACTGTAACCAAACACGCTCAAACATCACATACTGATCTCAGCCACCTGCTAGTAATGAAATCAGGGTTGAAAATGAGACTTCCAGGTTTTTGGCCGCTGTTTTTCCCCATTCCACGCATTTCAGGTGTGTTGGTGCTTGGCTGCCCCTTGTCTGCTCCCAGCAGAAATCTCTTCTGAAGACGCAGAAGCTGAGTTCCCGGAGCGCTGACCTGAGGCGCTGGAGGTGGTTGGGTTTTCAGGGCACAACGAAAACCTCTTGCAAAGCATTTCTTGAGATCTGCTAACCCAGAGGATTACATTTTTAAATTTTTTTTTAAGTAATTACTTGAATAAATAGCTCCTTTCTAAACTTGCAGGCCCCCGGGCAAGGGCTTGAAACTTTAGTACGCAAATGAATCTAAACTGTTCTGCAGCGTAACCCGCAGCAGAACTGAACCCACAGCAGAACTAAACCAACTTAACCAGCTGGTAATTACCCACCAACACGCTCCCTCCCGTTCCTCCCTAATTGCTGGGGCTTTCTGGGAGCCCTGGCTCAGGCAGCGTGTCCTGGGGGCAACAGGCTTTAAAATTGTCTTTGTAAAAAATAAAAAAACCCAAAAACCAAAAAACCCAAACCCCACTGAGGATCTTAAAATCCTTTAAAGCTTCGGTAACTGTTTTGCAGCTGGGTGGGGAGGGGTAAGCACACGCCTTGCTCTGGAGGTGAGGGAAGCCAGGGCAGAAGGAAGAAGAGAAGCAAATCGAGCTGTCCAAGGAGATGGCGCTCTGTGCAAAGCCCGTGAGAGCACTGAGGGTGCTGCCGAGGGTGGGGCTGAGGGTGCTAACTGGGAGCCCTGCAGAAAGCAAGCGGGGTTTTAGTGGTGGGAAATGTTCAGCGTTGCCTACTGACTTCCGTCACTTGCTAAGGGGCCAGAGCTGGCCCAGGCACCCGGAGCTGCTCCTTTGGGATGCAGCTTTTGCCTGAGATTGCCATGGAGAAAGCTCAGCTGCCCTTTGCCTCCTTCCAGAGGAAAGCTCTGGAGGTCCAGGAGTCCAAAGGTGTTTTGGCTGTAGCCCCCATCCTTATCAGTGCTGGACCCAGTATTCAGTCCCCATTCCTGGAACACGTGGGGATAGCAGCTCTCTCCTGCTGTTATTCCCAGAGGCTCCAGAGCAATGAAGATCACTCACCAGTACAAACCATTACTTCTAATGTGTTTATGCTGCTGAAACCACATCCCTCTGCAGAAACCCCGATGGAGCAAGGTGCTGAGCTCCTGTGGTCCCAGGAGGACCACGTTCTGGTTACCTTCCCTCCGCAGCTCCGAAATTCCCTTTTCCACCCCACATATGGTCCGGGCTTCCTTCTTGCAGCTCACCAAGGCGAGGTGCCGGTGGGTTTTCCCATCAGGGGCTGTTAATGGGGAGGTGTGGGGTGACCAGCTGTGCTGGCAATCCAGCTCCTCGGTCTTGGGACAGGAGCGGAGCCGTAAGGCAAGGAAGGAAGCGCTTCAACCACGGCATAGGTGACATCTGCTCCAGATGCCCCGGCAGCTCCCTGCAGAGTCCCCATGAGGTCTCTGCTGCTTCCCTTTGTCCTCGGGGTTTGGCCTGGCCAACCCCCCCGAGCTGGTGAAGTACCAGAAGGCCGGCCAAGGCGACGGCTGTCCCCAGCCAACCTTGCCCGTTGCTCTAAGGTGACTTATCTTAAGCAAGCGGCCTGGCCTTCCTGTTTTGCTTCCTTGCGGCGTGCTGTTAAGCTACAGCAACATTCTTGTACAGTCAGCGTCTCGGGAACTGGGGCACTGGCAATCCCTGAATAATTACTGAGCTGTGGCGTGTTTGCCATGATTGGTGTTTCTGGAAACAGGGTGTTTGGGTTCAGCTCCCGATTTCCTCTCTCGAGGAAATTTTGCCTCTCCTTTGCCACCCTTTTTTCCCATGATTGTTGTAAGGAGCCTTAGCTGCAATGCTGCTGTGTGCCCAGGTGAACCTCTGTGGATGAGCCAACACGGAGAAATCCTCCCGCCATTGTCGTTCCTTGAAGAATGAGCACTGCCGAGCTGGAATTGGGACAAAAAGTGAGACCTCGAGCGCTCTTGGGTGAGGTTTGCGGGACAAAAGGATGGGAGATGCTGAAGCTGCTTCAGCACTGCCCAGTATCACCCGTTTCTGGCACACAGCATGGGGGGGTACAAGCCCCTGGCAGCTCAGAGGTGGTGGCAGGTCATCCCCTTTTGCCAGGCTGCTGTTGATGGTGGGGAGATGCTGCCGACAGCCTGAGCCGGTGCTGTGCAGGGGGGAGCGTTGCAAAGAGGCCAGGAAGATCGCGTGCTGCTCCTTATTGCCGAGCGAGTGCACTGCCCCGGCCGTGCCCAGCCCCTCCTGCCCCTGCTCTGCACGGCTCCGGGGCAAACGTCCCTCCGGCACGGCCCTCCATGTCGATCGAGGGGATGTTAAATATTTGGCGGCATCTCCCACCCATCCCTCCAGCTGGACCACCGCCTGACACCCACAGCCCTGGGGTCTCCAGGTCCATCTCACCCTGTCCCCCTCGTGTCCAGAGCTTTCTGGGGGGCAGAAAGGGGAGGATAGAGCCAGCCCCCC
>NW_009260684.1:118722-119092 GCF_000687185.1 Egretta garzetta
TTGCACCCTGTTGCCTTCACTGCTGCAAAGCTGGAGACAGCTTTTCACCTCCGGGCTGGCGTGTTCAGCCAGAGCAAACGCAGAGCTCGGGGCCTCAGGTAGCTGCAGCCCCTGTGCTGGCCGGGGATCCGGCAGCATCTTGGATCTTGCCCAGTGTAAGGGAGCTCTGGGCCTCTCCATGGGGCGTGACGGGGCCGAAGGAGCAGGCGATGGAGCTGGACTGGGGTGACAGGGGCTGAAACAGCTCCCAGGGGAGCGTGGGGCCGGGTTCCTCTTGGAGCAGGCACAACCCAGACCTCGGATGAAATGCAATTAAACCCCCAAATTGTTCCTCTCAAATGACACAAGTGCAAATAGAGAAGCAGAGACA
>NW_009260684.1:119390-120057 GCF_000687185.1 Egretta garzetta
CGCGCTGACATGTTCGCTTAATTGGCAGGAGCTCAGGACCGGAGCCGGAGGAGGCTGTTGCCAGGCAAAACCCGAGTTGTTTGTGCAGCAACTCCCGTTTGCTGGACTTTGCCATGTGCAGGCTGTCAAGCAGCACCAGATTGTTATCAGCGCTGCTGTCTGGGGCCGTCCATGGTTGTGGGGTGGGTTTCTGGTTTGTTGGTTTTTTTGGTTTTTCCCTTCTTTCACCTTCTTTTATGGGGTTTGATGTTTATTACAAGAATGGCCAGGAGCTGGCGTGGGGCTGCACGCCTTGGCCGAGGAGGGGAGGGGAAAGCTGCTCCCCGCTCTTGGGGCGCTTCTGCACCGGGTTAATCAAAGTGCTCTGCGTGAAGCCGGGGGAAACCTCGGGGTGCAGTAGGGTGGCAGGAGGGGGGACACAGCTCATGGCCACATGGAGCCATGGGACAGGCTCGGTGCACAAGGTAAGGCCAGGGCCGCTGAGCAATTTTGGACAAATACCGCTGCCCGTAAACGTGCACAGACTCCCTTTCCATCAGATTTCTTTTCCCTTCATTCCCAGCAGACATTTTCCGTGGCTCCCTGTGTCACAGGGTGGGGAAAGCGCCGCAGCAGGGCTGTGCAGTGGGTCCTGTCCTTCCCCTCGGGGCAGGGGGGATGCACGGAG
>NW_009260684.1:121115-122790 GCF_000687185.1 Egretta garzetta
CGGGCTGCAACTTCAGTGCACCAACCTCCTGAGTTTCCTGAAAAGTTGGGAATTGCCTCTGTTTGTAAGGCTCATTTTCCCCTCCGAAGAAAAACCCAACCAAAACATTTGCAGTTTTTCCTCTTGCTCCTGCATTCCCCTTCCCTCAGGTGTCCCTGGGGACAGCGGGATCACTCTCTGGCTCAGGGCTTTGCTTGCGGGGAGTCGGTGGCTCCCCAAATAGCCATGCCACCTCTGCAGGGCCGGTTGACGTGGGCTGGAAGGTGGAAACCCCGAGACGAGTGGGTGGGAAAGACCCTGGGCAGCAGTGCTGCTAGGGAGTCCCCGCCAGCACTCATCCTGGGGTGAGCCGAAGCCTGAAACGGGCGCTTTGGAGCGGGCTGGGGGAAGGACTGCAGCGGTGGCGGTGCCTTACACATCGGCCACTGGCGTCTAGCAGGTAGCACCGAAACTCCGGGGGCTGGGACCTTCACACCCGCCGTGAAAGCACCTCGGTTTTTGTTCCTACGTGCTGTGGCGGTGGGGTTTGCACCGCTGCGGGGCTCTCTGTTCAGTGGCAGCTCCGCTCTCTTCCATGAAACTTCTTCAGGTTTTTCAGGACAAGGCAGGGTGGGATTTAGGGATCCCGTTGTCTTCCTTGCTGGAGCGTGGTGGCAGCTGGGTTCACTTCCCTGGAGCAGGTCGGGCTGGGGATGGCTTGTGCCACGGGGGTTGTGCTCATGTGTCGGCTCCTCACATCAGCGGGGCCGAGCCCCGGCACTGCTCTTGCCCCCGGTATGGCACAGGGACAGCCTCCTGTCCTGCTTTTGGCAGGAGTGACGGTTGTGAGGGGTAAACCCACTCTGTCGGGCAGCTGCGATGGTGTTTGTTTAACCTTGCCTTATCAGGAATGATTTTCCAACACCTGACTAAGCACTGGCACCAGTGGCAGGGGGCTCGCTGCTCTGCTCGGCACACCCATCTTCCTGCTCCCAGGGGATTAACTCCTTCCCCATCTCTCTGTTGAGATCCTCCGCCTGCCCTGTGCCGGCTGGAGCCTGGGAGCGGGTTGTGTGGTTGGTGGCGGTCGGAGCATCACCTCCGTGCCTCAGTTTCCCCATCAGCAGAAGCAGGAGGTGAGGCGCCAGCCGGAGGTGGCACAGCGAGGGTTAACTGCGGTGCCCCTGAGGATTGCTTAATGCAGCAAAACATAATGAGCCTCTGCTAGGGATGATTACAATGTACCTTCAAAGGTCACCCTGAGCTGTCACCAAAAAGCAGCGGGGTGCCTTTGGGGTCAGAATTAAACTTCGTCCCATGGATTTGCCTGCTGGGGTCTCTCCGTTGCCGTCCCTTCCTAGGGAGCCTCTTGGAGCACCGAAGAAGCTCTTTCTCCCCAAACCGTGAGTCAGTGCAGAGCCAGCTCGGCACCCGGAGCGATGATGGCATGAGCCTGCTCTGCTCCTGCTGTCACCCCAGTCTCGGTTCCGTGGTGACTCAGGGCAGGAGCATCCCACGCACTCAGAGCCTGCGGATGCAGGCGCCGCTCGCTTTGCTGGGATGGCTGCAGCCCGGTGCCAGCTGCCTGGCACGCCGTGACCCACTGCCCGGCACGCGGGGAGCACGTGGCTGCGCTGACGGCTGCGGCGTGGGCCCCTCGTGCCATCCCACCCCCCTTCCCCACCCGGGAGAGGGT
>NW_009260684.1:123019-125393 GCF_000687185.1 Egretta garzetta
CTCATCGCTTCACGGGGCACCGTGGAAAAGCCCCCGGGGAGAAGCAGCTCCCTGCCCCGTTGCCCCACAGCTGGAGAGCGGGACGTGCCGTCCTGCCGTCGGCACCCCCGGTTGCGTGTGTCCGGGCATCCTCCTCCTGCTGCCGCCGTCCCCCCGTGACATGTCCCTTCTCCCACGGGTGAATCCCGGCTGCAGGACCCTTGCTGCCCCCTCGCTGCAGCCTCCTGGGCACGGTTGCAGGAGGCCGGGAGCATGGCGCTGGGATGCTGGGATGGTGGGGGGAGACCAGGTTTGGGGGCAGAGCTGCCCGTTGAGCTTCTCCGTCGTTAACGGGCTGGAGGGTGCGTGTCCAGTTGTGCTATTGGTTTTGGAAGGCTTCTTGGTTCTGGAAAACACTACTGGGTGCTGTGCTTGCTTTTCTCTGCCGTGATGCTGTGGGTTTCCCACGCTTCCCCCAGCTGCGGGGCGAGCCCTGCCCACCCCAGGGAGCCTTCGACGGCCGTGGGTGGAGGAAGGAGATGTGGGGAAGGGAGGAAGGGGGTCACTGGGAATTGCCTTGGTGTGGCTGATGGGATGGGGGGAGCATCTGCGGGAGGGAGGAGGGCAATAAGATGAAGGTCATGCCTTTACCCCCCGCCCAGGACAGCAGAAGCCATGGGTCCTGTGGGAGCAGCAGCCTTGCAGACGGTCCCCAGCGCAGCTCCTGCATCGGCTGGTTCAACTGGGTGCTGTGGGAGCAGGGCTGCCCGCTCTCCCTCCTGGGGCTGAGCCCTTTATTTTGGGTCCTGGGGGTGGGCAGGGGGGCCAGGCTTGCCTTGTGGTGCTGCCTTCGCCCGCAGCCGCTGGGTCGGGGTGCCTGGCTCCCTCTGTGTCCCAGCAGTGCAAGCGGGGGTGACGAGTGGCCGGTGCCTGCTCTGTGCCTGTCTCCCTGCCGCGTCTCCCCCTGCACCCGGAGCAAAGCAGGGTGCGGGTCTCTGCCGGCCAGGCATCCCTCTGGATGGGCCACGGGAGCTTTGCCGTGTCTGATGGGCACGGCCGCTGCTGCCTCCAGTCCATGGCATTGCTGCTCCCCGCTAGGTTTGCACAGGGGATGTGTGCTATGGGATAGAGCTGGGTGGTCCTGGGCATCCCGGGGGGGCTGAGACCCTGCCCGCTCCCTGGGTGGGCAGATCCAGACCCTGGGCTCACATCCTGCCTGCACGGTTGGTGCTGGGCTCCTCTGCAGAAGTCCCAGCGGAGGTGACCAAGTGGAGCCTGTGCTTGGGGACAGGTCCCAGCCTCACGGTGCCATCCCAGCTCCTGCTGGTGCAGGAACCCCAGGGGATTTCTGCAGGGAGAGGGAAGAGGGGGCTGGTGCTTCCCCACCCGGAGCGGGGGCCCTCAGCACCTCCTCCGTGGAGGGCAGCGGGTGCCGCTGCCAGCACCTGTATCCGGAGCGTGGGTTGGAGGAAGCGATGCTGTGAGTGTTCATTTGTCGAATGCCCTTTCTGCTGTCCCTGCCTCGTCCCGGTCCCAAGCAAGTGCCCCGTGTCCCCCCCTGCATCTGAGGGGTCTGCACACCAGCCCCCCCCTCTCCCTTCCCCCCTCCCCAGGCCTGGGACCACTTGAACCCTTTCCCACCTTCTTTTTTCCCAGCCCCAAACCAGGTTCTGGATTCCCTGTAGGTGTTTGGTAGGGGGATTAATTTAGCTCTCAGGGCTGAGTGCTGCATCCCCCCCCCGTCTGCGGTTGGCACCCGTGGGTGCTGCTGTGATGGAGGTGGAGAAATTTCCCCTGCACCACTGCAAGCTTGCAAGCTGGTGGGATGCTGCAGTGCAAAACTGGGACGGGGGTGGATTCAGGCTCCGTTGCGTCCCTGCATTTTGGCTTCAGGGCTGGCTGGGGGGGTCCCCCATGGGTGCTGAGCCACCCCTGCAGCGGGAGGGCTGGGAGGCTCCTGGTCCTGTTGTGCTCCAGAGAGGGGGGCTGCTTGCAGCATCCCCATCCCTGCCCCCGAGTGCACCCTGGTTGGGTGCAGCCAGCCCCCACCTGCCAACAGAGAGGAGAAAAATATCTGCTTGGGGAAAATACAGCGTGGGAACACTTGCCCTTCCCTGGGGAAGGGGGGAGATGGAGCTTGGGGGTGTCTGGAGCCGAAGCGGGTGCCTGGAGCAGCGAGCAGCAGCTGACCTGTAACCGAGTGGCTCAGTTCCGTCTTAACTGTGCTAACAGATTTGGGGAAGAAAAAAAACAAAAACCAAACCACCAAAACTCCAAAGTGGAGACGTTTCTTGGCATTTTGTTAGCGGTGTTACCAGGAACCCCGGGCTCCGTATTTACGCTGGTGATCGCAAACCGCAGTGCCCGGCTGCAGCCGTGGCCGTGCTGCTCCTGG
>NW_009260684.1:125807-126219 GCF_000687185.1 Egretta garzetta
CGTCCCGGGGATGCTCGGTGGCTCCTGGGCTGCCCCGGTGCTGGGCTAACACCGCCTGCTTTTTCTCCCTAGGACACAGGGGTCAAGGTCCCCCGGCAGCTGGGGAAGGGCCCCAGCGCCTTCATCCCCCTGGGAGAGGTGAGAGCGGTGGGGTGGTCGTGGGTGGGAGCGTCCCTCCCTGCTGGGGGCCCCTCGCTGCCCTGGGTGGGGGGCACGGGGGGCTGTAAAGAAGGATCCCCACACCCCCCACCCCAATTGCTAGTGCCCAGCCTGGGTGGGTGGAGGTGGGATGGGGAAGGGTCACCCAGCCCGGGGGTATCCCTGTGGCAGTGGGGGAGGTGTCTTGTTTTGGAAAATGGGGGGAGCAGTTGTGTTGTTTCACCCTGGTGTTTTCCTGCCCGTGCCTCAGTTT
>NW_009260684.1:127270-128546 GCF_000687185.1 Egretta garzetta
GGGTCGCACGGGCGGACAATGAGGGGGGGGTGTGGGGTGTGTGCCTCCCTCTAGGTTGGGGGGGGCTGTTGGGGAGAGTGGGGGGCTGCAGCACACAGCCCTTCACCTCCCTCCTTTCCTATCCCAGCAGATCCTGCAGGAGGGCACGGAGAGCAGCCGGCACCAGCTCCTCATCGAGGCCTGCGTCGCGGCGGGCAGGGTGGACAACATCACAACGGTCATGGGGCTGCACCCTCAGTATCTCAGCAGCTTCTGGAAGACCCAGTACCTCCTGCTGCGCATGGACGGGCCCCTGCCCTACCACAAGCGCCACTACATTGCCATCATGGTGAGGATGGGAGGGCCCCTTGGGCTGGGGGGGTCACCTGGGGGGACCTGTGGTCCCAGCACCTCTGCTGGGATTTTGCCTGGAGGCAGGAAGGTGTTTGGGACCCCACCGATGCAACCCCCCACATGGGTCCCCCTCTGATCTGTAGTCCCCGAGGCTTGGAAGCCCCTTTGGGGTTGGTCCTGTGGTGCCCACCCAGGTACCCCAGCAAACCTCTCCTCCTGGGGGCTGGCATTGATGGGGGGTGGGGCGGGGAAGAGACCCCTGTCTGGACTCTCATCCCCAGGGAAAACCCTCTACGGGCAATGCAGGGGGTGGCTCCCTGCCTTGGCTTCTCCAAGGGCTCGTAGCAGGGTTTTGGGGGGCCCCATGCCCCTGCTAGGAGCTGACTGCCCGGCTCTCCCCGCAGGCAGCGGCCCGGCACCAGTGCTCCTACCTGGTGGGCTTGCACATGGGGGAGTTCCTGCAGGTGGGGGGCAACCCAGCATGGCTGCAGGGGCTGCACTGTGCTCCCCAAAAACTCCGCAACCTCAATGAGATCAACAAGCTGCTGGCGCACCGGCCCTGGCTCATCACCAAGGAGCACATTGAGGTGAGAGCTGATGCTGCCGGTGTAGATCCCCCACCCCCAAAACACTCTGGTTTTGGGGGGGCTTGACCCCAGGGGCCACATCCCTGCTTGCACAACCCCCCCCCCAGGTTTAACTCTTTCAGGGCTGAGGGAGCCCCCAAACTGGAGGGCCGGGTCTGTGCTGCTCCCCATGGGTGGGGAAGGGGTTCTTGTCCCCCGTGGCTGGGGACCATCCTGCTGACAGCAGTTGGTTTATGGGGGAGACGCATCCCAAACACCCTCCCCATCTCCCTGCCCTTGGCTTACCCTGGCTCTGGGGTGTGGTGGGGGGTATGGCACGGCTGGCCGGGGGGGGTCGGGGGGGGCTCTCCCAACCC
>NW_009260684.1:128693-130896 GCF_000687185.1 Egretta garzetta
GCTTTGCCTGTGGGGGTGCGGGGTGGGAAGGGCGGGCATGGTGGGGTGCTGGACTGCGTTCTGGGGCTTCCCCTGGGAATTGCTCCAAGGCTTTTTATTGGGAACCGCAGATGCTTTAGGGCTGCGCCGTAGCATCCCCTGCAGGGCTTCCCTGTCTGCCCAGTTCCTGGGATGAGGCATGGGAGCAGCCGGGGTCTGGGCAGGATAAACCCAGAGGCAAATGCTCCTCGGAGCAGCCCCAGGGCTGCTCCATGTGGCAGCAGCGCTGGGAGCGGCTCCGTGCTGCTCTGGGCTGGCAACCCCTCTGCAGCCTTGCTCGACCTGGGCCAGGTTTGACCCTGCCCCATGCTTTGCCAGGGTAAAGATGCCATGCAGGAGGTGGAGGTGCTGATGGAGAGGATGAAGCTGCTGCAGGAAAGCCAGCTGGAGGAGGAGGGCGTCACGCAGGAGGAGATGGCGACACGCTTTGAGCTGGAGAAGACGGAGAGTTTGCTGGTCGCTCCCTCAGGTGAGGAGGTGCAGGGGTGCAGCTGGCTGGGGGCCAGGGAGAGGGGATGGAGGGGGAAGGAGCCGGAATCTGCCCAGGAAGGAGCAGGATCAGGCCCCCGGCTGCAGGGCTGGCTCAGTCCGGGGTCACGCCGCGTTGCTCACGGCTGCTCTGGTGGTGCCTCGTAGATATTGCGGATCACTCCCTGCAGTCCAACGTCCTCTGCTTCGTGGAGGACCCCGAGTTCGGCTACAAGGACTTCACGCGCAGGGGCGAGCAGGCGCCCCCCACTTTCCGTGCCCAGGTGGGTGCTTGTGGTCCCGCACCAGCCAGAGGGGAAGGGGCGGCAGGTCCTGCTGGTCCTGGCGTGGGGACAGCGGGGCTGATAGTTGTGGGGCCAGGATGGCAGGGGGAGACCCCAGCTTGTGTCCCTGGCTCCCTACCCCAGCATCCTTTCTCTGGCAGGATTACACCTGGGAGGACCATGGCTACTCCCTGATCAACCGCCTCTACCCCGACGTGGGGCAGCTCCTGGACGAGAAGTTCCAGGTTGTCTACAACCTGACGTACAACACCATTGCCATGCACTGCGGCGTGGACACCTCCATGCTGCGCAGGGCCATCTGGAACTACGTCCACTGCGTCTTCGGCATCCGGTAAGTCCCCGAGCCGCGGCCGGAGCCCGTTCTCTGCCTCGGGTAGAGCCCATGAGCAGGTGCAGCCTGGGAGCCCGTGGCTCTGTCTTGGTGAGACTGTTGCTGCTGCTTAAGGCTAAGGCAAAGCAATGCTGTTGGGGGGCACAGCTCGGGTCTGGGAAGACCCCGGGGTGTGAGAACAGGCAGGGGTTGTGCCTGGAGCAATGCGCCCTCCTCTCTCCCCCAGCTATGACGACTATGACTATGGGGAGGTGAACCAGCTCCTGGAGCGCAGCTTGAAGATCTACATCAAGACAGTGGCTTGCTACCCGGAGAAGACGACCAAGCGGATGTATACGCAGTTCTGGAGACACTTCAAGCACTCAGAGAAGGTGCTGCCCCATCCCTTCCCCTCCCGGTGGGGCATGGGGGGTGCTGAGCCCCCCGTGCCCTGACCCTGCTCTCCCTGCGTAGGTGCACATCAACCTGCTCTTGCTGGAGGCTCGGATGCAGGCGGCTCTGCTCTACGCCCTGAGAGCTGTCACCCGCTACATGACCTGACAAGCCTCTGCTCCCTCCTCCTCCTCCTCCTGCCCTGGGTTTGGGGGAAAGGCCAGGGGGGAGCTGGCACCCTAAAGACTTTGCTGGAATATTGTCTCCCCTCTTAAGGGGCCTGGAGCTGTGGAAGGAAAGGGGGGGATCCCAGGAGAGGGGATCCCCAAGAAGCCGTCAGTGCTGAGAAGACCCCGGAGCTTGGCAGAGCTGGGGGTGCTCGATAGGTCTGTGCCTCTTTTTGGGGTGAGCCTGAACGAAGCCAAACCAGGGTGCCTTTGGGTGCTGCCTTTGCCACGGGTGCTGCTGTGACACCTCTGTGCCACGTCCTGGCACCAAGACTGCCGCCGTGGGGGACTGTCCTCATGCTGGAGATTGCCAGAGGGTATTGGGGGCTTTGCCTCTGCTTCTTGGGGGGGGGTCTCATCGTGCTGGAAGATGTGCAGCTGCTGGTGGGGATGCTGCCCTGGCACCCCCTCCCCACCCTTGGCTCGCACCCAGGGAAGGCACTGCAGGAGCACTGGGATGG
>NW_009260684.1:131092-131387 GCF_000687185.1 Egretta garzetta
TTTTTTTTTTTAATTTTTTTTTTTTTTTTTTGCATCATTTTTCAGCCCCTGACACCTCTCTGCTGCCTCAACCCTTGCGGGGGGAGCGGTGCTGGGGCAGGGGGCTGCCTGGGGCTGCCCTCCCGCCTGCTGGGCGGGTGACGGGGTGGGATGTGGGGTGGCCGTAGCTTTGCCCAGATGTGCCAGAGCATTTCCCAGCGGCGCGGGTCGCCAGGGAGGTGCCTGTTGGGGAGAGCACCTGCTCCCGGCTCTGCTGGAGCCCGAGTCCAGGTCCAGCAGCATCGCCTGCCCCTCG
>NW_009260684.1:131555-133673 GCF_000687185.1 Egretta garzetta
CTGCTTTTTCCAAGTGCCTCTGCAGGGCAGCAGCTTCCCCTTGCTCAGCCCCAGGGACTGGTCCTGCGTATCACAGTATGGGCTGGGGGGTGTCCCACTGTTCTGGGGGTGGCCCTGGGTTGTCCAAGGGGACACGGGGGGGGGGCCATGCACTCCCCATTTGCCCGAGGGGGTGGGTTTGACTTCAGTGCACCCTCCTTGCAGCGACTGTTGGGTCCTCTCCTGGGTGTAGCACCCTCCTGGAATGCCAGGATTTGGGGCACTGACACTCACCCCAATGTGGGTGTCCTGGGAGAATCGGGTCCTGCTGCTGGGGTGGAGCTGAGCGGGCTGGGAGGGGGGGTTGAAGCCTCGCAGGGGGCACCCCAACCCTACAATGTGGAGCCCAGCACTTATCAGGATGCGGGCAGGAGCCCCTGGCAGCTGCCGATAAGATCCCTGCGTGGGGGCCACCCTGTCCCTGCAGACCGAGGTGCGTCCCTGCTCTGCGTGCCCCAGCAGCAGCGAGGAGCCAAATCCTGGCTCTGGGGCTACCTGGACCCTCCGGCCCCTGCAGACAGGTAGGACCCACCAGAGCGGGGATGTGGGGCTCGGGCACGGTAAAGGTTTGCTGGAGGTTTGTAGGGCAGAGCCTCTCTTTGCACCGTGCACAGGGGGAAAAGTGCTCTTGGGGCAGCTCAAAGGCACTGGGGAAACTGAGGCAGGAGGGCAGGTCTCCCTTGGCTTTGCTGGTCATGCCAAAGTCCCCGTCCAGGCATCCCTGTCCAGGTCCCCTCTGCATTGCCAGTGACCACAGGGGGGGTTGGCTTCAGAGGAGAGCGGCAAGCTGCAGGTAAGGGTTAGCTCAACACTTACGAGACACCAGAGAACCCCCTGGGGTAGGAGGGGGGGGCCCTGCCTGCACTGGCTGGGTTTCTGCGCGGCGTCAGCTGGGGCTGAGCAGTTTTCCTGCGCTGAGTCACAGCCTCCAAATATTTCCCAGCCTGTTTTTCCAGCCCTGGCTGAGGAGGCTGAGCTGCCGATGGGCGCCTTCGGGCTGCGGAGAGGAGAGAAAAGCCCCACCACCACCCCCAAGTGCTGTATTTTTAGGGTGTCACCCTGTAACGCCCAGCCAGCGAGGGGACAACACCCTGCAGGGGACCTGGGGGTGCCCTGAGGGTCCCTAGGGTGGCCCCCCCAGCCCTTGCCAGGGCGACAACTCCCTGTCCCACTGGGCAATGGATTTATTCCCCCAAAATACCGGGAATGGCCACAGTGAGCTTATTTTTAAGTGAGTTTAATGTGATTTTAGGGAGGGCGCTTTGAGGTTTTTTAATGCTAAGGGGCTTTTGTACCAAATACATGGAGGGGTCTGGCTGCGGGGTCTCGGAGTCCCGCTGGGACAGCACTGGTGATTCTGCTGCAAAGAGGGGAAAATTGTATTGGTGTGGCGGTTTTTCAAAAGAAGTGAGAAAACATCGTCCTTTAGGGAACCGAAACAGCTCAGCAAAATCAATCTTTACAAAAGGGGCGACGGGGAGATTCTGTCTGAGGAAGGATTTTTCCCGCTGCTTTCTGGTTCTCTTTGAGGCAGCTGAAATATTTTGTTCGAATGGAAGAAATCTTCCAAGTAAAGGCGCTGTTTCTGGTCCTAAAGCCAGGCTGGGAGGGGCCGAGCCTTTGGGAGGGGAAAAATAAAAGAAAAAAACACGTGGGTTTGTTTTTTTCCTGCGTTTTCACCCTGGTGCGTCTGGTGGAATCGGCACCCGCGTCTTGTTGGGGTCACCGCTCTGCGTTCCCACCCCATCTCACTTTTCCCAGCGATATCAAATTCCTGGGATGAGAGCAAGTCCAGCCAGGTCCCAGGGCACCCAGGGAGTGGTGATGCTACCCCAGCCCTGCAAATCCAGCCTAGGCTCCCACTTAAACCCCAGCGCCCTGGTGATGCATCAGCAACCGCAAACCCACGGGGGACGGCGACCTGTCCATGGCGCCCGGCGCGCACGGGAGCCCTGCGATGGTTCCCTCGGCGCCGTGGGGCAGGGCTGCGCGGTGGCTGGGTGAGGTTTTTGGCTTGGATGGGGCTCCCAGCAGCCGGCTGGAGCTGGGTGCGTCGCTCACCTGCAAGGTGGCTGCCTG
>NW_009260684.1:136291-137516 GCF_000687185.1 Egretta garzetta
TTCCACCCTGGTGTTTCCCTGCCCGTGCCTCAGTTTCCCCACTGCTCCAAACACAGCTCTTCCCCCTGTGCTGCAAAGGCAGCCTCTGCCCTGCCCCTCCACCCCTCACCCCACCCCCAAAAAAAACCTGTGCCCTGAAATCCCCGGGGCTCCCCATGCCGGGGCACCCTCAGCCCTATCTCGGCACCCGGCCTCGGTGTCCCAGATGGTTCCTTTGGCGCAGATAGTGCCGTGCTTTCGTCACCGCAGCAGGGGTGGGGAGGCCAGCGGGGGGGGGAGCCCCATCTCCTCCCCACTGCACACCAGTGCTACTTTGTTGTTTCTGCCCTGCTGTGTTTGCAAGGAGAGGTGGAGTGACCCGCTTGGGGTGGGATGGCTGCTCTGTGCCCCTCGCCCCCCCGGTCTTTGCCGCTCTCCTCTGGCCAGGCCTTATTTAATTACCTCCCTGCAGGCACGCATGGGTATTAGAGCATCATGTTAAAGCAGAGAAAAAAGGGTGCTCGTAGACCCCAAGGGCTGCCTCGGGGCAGGCAGGCTCCTGAAAGTGTTATTTTTAATCCCCTTTTTTTTCCCCCTACGGTCTTGCAAAGCTTGGCCTGAGCAGCAAGTCCTGGTCTGGGTTCCAAGTTTTCCTCCCCAGTCGCCCCAGATTTATTTTCAATCCAGAAAGGATTTACCCAGTGCTTCCCATGCTTCTCCGCAGGGACGGCTGCCAGCAGCAAGAACGCCCAGGACCAGTCCCTTGCTTTATTTTTGCCCCCATTTTTCTGCTACAGCATCAAACAGCTCGGGGCCGAGCCAATCCTTTAACTCCTCGCCTGGGTCATTGTATCAGTTTAACCCCCTTCCTTTTTTCTGGCGGTCACAATTACAAAGCAATAAATTCCTCACCCTGCGTTTAACTGAGGCCTGCAATTTGTATGCATACATATAATTTATCGGCCGCTTTCATTGCCTGTCTTGAGGGGCAGAAGGCACATTAATGGCCTCCCTACCTGCAGCTGATAGTTACGATCCCAATGAATGCAATTTTTTTTGTGCTACACTTCCCCTCAATTTAAAAACAGGAATGTGTTAGCAGTTAAAATGCAGCAATGCAAAATGAAAATAATAATAATAATAATAATAATAAGGATGATAACAGAATATACAGAATATACAAAACGAATGAGGCACAAGGCAATTGCTCACCACCCACCGACCGATGCCCAGCCCGTCCCGAGCC
>NW_009260684.1:137691-138122 GCF_000687185.1 Egretta garzetta
GCTTTGCCCAGTGCCGGCGGCCGCATGGCAGAGCCTCTGCGTGGTCACCCCGGACTGCGATGGGGCTGAGCCCTGCAGCCCCAGTGCTCCCAGTCCCTTTCCAGTGGTGGAACCCCAGAGCCACCCAGGGACCCCAGTGTTTTGCAGGGCAGTGGGTGGGAGGGAAGGGACCGGAGCTGCAGGAGGGATTTGTGCAGCCGGGGACGTCCTCATCCTGGACATCGGACAGGACGGGGCTCAGCCCACCCAGGGGCTCCTGTGGGGCTGGAGGTGGGGGGGAATATCCCTGCCCTGAGCGGTGGCAGCTCATTGCCCTACGGCTGCGAGCAGGCACCTGGACCCGCTGCAGGGATAAATTCAGGCTGGAAGCAAAGCAGCTCCAGCTCTTCGGGGTGAGGTGGACGTGGAGGTTCAGCTCAAGCAGCAGTGGG
>NW_009260684.1:138376-138776 GCF_000687185.1 Egretta garzetta
CACACCATGCCCAGCCCCGCTGGGGCTGCCAGCCTGCGGCCGTGCCACCGGGTCGCTGCCATGGGACATGCATGGCGTTGCAATTTCAGGCCGCCAAGCACTGCTTTTGCAGCCGTGTTTTACCCAGAAATGCGGCTTTGTGCCCTGCCAGCAGCCAGCCTGTGCACCGAGGGGGGCACCTTTGGGTCCCTGGAGTGCCAGGAGCCATCCCGCTGGTGACCAGGAGCCCAAGTCCCTCCACAAACCCCAAAAAATCAGCTCGATCCTTGCAAGGAGAGAGGGAAAGCTTCACGGGGTAGGGGCGGATTAGCACCCAGCCCTCCGCTCCTTGGGCGCAGGTAATAAGCTGCTTGCTTTGGATGGAAGAGCAGCGCTGTGGCTGTGGCTGGGAAGCCGTCTC
>NW_009260684.1:139426-139848 GCF_000687185.1 Egretta garzetta
GCTGCAAACCTGCCCCATTGCAAACCTGCCCTGCAGTTCCACTGCAAACCAGCCTCATTGCAAACCTGCCCCATTGCAAACCTGCCCTGCAGTTCTGCTGCAAACCAGCCTCATTGCAAACCTGCCCCATTGCAAAACTGCACTGCTGCAAACCTGCACTGCAGCTCTACTGCAAACCAGCCCCATTGCAAACCTGCCTCATTGCAAACCAGCCCCACTGCAAACCTGCACCACTGCAAACCTGCCCTGCAGCTCCACTGCAAACCAGCCCCATTGCAAACCAGCCCCATTGCGAACCTGCACTGCAACCCCATTGCAAACCAGCCCCATTGCAAACCTGCACCGCTGCAAACCTGCACTGCAGCCCCATTGCAAAGCTGCCCCATTGCAAACCTGCCCTGCAGCTCCACTGCAAACCAGCC
>NW_009260684.1:140138-142214 GCF_000687185.1 Egretta garzetta
CTGCACCGCTGCAAACCTGCCCTGCAGCTCCACTGCAAACCAGCCCCATTGCAAACCAGCCCCATTGCAAACCTGACCTGCATTCCCATTGCAAACCTTCCCCACTGTAAAGCACCCCATTGCAGATTTTCCCCCCACACCCCTGCTGCAGACTGCCCTGCTGCAAACCTTCCCCGCATCCCTGCTGCAAACCCGCCCTGCATCCCTGCTGCAAGCCCTGCTGCAAACCTTCCCCACAGCCCTGCTGCTGGCCCCACTGTCAACCTGCCCTGTGTCCTTGCTGCCAGCTCCACTGCAACCATGTGATGGACCAGTTTGGCATCGTTGCCAACGTGTGCATGGGATGCTGCTCGTGCCGGTGATGGGAAGGGTGCATCATCTGGCGGTGGCTTCTCTGGCTGATAAAAATCACTGTTCCAGGCTGAGATGCTGGAGGAAGCTCCTCGTAAGCGCTGCTACCTCTCCAAGATGGTTTCTCCAGTGTTTAAAGGCCCTGGAGCAGGAGCTGTCGGAGGAGGAAGGACAGGCGTGGGGGAGCTGATGGATCTCCCTGGCTGTTCCTGCTGGGACAGAGGGCGAGCTGGCGAGCAGCTCACCTCAGACCTGGCTGAAATCAGCAGGACTGCACCATGAGCTGCTTTATCACCCCACATGTTTAACAAGGGTGGTTTACAGCTTGACCCTCACTCCAGGTTCCACCCCGGGCAAGGCTGCCCTGGGGTTTTGCTCCCCTGGGGCGAGCAGGGGCGGTCATGAGCATCCTTCCCCTGTGCCATGAAGCCGGGCCGGTGCCCACCCACCACAGCCACTTCCAGCCACCCTGGTGGCTTCTCGCTCCGTGGCCGAAATGGGAACCCCAACCGCGACTGAAGGATGAGTCACGTTTCCCAGAGCCGGCTACGGAGGAAGGGAATTAAATGCCCATGTTCATACTGAAAAAGGAAAGAGCGAACGCTGGGTGTGTTTCCAGAGGGGCTTAGCTGAAGCCGTGACCCCCGAAAGCCCGGGGTTTGTCATGGAGGAAGGGGATCTGCGTATCAAGAGGGGATGGTGGGAGCTGGGGCAGGGTGCTGGCCCCCGCCTGGAGGATGCAGCCCGATTGGGAGAAGCCGAGAGCATCAACAACGCACCCGCATGCACCGCGGGAAACGGGAGCTGTGCCGGGAGCTGTGGGAGAGGAGCCGGGAGCGATTTCGGTTGTGGCTCCCAACATCGCTGGCTTCATCCTGGCATCGCTCCTTGGCTGGCTGCAGAGGGAGAGCTCACCCAGATCGGGGGGGCAGGAGGATGCAGCCCTGGGGTCTCCTTGCCAGCATCCCTCAGCTGCTGGGTGCACTGGTAAGACTTGAAAATAGTATCAGCATCACCGGGAGAGCAAAGGCTGAGGTTTCCCGGCTCGGGAGACAGCCCCGGCACAGCTTTCCCTGCAGAAATCCCTCGCAGAGCCTTGAACATCCCAGGATTTATTTGCTGGAGAGCTGGAGGCCACCAACTAATGAAGCTGCGATGGAAATGTGGCACAGAGGAGCCTGAAGCTGGGGGAGAGGGTGCCTGGGGAAGGGGGGGGCGGGGGGGGAGATGAGGAATTGTGGGATCCTCGTAGGGGATCAGGAATCCCTCGAACAAACCTGTCCTGGCCGGGAAAGCGACCCCCGCTCCTGCCCTGGCCCCGCCAGCACCACCGTGCCTGTGGTCGTGCCAGCAGCCCCCCAGGGGTGCCAGGGTTTTGGGGGAGAGCTTTCCCTTGCCGGGGTGCTAAGGGCTAAATCTGCCTCCCCGGTGACCCAGGGAACATCATCTCAGGGTTCTGTGGGCAAAGCCCATCCCCACCTGCACAGGGGAAGGCAAATTCGGTGCGGGGGGCAGGGGGAAGGGAGATTTCAGGTGGTTTTGCAATGATTTGGGGTTTGCAGTGCGATGCTGGGAGGTGCTCACTGGCTGGGGACCAGGGCTGGGTGCTGCCGCAGACCCCCAGGGCGAGGGGTGCCCACCCCGGGGGGGGTCTTAATGCCAGCGGGAACGAGCGGGCTTTGACATGTCCGTCCCCCCCCCCCTTCAAGCTCACGGAACACGGCA
>NW_009260684.1:142271-143224 GCF_000687185.1 Egretta garzetta
TCACTGGCTGGGGCCCATGGCCGGGTGCTGCCGCAGACCCCCAGGGCGAGGGGTGCCCACCCCGGGGGGGGTCTTAATGCCAGCGGGAACGAGCGGGCTTTGACATGTCCGTCCCCCCCCCCCTTCAAGCTCAGGAAACACGGCAGTGAATAAAAACAACCTGTGTTTTATTAATTGCCTTAAGGGGATGTGACACGCAAGCCTGGCCTCTGGGTGGATGTCAGGCCCCGCTACTGGGGGGAAGCCGAGTGAGACCAGCCCCCCCGGGCTCCCCGGAGAGGATTTAGGGCTGGGCTTTGGCGTGGGAGCGCTCAGGGATGCAGGGTGGATGCTGGCGTGGGGAGATGCGGGGCCGGGAGGGAGCGGCGCGGCCAGACAAACAGCACGGACAGACAAACAACCGCCCGCTGGGAATTGGATGGCAGCAAATGAGCACCGATAAAAAAAAAATATATCCTCTTGCTTTGCTCAAGGACGTTAAATAGTCCCTCCCTCCCGCAGGTCAGATCTGAAGCCCCGTGTGTGCCCCAGGAGCATTTTAATCCTGATTTTCTGTCTCCGGGCCGGCCGGTGGCCCCATCAAACCCCTCGCCCCGTGATTTAGGGCGATCGCCCAGCGGGACAGGGCAATGGGGTTTGATGCCCTGGGGATGTGGCAGGGGCTTTGCCCCCTCCTCCCCGCGCCCCGCTGCCCAGCAGCCCCTTTGGGGGACGAGGCTGCGCCACCCTGTTTCCCCAGGGGCTCCCACACCAGCTAACTTGAACAATTAGGGAGTAAAATCCTCACCCCAGGAATTAGGCAGGCTCAGGCGGAGGTTGGTGGCTGTCCCCTTGGAGCTGTGCTGCAGCCCCGCTGGGGTCGGGGGGGGGGGAGGGGGCCCAGCCCAGCCGGGAGATGCCTTTTGTAGGGTTTTCTCTCGCCCGTCATCCCTGGCGCACCCCACACCTCACCC
>NW_009260684.1:144775-163789 GCF_000687185.1 Egretta garzetta
TGCCGTCCTCCGGGGGCTCTGACTCAAAGTAAACCCGGGTTTTGCATCAGCGCTGCCCTCCTGCTGCTGTCGGTGGGAGCCCTTTCGCCTTCCCGCAAGTTCTTCCGAGGCGCTGCCCCTTCGGTGTTTCTTTGTTTGATCTCTTCTCTCTTAATGTTGGCTGAAATTTGAACCGTCCCTGCTGTGCTTTCTCTTTTAATTGCCTTTTCCTTCTGTTTGTGTGCAGATGAATTATTCACCTCCCTGCCTTGCGTTGGGTTCTGTTTGTCCAGGTGAAGGTAGGTGAGGGCTTGGTGCCTCCCTCTGGGGCTGAAGGTACTGGGGAAAACATCGAGTGATGTGCGAAGGTGCTTAACCGAGGCTGAAATGAAGCAAAAAAGCTCCTCTTCTCAAACGTTAGGATGTTTAAATGTTGCTTCCACAAGCCCAGACAGGGGAGGGGGAATGCTTGTGATTGCTCCTTTAACACGTAAAGAAACCTTGAATTCTCCAGGGGTGAGTTTTAAACTTGAAGGTTTGCCTTTGAAAAATGAGAGCAACGGCAAGTCCTGGGCAGAATCAGGTTTGCTCGCAAAGGAAGGGGAATGATGAAGTTTTCTGTGCTCTGTTCTTGGCGGGTAAAGGATGGGTTCAGCTGAATTCGCTTGATGTGCTGGTGTTGTGGAAGTTGCACGGGAGTGTCATTAAATTCCTCTGCCTGCTGTGATTTCAGTATAAATGCCTGTTGCTCTTCAAACATACCGCTTAAATTAATCCCAATTGCTATTAAGAGCAGGCAAGACCTAAAGTTGTAACTTCACATCGTTTAAATTCCTTCTCAAACAACGGTGCCAAAAAGGGGGAAATAAAGCCAAAACGAGGCCACTTAACGAGGGAACCTAGTTGGCACACGGTTATGCCAATTGAACGCCCGGGAGGGTGATGGTAACAAACCCCTTTTCCCATCCAGAGTAGGTTTAAACTTGTGCTTCCCGACAGTGCTGGAAACGACCACACTGGTCTGCCCTAAATTAGCGTGGTTTCAAGTGTGTCAGTTTGTACTTTCCCAGGGCTGGCTTTGTTCTTGGATAATATCTCGGAGAGTGTTTTTGTAAGGAATGTTTCCTTGCTGGACTACCAAGAAGTGGCTGGATGAGCTGAATCTGAGGCCCAGAGCATCCTCGAGTCCTGGAAGATGGGGAGGGGGAGTCCTGCTGGGAGTATGGGGCAGCGCAGAGAGGCTGCCGCAAACAAGGGGAATGTGATTGCGTCCTTGTTTTCATGCCGCTGGATCGGTAATCTGTGATTATACAGCCTTCTACTTCATTCAATCACTGGTTAATTTGATTTCCAGTTTAATTTGATGACAGTTTTGAGAGCCAAATCGCTTGTATTTAAACAAATGGCTTCTATTTTGATCAGATTTCATTGTGTTTGGCATGTGTTGGGGCATTATATGTATTAAAAATCACTGACACTGCAGTTCCTGCAGGTCTATTAGTTGGTGATGAATATTCAGTTACGAGCTATACAAAACCCGTGTCTAGCAGGGAGTGGAAGAGGGGAGGCTTAAAGCAAAACCCACGCAATGGTGGAAGTTTGCACTGATACTGTTTTTTTGTTGCTGGTCTAAGTGATGCCATGCGCGAAGCAAGTTGCAAATATCCTTGGGGTCATCTGGGTCACCTCAAAGCATGTTCATTTTTCAGGCAAAACCAGATCTTTGGGCTGCAGGGAGCGTAAGGAAGCTGGTTCGGCTGATGGGGGCAAAGATGTCACCTTGTTCCTGCTTCCATTAAAGGTGGGAGTGGAGTGTGTGTAGTGAGGAGATGCTTCATGGCATTCCGAACTGGTTCCCTAATTCTGTTTAGTTGGGGTTTTCTGCATCCGTGTGGGGTTTTTGTGAGTGTAAGAATGCTTTTTTTTTTTTTTTTGCTGGCAGGTTTGGAGCCGGTGGAAAACTAATGGATGTGCGACTGCGGCAGCGTTAGGCCTTGGCTTTGTGTCGAGGGGGGAAAAAAAAGCCCTTTCAGAGATCTATTTTTATCATTTAATTAGTAGCTCTTGCTGACTTGTCAATGCTGTGGCCATAACTATTTCCAGTTCTTTTCTGCGCAGTGGGGTCACGCGTTAGTCAGGCAGTGAATGCACCAGCAGTTGTACCCTTGGCTGGCTCTGGCTCTCAGGGGCTTTTAACTCCTTCTGAACTGTGCCCCCAAATTCAAGGGCAGATCCCAGGTGAGGAGTCAGTGTGTGGATATACAGAATTTTGTCAGTCTTCACCTGAGGGTCTCAAAGTGCTTTCCAAATGGTGACTGTCCTTCATTTTTCCCTGCCCTGGAGGACTTTTTGTAGCTCATGAAGAACTGAGGTGTGGAGGTTGGTGTGATTTGCTGATGGCTGGGTGACAGGCTTGGGATCGTAGGTAAAAGACTGCAGATTTCCTCATTCTGGTTTTATCTGCTGTTTTTGAATGACTCAGGTCAATCTCTCAGGACTGGAAGGTGATGGTGCAAAACCTCTAGCGATGGCTAATTATGCGTTGGTATTTATGCTCCTTGTGAATGAGGGATTGCTGTTGTCCTGATTTCTAAATGACGAAGCCGTTAAGCTACAGATACTCTTTCTGGTGTTGCTGGATCTATTGTTTGTGGTGGCGACTTGGTTTTGATTATCAGCTGTGCTGAGATACGGAGCTGAGAGGCAGCTTTCGTCCCCAGCTACAGCCTGGTTGTCACACTGTTTGAATTTCTTTGTTTACTGATGACTGTACGCTCTTTCCATGGGTTGCGCTGGGGAAGGGATGGGGGAGGGAGGACTAATTATCTCCAGAGAGAGGCTTTTAATGCTGTTACTCAAAGGAACAGGCTTCATCTCCTAACTGAATGAATTGTGTGAAATAACATGAAGCACCGGTGTCAAAGATATGAAAATTGAGAGCAGTCCAAATGATTTCTGTCTGCTGAATCCTGGAAATATATATTTTTTTCCCCCCTTCCCCCCCCCCAAGCTGTTGGCTAGCAGCAGCAATCGGCGGAGGAGGAGGGAAACGGGTAAACAGATTGTTAACTTTATTCTTTTCTGTTTGTGCTTTTGGCATGCTGATTACAAAACACGGTTAAGAGTTGCGTACCTCCCAGCTGCACAGCTGAGTTCAGAAGTCGTGATGGGCAGTGCATTATCACGAACTAATTAACCATGGCTGCTGCATGTCATGGGGCAAAATAAGGTGCATACTGATGAGGTCGGTTTGTGCAAGCCTGGCACTTCTCTAGCTCCTGCACTAAGCTCCCAGTCTACTCCAGCTGCCTGCCTTTTGAAACAGATTTGGTAAAGATCATTGGACTTTGGTAGAGTCTAAAGGCACTTAAACCAGAGGGTTTGAACCCGTTTCACTTTGCCAGCTCCAGAAAGCTTTTGCTATGAACCTCTTTGCAGACGAGTGAGGTCCTGGCAGCCAGGTTTTCCTTTAGTTAACCCACCTGCAAAAATGAACCCCTTCATTAGAGCTGCCTTGCCATAGACTGAGTTGCCTAAAATTCATCAAGATTAATCCCTGCCATTGATTTTAAACTGGAGGCAGCCCCTTATGGGCTTCCTGCATTGCCTTACACTTGTCTGCGGGAGGGTTGAACCTCTCTGAACGTGCCTGCTTTTCGCCCCTAAAGCCAGTTAGCTTTTAAGGGTGCAAGCAAGAAAAAATTGGCCCGAGTCCTGCTGAGAAGCCTGGATTTGTGAACTTGGATCAAAGTCTGAGGCACTGTCTTGTTTGGTGTCTGCACAGTGTTTAACACCAGGGCATGCTCGGGGCTCTCGGTGTTATAAACACCATGTTGCAGAGGGTGTCTTAGCAGAAAAAAAGGTTATTGCTAGACACGGCCTTCAGGGAGGAGGTTGGGCTTGCAAGCCACATCGCGGTGGGTTTGCAGAGACTGTGCTCACGAGGTGAAGTTTCCAGAGGTGCTTATGGATGGGGGAAAAGCCAAAGATCGTCGCCTTCAGAGAATTTGAGCATTGAACAAAGCATGTAACTGTCTAAGCCAATTTTAAGGGGACTTTGGCATTCGCTATGCTCGCATGCCTTTGTGAAGGTTGCGTTCTCTTGTTTAATTCTTCTCTCCTACTTAAAGTCAAATCAGTAATGTTTGTCACCGACTGAATTCGCTGGTATGGGTCTGGGGTAATTGGCTGTTCCAGCGGTGCCTGCTGGAAGTGTGATTTCTAGCAATATCATTTCTGCCTTGGCCACAGCTCCCCTGCAGATGCATGAAAGCGCTGGTGCTGGTATGTTATTGATCGCTTTTGTGTCCAGAGCTCTCTAAAAGTTTTTGCAGGTTCCATGTGCCGCCACGATCCGCAGGAAGCAGGTTTGCAGGTACAGCTATTGCCAGCAAGCCTTCGTGTCCTCGTGCGGGAAGAGACTTCAGCAGGTTTACGCAGGGATGGAAGATGGGTCAGGAGGGTTTGGACTGGTCTTCACTGGCTGAACAGGCTGCCTCAGGTTCTCTGGGAATGCATTTTGAAGCTGCTCTGCTGCAATATTGACAGTGGAAATCTGGATGGACCCACAGAATTTCAGTTACTGATCCTGTATGGGGTGACCTTGTACAGCCTAGGTTATCTTTATCGGCTGGGACCTAGAAGGGGGAAGGTAATAATTACTGAAATAAGTAATAGGCTGTCTGATTTTGTACTAGGAAGGTTGGTCTTTAATTGTTGGGGATATTAAGTCTAGTCTGTCTGGTGCAAACCAGGTGTAATTTATTGCTGGTGGGAAACAGCAGAAGTAAGAAGAGGGCTGTTAAGTCCATTTGGGTTTGTTCCCCTGTAAAGGGTGTTTGTGTGGTGCCAAAGAGAGGACAAATAATTAGAAACAAAGTCTTTATCACTTACATTTTTTGATTAGTAGCAGGTGAGAAGCGGCACATTCCCGTAGGGTCACTGAAACTTCATTTACCTTGTGCTGAGAGTTAAATTAGTGCTTATATCCTGCTCCTGACTTGATCTGTATCCTGTTCCTCCTGGCTGTGGATCGGGGCCAGAGGTGAGCAAGGTCACAGAATTTTTCATCTTGTACTTCCAAATCAATTTTTAACAGACAGTCCCGCAATTATCGACAGAAAGAACTGAGATTGCAGGCATGTTTAAACATGACTTCTCCTGGCTCAGCTGCGCCTTTTTAGAGTAATATCAGCCTTTGGGTGGAATTGTCAAATGAGTGCTGTCAGGCGCTCTTGGCTTGTGCTATTTTACAGCAGTTTTGAAATTAGCTATGGCTTTAGGCCATCTGGCTTTTCTGTTACCTGTTCAGAACAAAGTGAGGACAGTTAATAGAGGGCCAGCACAGGCAGAGCGGCGAAACTTGAGGAAAATTCGTGTCTGGTAACCCAACCTGACACCCAGTGCTGCAAGAAGGGGTTTTGCTGCTGTTATTGCTCTGTTTCACTTGTCTTATAAATACTGGATTTTTTTTCTGAACATGAAGATAAATAAGGTTTGCAGGGAGGGAAGTTCCTGAGCTGGAAAACTTCGCTCGTGCACGGGCTGCTCAGTTGCTGTTGCTGACATCTGGGTTCAGGTGGGCTCCTTCCAAACTTCACCCAGCGATGCTGTTATTTGGGAGCATTAAGAAAGTATCCAGCTTCTTTGAGGGGTACAGAGGGGCTTACACAGAATGCATCTGGTGGAAAGAAATTGGGGAATTTTCAAGGTGAATTTAGTAAGTAGGCTTTGTGTGAGGGGTCTTGAACGTGGTGTGGTGCAGTCTGGTCACCAGCATTAGGCACGTGGAAACCTGCGTGAACACATCAGGCTTGGAAAGCAGGACGAGGGAGTGCTGCGAAGGCTGCTGGATCTTCCAAATCAATCTGACACTAGTGATTATGTTAATCAGTACCATTTCTCATCTGCTTTTAGCTTCAAAATGAAGCCTTCAATCTATATCCTAATGACTGGGTTCTGTCTAGCTATCAACTGGAGTGAGGACAGGGGAATTAAGGATGCTTGGGTGGACAGGAGGCCTAATTTAGCTCCCGGCTGTGTTGCTGCCGGGCTGTTTGATGTCAGGCAAGTCACTTATTCCTGTACCTGTTTCAGCCTCCTGTCTACCCTCTCTAAGATTACCTGTACTTAGTGAAGGCGTAGTCATACTCGTGTTCATAGCTAGAGGGACGTATTAATGCATCTCAGCCTTAAGGGCTGTAATTAGCAGCCAGGTTCTACTGGTCTGGGTCCCATCAGACTACGTGTTGTACGCTGGGTAGATTGGGCCTTTAGTAAATAGAATATGAATAACAGGAGGAAGCATGTGGCCGAGTAGCAGCTGTGTGTTGGGTAAGCTGGGCAATGCAGATGGGTATTGCTGCTGTGCTCTGGTTGAATCAGCAGTGTTCAGGTAGTTGTTTCTTAATTTGCACCATGTCCTATATTTTGTGAACGTGTAATTTGAAGTTTTGGCTCTTTTTTTTTTTTTAATTGGAATGTTTTTCTGGGTTTCACACTGGACTTTTCTACCTGTGGATCTTGGTGTCTGTGTTAAGTTCCTTTGCAGGGGAGGATTTTTCAGAGCTTTCTTAGTGTAATAGGAACAAGTTTGCCTTGATTCTTCAGTACATTACTGCTGCTCTTAGAAAGTGGTGTTTATAAAGTTGCTTGTGCTATGTTTCAGTGTGGAAAGGGAGGTGGGAGAAACGAGAAGAAATCTGTTTCTCCTTTAATATGAAATTGTATAGGTGATGCTCTTGCATGGAGAGAGCAGCAGTCTTTGCATAAACACTGGATATATTAACATTTCTAACTAGTAAATTTATGGATAATCTCTTCTTTTGGAGGATTTATGCTGATTTGAGAGCATTAGTCTCTGGGAAAATTAAACCTCTTTTAAATCTACTTTGTTGAGACTGGGGAACTGCTGGTAAGCCCTGCCATCTTCCTCCAGCTTTTCTGCGGGCTTGATTGGAAATGCTGTGGAGAGAGACACAGCTGGTCCAGAGGCATCTGGGGGCTGGGTTTAGGTGTTTTATCCAGTTGTGTCAAAATGGATTTGGAAACTGTTCGCTCTGCTCCTGTAATGAGCGCGTGCAGCTTTGAGCACTGCCAAAAAAAAACCCTCCATACAGCCCAGTGAAAGATTAAATTTTCACGGGAACTGTGAAGTGTCTTAAAGCCGCTCGTCTGCACGATGCTGTAGTTTTGGGATGCTGGGAGTTGCTGTCTTCGGTGACCGAAATGTCAGGCTGTCTGCCAGTGCCAGGTGCTTCCACGATTGCCGAGGCATACCTTTGTTTCAGGGAGTTGATTCATGGCCCTGTGTATTTAATCATAGTTTCTATAGCAGTTAAATCTTTAACGAGAGGGTGGAGTTCACTTTCAGTTCACTCCGGGTGTTTCGTGGATGTTGTGGCTGATTCCTTAACTTGTTCTTGCTGATCAGAGTCATTTTTATAGGGGGCTGATGTTGAAGGGCATTCTGCGTTGTGGTGCATGTAGTAAGTACTGGAACAACTTTAGGTTTTCTTTAATAATTGGCACGGACATTTCTTTAGGTTGGTTTGTACCGTGCTGTGTGGCTGCATTGGTAAGTAACTGCAAGGAGTAGGATTCCTTATGTTGGTGCGAGATGTTCTGCTTACTAGCTTTTGATTATCAGTGAAGATAGTAGAACTACCTGATCGTATACTGACGGGTGAGGGTGAGTCTTCCTGTGCTTTCTGCAAATCATTCCCTCCGGGTTTGACAGTATCTGCTGGCTCTGAAGTTATTGGGACACTCTTATACAACTGCAGGTTTACTAAAAGCTCAAATTCTTGGGTATTTCCAAGGTGACTTTGCTGTGGGAAGCTATTCGAGCCTTCATTCTTAATGCCAGTAGCAAGGGTTTTGATCTGCATAGTCAAGGTAACGCGGAGGATAGTGCTGCTTTGGGTGTTTAAAGCCACATGTTGTCTTGCTCTCATGTCCTACAAAAATGTGGTGTATTTTTGTACTTTGAGCACCATGTTGATCCTGGGAGATGTTTGTTAGCTGAACAGGTCCTTGGTGGGCAGCTCTTCTGGGCTGGCTGGCCGTGCTGCTAATGAGTTGGGCTTCAGCAAAGCCTCGTCTGAAGCTGGTGTTAGTGGTTGCTCTCGGGAAAGCGGGATGGCTTGTGCTGTTGTTTGCCTGCATCGATCGTCCACGCTGTTCATCCTTGCACCCCTTTGGAGTACGCACGCTTGGAAAGCAAACAAAGCTTTCTCATCCAAATTTCTGGTTCTGATGTGGCACGTGACTTGCCGCTGATAACGAGGGCAGTTGAAATAGGAGTCTGTTGGGAACGGATTTGTATCTGCATTAAACAGAAGGAGACTGTGGCCATTGCCAACAGCCTGTCAGGGAGATGCTGGTTAGAAATCACTGCGCTTCACTGGTGGTGTGCTGGGTTCACCAGCAGCAGACTGGCTTTTGTCTGTGTCCCCAAGATGAATCGTGTTTGGGGTTAAACTGCTGTTCAAAACCAACCAGCAAAGCAGTTGGGAATGTGGTGCATGAGGAGCTGGGGTGGTTGCATGTCAGCATGCGGCTTGGCTCCATGGGTGATGCTGGGTGTCTCGCACTCCATGGGGATTAGCTCCTGTATTGCTGTAGGTGTCCCTTCCACGCCTGTCCCTTGCAGCTGGAGATCAGCTTTTCCTGTTACATAGAGACTTTGGAGGTGATGTGGAGGTCCTGGGTTATTTGCCTTTTCTGTTACAGCATTGAAGGCAGAAACAGTTTGGTCTTTGCTTCCTGATCGTAGTAGCTGGGACATGAGATCTTCTAAGCCTGCATTTGTGGAGCTTTCTCGCAGTTGCAGTCTTAAATTTGGTGTCCCCACAGGCTCTGTCTATTTGTGGAGCTTTCTCACAGTTGCAGGCCTGAGTCTTAAATTTGGTGTCCCCACAGGCTCTGTCTTCAAAACGCATTGCTTGCTAGTTCTGCTGGTTGATACTGAGGGAGCTGAGCTGCTTTGCAATTGCTGTTTGACTGTGTTTGAAGTAGCCTTTGTGGGGTGAAATGTTTGCTGTCTTTTAGCAGAGTGCTTGTCAAATAGTTTCATTGAGTGCACTCAGATTTTTAACAGATGGGGTAGATTTTTTGTGAGCCTGGGCAACCACAGCAATTGTTTTGCAAGGTGAGACATTTCTGTTTTGACGGGCAGGAGAAATAATAACGTCGTGTGATTCATAAGAGTGATGAGTCTTTGGTTTTTGGATCGGTGAACTTTTTTTTTTTTAAAGGATATTAGCGTTTGCCTTCAAAGAAATCTGATTTGAAAGCCAAACGTTAACAGAAGGAGTTCCTGAGTGGTGCTGATAGGATGGGTCTTGGGGACAGAGCTCTGGGTAGGCTTGAGGGGACTGGAAGAATCGGTGCTTAGGCAACGTGAGCTGCACAGCACCACGCTCACAGATCCTTCCCCTTGTGCTCAGGGTGCGGAGAGGGAGGGTGGCATGGAGGGCAGCGCCACGTGGGTGAGCGGGGGCTCTGCCTGGATTTGGGTCACTGCTGTGCCGGCCACAGCTTCTCCAGGGGCCTGGGAGCTGTGGTGTTAGCAGATCTGCTTCAGGTCTGCTGGGGCAATGATTAACCATGCCGGGAATCCAGTCCTGTCAATAGCCGGTGTTCCAAATGGAAGTGTGCTGCAGGTGGCGAGCGAAATGGCACATGGGGACCACGAGCAGGGGAGAAGGGAGGGAGATTTCGGTCTCTTATGCTTGCTATGTTTGGTGTGTGTTGCAAAGCACTACAGGAATGGCCTCTCGCACTGATTTTCTGTCTTGGCAAAGGCAGCTGCGAGGTATCTGTATGAATAATCAGCAGTCTCTGGTGGCCAGGCGCTCCGTTTGCAGAACGCAGCCTTGTTCCTGCTAAGAATCCAGGTCTAGCCTAAATACCTGCAGGCTTGGGGGATTATGAAGTTGGGGGCAGGTCCTGCAGGAGTGAGCAAGGCAGAAGATCGTCTCCCATTTCAGCATTTTATTGCCTGCTCTCAGGGCTATCGCTTCCTTTGCAAAGGGGTTATTTCCTTCCTGTAACGTGGTATTGAAAGGGAGGAGGGTGTGCAAGAAAGTGAAAATCTGGAGTTGTCTGTGGTGGTGACTGAGCCTTTGCATTTTAAATTTGGTCGCATTTACTGTTCCTATCTGGGGCCATCTGAGGCAGGCTAGATTGCAGGGCCTGATCTGCCATTTGAGAGACGCAGTCTCCCAAAGTCAGAGAGAGAATGCATGTGTGTTTTTAGCAGATTGCAAGTTTAATTGGCCTATGTGTGAGTTTGAGCTGGTTTTGTGGCTGAAGGATTGCTGATTTATGTCGTGATCCCTTAACAAAACAGTTCTTGTGGAGGCAGACTCTGCCATGAGGCTTTGTGTCTCGGCCGCCGCTGTACAAAGGCTTCGCTGGAAGTGGAGCGGGCTTTCTGTGCCGTGCGTGCCTCTTGGGTCCATCTGTCTCCGCTGGCTGAGGGAGAGCTGGAATTTGGAAATGCTTTTAATTGTGTGGAGGGGAGCAGGTGGCTTTCCGTTGCATGGCTTTACAATGAATTGTTTATGCTGGTGTAGATTGGGGTAGGGTTTTGTTTCTGTCTGTTGCTCCAAGAAAATGGGAGAAATGAGGGGCAGAAAGGGTGGAACTGGTTGAACTGGAATTCCCAGGTCATGCCTGGCCTTGGGTTATGAACAGCAAGGTCCTGCTCATTTCAAAACCTGGGGCTGGCAAATCCTGGTGCATTGGGATCTGTTGGTGTTTCGGGTTTTTACTCCTAAGTGTATCGGAGGATTTTAATAATAATTTTGTAGCAGAGATCTCAATCTTGCAAATATGAATAAACAAGGCCTGTTTTGTCACAATATTAGATACGCATTCCTCGCTGTTGGGATGTGAGAATGTCTAGTATGGATACTCACACCTTGGTGACATAACTGGCTCAAACCGCATGGAAAGGTGAGGATGGCTCCTTTCCTTCGGTGTTTGCTGTGGAAAAATGGAATAGAGGAGCAGGCAGGATCTGATGATTCACATCAGATTTTTGTGGTGCTGGGAAGCCTGACTTAATGCCTTCCTAAGCCAGTCTTACCCCTTCACTGTGACTGCAGGCTGCGCTCTCCAGCGCGAGACCCCTGTTTTGGGTTGCAGCTGTGTAAACACCTAAAACTGCTATAGCTGCCGAAGAAGAGGTCCTGTGTGTTCACTCCCTCCCTTTACAGTTGAACAACTCTTTGTGAGCCGTGTGACAAACAAATTGAGGAACTGAATTGGATTAAAACCAGCTGTTTCTGCACCAGGCTGGTTTTGACTGGGATCAGCTGCTGGATGAGATTCCCGATGCCAGCGGAGAGGAGGGCAGGCAGAGCTGCTCGGTGTGCTGCCAAGCGCCTGTGAAACGGCCGCTGTCGTTGCCTTCTGCACAGAGCTATTTTGGGGTTCGAGTGCATTTGCTCTGGTCTGGGTTTGGTGCTTGTGCCTGCGTGCCCTCACCCGGTGCTTGCCACTGAACTGCTCCCTCGAGGAAGCTTTCAGGTTTAGTTGTTGCTCCAGTTTCGTTTTCAGTTCAGACGAACCTGGAAAAGGTGTGACGCTGCAGGCACGGGAGAGCTCCGCTGAACTCTACAGCGTTAGGATGGTTTGTTCCTGGGGGGCTTTTCCTCGGGCCTGTTAATTTTTGTGGGAAGCCTGGTCTTCGGCTCACACAGATGAATGCTTTCTCCTGACAAAAAAGCTTATTTTATCCCAAATGCAGTACCATGTTATATTTTTCCAAGACAGCAGGGAAATGGGAGTGCTTTGGTTCTTTTTGTGGTGCGCTCTCTTGGCTGCAAATACAGGTATGTGACAAAAAGACCTCATTAGTTTGTGCTATGGTAAAAGCTTGGCTTTGCAGCAAGGTAGGTTAATACCCAGACCTAACCCCAGGCCGAAAGGACGGGGAAAAGTGATGGGGAGGGCAGCGGAAGAAATCGGTCACTTCATTCCCTTTGGCTGCTGAAGTGGCGATGGAGCTAGGAAAGTGTTACGATTGAGCGGTCTGAGCTGGTCCCCGCTGCAGAGCACTTACAGCTCAGTTCATGGGCTGCCTTTCCCTGGAGCTCCCTGACCCATCTGGAGGGACCGGAGAGGCTGCAGTTACAGGTTCCAGCAAATAAATTTACAGTGAAGCAAATGCCTGATGGCTGGCAGAGCTCCTGCAGCTTTCTGCGTGCTCGTTCCTCGCTGCTGGGATGCGAGAGTGCAAACCTGTTAAGCGTAAGTCCTGGTGAAAGCTGCGGTAGGTTTGTGTTCGATTGTGCGTGGGCGTTTTACAGCTCGCTGTGTTCTGGGGTAGCTGTTTATTGCTGTTATGCCGCTGTTATGTATCTAAACGCTGTTTTTTGTGGACACCTCTTGGTGAATTGAAGTGTTCCTCAGATGAAGTCATGTAGGAAATCTCCATTTATAGGCAAGCCCCAAAGCTGGCTGACAAATACCCTCTGTGGCCTTCAAGTGAATTGCATCATCTGTCCATCTTTGACTTGTATCAGAGGGGAAGGATACCTATCAATTCTGAAGATTGCTGTAAGCGTCATTAATTTACAGAGTGAAGCTGGGTCTGATCGGATCAAGCTTCAGTCCCTTTTTGCATCCAAACAGCTATTCCTCAGTATCCATTTTATGGCAGAACGGATTTTTCCTTTAATAAACGTGTCACCATCGGTCAGTGTAATCTGCACAAACACTTCCCTTGGCCACCTTGCTACGAGGTGTCCTTTTTAGAACAGCTTGCCTTGATATTTGGAAGTAAGAAGTGATGGTGTGCTGGGCCTTTACCTCCAGCCACGCAATGCCTACGCGCAGGGACGGGGCCGCTTATCTCGCGTGGCAGAGGTATGCAGCCAGTCTGAATGCATTCCCTTGCGTCTGTGCCGAGATGACTGTTGGCAGCGGCGACGTGCTGGGGTTTGTCCCTTAGAAGGGCACGTTGTGTTGGGGTAGGGATGGAGAGGGCATTTGACCGTGGGCTTTCCGTGGACGTGTCTAACGGGGTTGAGTGTTGAACACGAGTGGGTGGGTGTGTGTCGTGCCGTCTCTCCATGGCTAACGACATCTCCTTGGAAGCGTGGGCCACACTGAAAAATCTTTCTTCGCCTTGAAACGGATTATTTCACCACCTGCTACCTTCTAGAAGAACTGAACCAAGGTGTGTTTCACACGACTGATGTCGGCTTTCATTTAAAATGAGTCCGTTTTCCAGCTGTAGGTAAGGATACAGGGATACACTCCTAACATGATTTCAGCATATTTTTACATTTCCAGAAATGCTGTCAGCTTATACTGGTGGTTGCCTGACACACACGCAGCTTTCTAACTCCTGGGGCTTACCAAGGGCTACCTTTGAAGTCTTAAATGCGTAGCAAAGCACTTTTTGTTTATTTCTAGTTTATATGGCTCAGGATGGGTTTAAGTCCTGCTTAGTCTTAATATTTTTTTCTTAATATGCCTTTTCCATATTACATTTTGTAAGTCATCATATTCTTCAATCTCCTTTTCATCTATTTTGTTGCTCTGATAGAGTTAATTCCATTCCCAGAAACCTTCTTGTTTAAAATTTGCTGGGAGTGCTAGTGTAGGTGGAGGAAATGGGGGGGTACTTTTGTAACCATTCCTCATGCTGGCACCTATCAAGAAGTCTTGTTTGCTGAGCAAACCAACAGTTTTCTGGCTTGTCCATACCTGTGCTTGGGAGTGTGTGTGTGAGGGGGTGGGTGTCACAGAGTGTGTTAACGAACCTGCTCTGGTGTCCAAGGACACAGCAGTTGAACAGAACAGAAAGGCGGAATCTGGCGTACAAGAGAGGTCACCAGAAAGTCATAGCTTACAGTTCAAGCTGCTCATTTTTTAAGGATTTTTGTTCCTTATTGGATTTTAATTTCCTTCTGAAGCTCCTAACAGGCTCTTTCTCATATAGGACTTCTATTATATCACCTAGTGAGGTGTATATGATTCTCGCTTAGCTCTTAGATGGATTTATTCAAGGTGATCCAGAGTCAAGTGATCTGACAAACCGCCCAGGTGTACTGGTTCCCGAGGCAGGGCTGTGAGCTGCTGGACGTACCCCAAGCGCTCCCGTCTGAGGCAATGCCTCATGTTTGTGGGATCCTCTGCTTGTGCACTGGGAGCTCGTCGTGCCAGGTAGGCAGACCAAAGAGCCAGCTCCAGTGAGCTTACACTTAATACACCCCATCCGGTAGTGAAACGCTGGAACGGGTTGCCCAGAGAGGTGGTGGAGGCCCCATCCCTGGAAACATTCCAGGCCAGGTTCGACAGGACTCTGAGCAACCTGATCTAGTTAGCGGTGTCCCTGCTCATTGCAGGGGGGTTGGACTGGATGGCCTCTAGGGGTCCCTTCCAATCCAAACCATTCTATGATCTGAAGGCATTTCCTCAGCTAGCGGCTTCTGTGGCTTGGAAATGTGTTTGAGACACTTGATGCTTTCTCCTTCCCCATCCTATCTGTTCCCTGATCTGCTTGTTGCTGTTGAAATTGATTCCTCTTGTTTAATTTTGCACGGTTGGTAGAAGAGCAGTTTTCACTGTGTTGACTTTCTTGGACCAGATCAACTTGCCCGCCTGCAGGGCACGGTGTGAGATTTGCTTGTTCAGTTGGGTGTTTCTCTGGCCATTGTTATGATGGAAGGTCCTTTTGCTGCTGAAGAGAAGCGGTGCTGGTTTGTCGAGTTCTTAACACTGCTGTATGTGTTGGTTGGAAATTGTCATCTCTAAATTGAGAGTTAGGAGAGTGGCAATGAGAGCAGGCTGGAAGAAGCATTCCCTTCATGGTGGGGTTTCAGGAGATCACTGCCTTTTTTTAAGATTAACCTCCCTGAGGTTTGGGGGAGTGCCTCAGTCCAAAACCTCCAACCAGTCTGAAAGATGAATAACCATGTGTGAATTAGCAGCGGTATCTGTCCCTATCCTGAAGCGTTTAGAAGAGCGTTAGGAAAGGCTCAACTTTCCCCTGAGATTAGAATCAACTTGGGGCATTTTAGGTCAGATTGCTGTAGTAAGCACAATCCTCACACAAACAGCATTGCTGCTTCAAAAACTTTGTGCACAGTAATGAGAACGACAAGTTTGGTTTTGGTTTTTTTTTTTTTTTTTTTAAAGGAAATGTTCTCGTTCAAAAAACTTTATGGGCTTATTTTCACGGTGGGATGCCTTGCTGCCTGTACGTGTTACAACGGGTTTGCCAGATCAGTAGTGGGAATTAATTTCTCTGTTTTCCTAGTTATGGCTGGGGCACCTTTTTATTAAAGCTGGAATTGTGGAACACAAAAAGACTAAATTGCCTGGGGAGGGTTTCTTTAGGGAAATTTCATACTTCAATCACAAGTAATTAGAAATTACTGTAGTGAGACTGTGAAGGAAAAAATAAGGCTACAACTGAATTACAAACTCCACCTGAACTGCTCAAAGTCTGTACCACAGATGAAATTCAAGTCTTCCATAGATGCAGCGATGTGATTCCAGAGTGTCCATTCAGAAAGATTTAATTTTAAATAGCTGCGCTGTCTCCAGTTAAGGAGTGTTGGCTCGGCTTTGTGTTTTAAGTTGATAAAGACACAGTGCAGGTCTCCTCTATCTCCCATTTTTTGCAAGTGAGCATGTTGCATTGCCTTTCAGTATGGAATTTGATTAGATGTGCCTGTTTCACGGTGACAGCGTGGGGTTTAATCGGGTTGCGTGTACCCTGCGGTCTGTTTATCCCAGGAAGCAGTCGGGCATGCGGCAGGGAACGAATGGGTGAAGGTGGCTTGGGAAAGACCCATACGGCAGGACTGCGACTTTGGCTGCTGCCTCAACCGCTGCTGGCTTTTTCAGTGTTCAGGTGAGCTTTCCGACAAATTCGTTTTAGTGCTTTGGTAACGGCTAAACTCATCCCTGTCATTTCTTAGAGAGAGGCAAAAAGAAAATGCTGGGCAAACTGGCTTTGCAGCGGCCGAGACGAAGAGCGGCCTCATTTCGGTGAGGAAATGGTGGTTGCAAATGAAATCGTCTATCGAGTCATAATTACAGGGGCATTACCACAGTCTTGCAATGGGTACTCGGCTACTTTGTTTTCATTGAAAGTTTGACGAAAATGGAAACCACAAAACTAAGGTGAAGGCGGTTTGTATTTTACCCCAGAAGCCAGAGGTAAATAAGTAACCCTATCATTACCCGCCTTTTGGGTGCGTGTTATAGTGCAATGCAGACACAGATTATATATAGCCCGGATGATATGTGCAACCCACAGTCCCCAACTGCATGCCTTAATGGTAGGGCAAGGATGGAGGGTTTTGTTGCTGACACATCCAAACCAGCCCACTCTTACGCTTCGTGGCAGATGACTGCAAGCAAAGGACTGAGTTTATGTTTCCAGTGGCATTTGTCAGGTTAAAATGGATTTTGTTCATTAGATGCAGTTTTTCTTGGGAGGTCCTGTTGGGTTGTAAAAGTAGCTTTTTGCTACTTTAGAAGCCGTAGGCTTCCTCAGAAACAGTAAAGCCTTTTCGCTGAATCAGTGCTGTGTGCAGCGCTGAAACCTAATGAATGTGGCAATTATCTCTGATCAGCCTTTTGTGGCAGAGGTGTGAGATTCTTCATTGGTCTTTGTACATATTCTGAAAGGCTGGAAAATAATTGTTCAACTTGGTGGAAAACAAGTAACTTCCTACGTACAGTTGAGTGCAAGTTGGCAGGTGCATTTGTTTCTATCGTGAAGTTGCTGTCGTGTGTCTGCTTGCTTTGCTTTGCAGTGTTGGATCTTAGCTTCAGATGAGCTGTCCCACGCGTTTGGGCTGCTGCAGCTTCTTCACCCTGGAGTCAGTAATCCTCTAATTTCTGATCGTGTCCGTGGTTCCATACGGATAGAGTCGGTTCGAGGTTTTTCAAGTAAATTGGAATTCCCTGTGAGGTGTGGTACAAGAACAAACTGTTGTATGAGCAGGTATGTACTGATCACAAAGGAATTTTAATTTCCAACAAGCCCTATTGTACTGAAATCAGTTGTGCAGAAAGACATGATGGAAACGTGCCAGTTCCAGAGCTGAAAGGAGTGTGGTGCTGCTGGGGCTGGGATTTCACAGGAGCTGCAAGCCAGCCCTTAGTTGCTTGTGGAAGGAAGACCTTCTGCAGCCCTGTCTCTACCATGTTTTCTCCCTTAAAAAAAGCTGGGGTTAGTGTTTTTGTGGCAATGCAACAAGCTGGAAAAGATCTGGGTGAAAATGAATCCTGCTTTTAGGCGTGGCTTAAGGCAGTTGGGCTGACTTTTGGGTTTGAATCTTAGATGCTCAATGCTTAATATGTTATGTGTTGCTTTATAGCCTTCAAGAGAAAAAAAATAGGTGTCTCGAGACTTTCTGTTCTTAATACTTACAGGTCTGAAGAACAGGGACCACACTCCTGAATGCTTTCCCTTTACGCTAGTAGAACCCTCTCAGAAAGGTGAATTGGACTCTAGGCATTTCCCGATCTCCTGTGTGCTTCCTATTATCACACTAATTAATTTATACAGCCCTTGCTCTGGTGCAGAGATTGGGCTGTGGTCTAGCTTTGCAGGGGCTCAGCTGGTGTTTCTGTAGCTGGCTCTGGATGCTCTGGTGCTGTGGTGGCTCGAGCAGCCATATCGTTATTCCTAATGTGGGACTTGGGTAGTCAAGAATTCCATTTGTCATCTCGTGCTTTTCGGAAAGAGAGAGAAATAGGAAGTACAGCTTAGATTTTGGGAAAATGAGCTCTGCGCTTCAAATGAATAATAGAATCATAGAATGGTTTGGGTTGGAAGGGACCCTTAGAAGTCATCTAGTCCAACCCCCCTGCAGTAAGCAAGGACACCGCTAACTAGATCAGATTGCTCAGAGCCCCGTCCAACCTGGCTTTGAATGTTTCCAGGGATCGGGCTTCCACTACCTCTTGTTCCATGTTCGTTGTTTTTTGCTTCCAGAATGCTGAAGCGGGTGCTGGTGGAACCGGTTCATTTTCTTAAGTCCCACCATGCAAAAATGAGTTGGGTACTCGGATAACTGGGATGCTCTGTGGAAACTACTCCACAGATACATCAGTTCTTTTCCTTCTCTCCTTTTGGTGTGCCCAGACTTTTCTGGGCAATAGCAAAACGCGTGAGTTGCATTCTTCAATATAAGAATTTCTTAACACTCACTTTTTCGTATGTGTTGATAGATGAAGTAGCGTGTTTTGGTCCTGTGAATGTCTAGAACATCTTTAATATCCTGGTTTTAATTATATCAAGCTTGGTCTTCTGGCTTTTTTAAAAATGCAGCCCTGGGTTGCTTTTGGTTCTCTTCTCTGATCTCCGTAAACGGGGCTATTTTGTTCACTGTGTTATAATTAAATGTACATCTTCCCCTCTTGAAAAGATTTCTGCCGTAGAACTGCTTTGCCGCTGTGGTGGTGGTGGGAAGTCTGAGTGTTTGTGGTTCAAGGGTTCGGTGTTGAGCCTTCTTGCTGAGCCAAGCTAAAATCTTGACTCTTATGAAACTTTTCCAAGCTGAAGCCTGTGTTGCTAAATGTTGGGCAGACAGCTGATGAAATGGAGGTTTCAGAGGATGGGGCACTAAATACCAGCTGTGTGCAGACATGTGGTAACCTGCAGGTGATGAGTGCATCTGTCAAGCCTTGGAGGGAAAAACTTCCACATCGACCCAACAGTAGAGGTAAATCTAAAGTTTTACAGCCTAGCTGTCAGTCAGGAATCCAGCGGGTTAAATAGCCTCTTGTTCTTGGTGACTTAGGGCTTCCATCTTTTGGGATTGAGGAATAGCTGTGCCTTCCTATGTCCTTTTGGATGCTCTTACTCCTGTGTCAGCTTCCACGATAATAAGAACAAGAGCATCTGTCCTCTGCACGAATCAACCATTCTGCTTTAATTTTACCCTCTGCTTTTATCAGGAAGATAATTTTGGTAGAGCTGCTTCAAGGACAGTGAGCAGGGAAGATGGTTTGCTCTATTCACGCTGCAGGTTCCCCCCCCCCCCCCCCAAA
>NW_009260684.1:164015-167526 GCF_000687185.1 Egretta garzetta
CCCCGCATACATCCACACCTCCGGGGTGGTTGATCAGCTGCCAAAAGGTCTGGGCGCAAATTCTAAGTGTTTACTGTACTGATAGCTAAATAGAAATAGCATTTGTCACTGGGAGCTGGCATAGAAGTCGTGCTGTGTTCATTTCCATGTCATGCTCTCCTATAGGCTGCTGGCTTTTTGTTTCAGGTTTGGTAAATACGGCTCATGGACTGAACTCAAACACCTGTGAGAGGCTATAGGTGGCTTTTTGAGATTGTGTGAGCCGTTTCAAGTAGAACCATGGAAAAAATGTGCTGTGTTTGGCTTGTTAGCTGAGTAAGGTGTCCAGGTGCTACCATGGGAGTCCTATGTAAGGTAGCAGTTTCTAGGAAATGGAGTGCTGCAAGCTCTCATTTGGTTTTGATTTGCTTTACAAAAGAAGTTAATCCCCTCTTGAAGAGGGGGAAACTGAGGCACAGATAAAGGGCCTTGTCTGGGGTCAAATGTGCTTTTTGGTGACTGAGCTGCAAGTGAAGCTGGGTTTGGAGTCCCGCTTCAATGTTCTGCACAGCCCGTCGATGAGTATTTTTATGCTTTACTTCATGCAGGTGACGAAAAAAAACCCCACTTGCCTACACATCTTGCAGCCACGGAGGATGCAGCTCCCTTCCCTTTCCAGTTCCTCTCTGTTAATGTTATATTACTGTGCCACCCACAGGCAGATACCACGCTGCTGAAAAATATTTGCCGCTTGCATAGGGAGCCAGTTATCAAATGCTAAATCTGTGATGAAAAGCCTCTGGTTTCGTTTGCTGTAATATCCACTGAATTTAGGTTTCTCAAACCTAGTTATTCTAGTATTCTGTTTAAATTGCATTTATAGTTGTTATACTATTTTCTGATTATTTTTTTTTCCCCGCCTGCTGTTGCCATGGGGTGTTTGTCACTTCTTCCATAGAACCCTTTCTTTGTGCTAAACAGCTGCCGTGTTCCTGCTCAACAGCAATTGCTTTCCAACCCGTGAAGAAATGCAAGCCGTGTTCCCGTCTGAAGTGTTCGGGATGCTTGTGAAGAGAGAAAAACTGCAGGGCTGTTAATTACTGGCGCACCCTGTTCATTGATGCGCTGCCAGATTGGGTTGTGAGAATGACTTGGGTTTCATCTGTGTCATTTTATCAAGGAGGAATATTCTGATTTACCTCCAGGATGCACAGGAGTTGACCTCTCCATTGCTCTGTGTGTGATAAGCGCAGAACAAACTGGGGCAGCAGAGGCTGCGTGGAGGATTTTGAAACCAGCATTACCCATTTGTAGCAAGTGATGTTCAAACCATGGGAACTGAAGGACATGAGCAAACCAAGGTTTTTAGGTGGAGTTGATTTGTTATTAGATGAAGTCAGAAAACCAGACAAGCTTTTTGGCTTCTGCTGACCCAAAGAAGAGCTTGTGTGTCTCTCTTCCCCTCTGTACTGCTCAGCCCAACAAGAGGTTAACCCTGCCATCACACTTTGTTTTGTAATTTATAGTAGTACATTTGGCATGGTTGATCTGTTCAGGTTTTTTTAAGTATTTCCCTTGTGATATTTAAACTCTCATCTGTGCACCCCTGCTATAAGCTGCCCCTTGGGAGAACTGTTCTGTGCTGTTGAGTTACTCTGCTTTGTAGAACAGAATTTTAATACTGTTTACCATGCTCTTAATCTTATGGCTGACAGATAAATTGAGTTACTTTAGCCCTTCCCCTGAGGACTTCATGGGGCTTCATGGCCAGCATACCCATAGCATTAGGTGGAGTTATCTCAGCTTTGCAAAAATCTGCTCATCTGTCTTCCTGGAATGAGTAATTGATTGGTGAGAGAATAAAATGTTGATTTCCTTTTTTTTTTTTTTTTTTTTTTTTTAAATTGCATTTGTGAAAAGGGATGGACAACCCGATCTGGCGGGGCAGCTGGGAGGTTTTTGCTGTGAGTCCAGCCTTTCAGAAACATCTGCAGCTGGGTTTGATGCACTGAGAAGAGTCCTTCCGATGGCTTGGTTCAACCATCCGAGTAAAATTTGGCAAGCCAGGGATGAAAACTCAGAACCTCCCTGGATAACCTGTGTGATAAAGAGCAGGCTGCTCGGTGCCTGGCCTTGGTCTCCTGGCTAGCCTTATTCTCGTTGCCTACTTTTTCTTATACTTATGAGCTCCTGGGGGCAGGAGCAGTCCCTCACTGGGCTCATCTGTCATCTGGTCCAGCGGGGACCGGCTCTGGATTTGGGCTTCTGGGGTGCTGCTGTAGTAATGTCATTTTTAAAACGGTGTAAAGCAAAGGACTGAAGTAGCATAATGAATTGCAGTGTTATATTTGTTTATTGACTGTTACTAGTGCCATGCTAGGTCAAAATAAAATATATCCTAGGTGGCTGTCAGGTGAATTTGGTTTCATTTGGTGGGTATGTCACTTGAACACTCGGTAATGGTCTGTGTTAATGTAGGACCTTGTTCCTCCCGCTATTGGGTGTTTGTTAACGCTTCCCTATCCCTCTCCCTCCAACTGATCGAGCTCAAGACTGCTATAAGAACATCCTTTCTCTCCCCCACATGCTTTTTTCCCCCCAAGACAGCCTCTGGTTTTGTCTCTCATTACAGTAAGAGCCCTGTAGTAGCTGCCCAGCTGCTGTCACGTCCCTCCCTGGAATGGTGATTTAGAGCTGAGCCAGCATGGAAACTGGCTTTCCATGCCTAAGGCAAGCCTGTTAGCAGACGCTGCAGAGAAGTAATGTGCCACTTCTGTTTGGAAGAGTTGTCAGTTTTCTAGTTTAGTTGGAAAAAACAACTAATATTGGCTTGGCTTTTAGTGGGACTTTTGGAAACATCCTTTAGCCTTTTGAAGGAAGCTGCTCGGTGTTACTGGAGGAGATAAGCTGTCCTGGATCAGAAGCACCTGTGAGGACAGAGTTTCAGCTAATGAGCTTCACTGCCGAGGAAGCTGAAAGCATAATGTTCAAGAGGTCTGGCTAAGGGTTGCTGAAAATGAGACCACGAGGCAGTGGGTAAGCTGGTAATCAGTAAAGCTTGTAGCTGAACTATGTGGATAGCCCAAGGCTGGAAAAAACAGTGGCACCTTAGTGTGCGGCTTGGTGGTGACTTAGTGTTTGGAGCTGGGGCTGTCAAGGTCCCGTCCTTCCCCTGTGTGCTCCTCTGGAAGCGCGTAGTTTGCATCTGGGTTGGCTTTGACAGCTGGATCCGTGCTGGCGCAAAGGGGTGGGGAGGCATGGGAGGAGGTTGGAGTCTGGACTTGGGCTGGTTTGTGTTGCTGTGGGACCGCACCCTCGGAGGATGCAGCAGAGCTGAGCACACGGGCAGAGCTGGGGCAGATGAAACTCCCTGCTTCAGCAGAGAGCTTGTGAAGAGTGAAGAAATGGGGTGGAAAACAGCCTAGAAAATACTACAGCATGGCTGCGGAGCAGTCATTTTCTATTGTGTGTGGATTAGCTGCCTAGCTGGAAAAAAGCCATCACCTTGCTGCTGAGAGTTCAGAGACGGGTC
>NW_009260684.1:167687-177948 GCF_000687185.1 Egretta garzetta
AGCGGTGAAAGGAGTTGCGCTGTGCGGGTAACAGGCGCATCTCTGGTGGCAGAGGAATTTCACGCAGCTCTCAGGCCCAGGGAATGGCTGAGCACTTTGAGGACATGAATATTCAGAGGAGCTGTAGCATGTGTCCTACGAAAGGAAATGCAAAATCCAAGTTTTCTCAGGCTTACGTACCTGGGAAATGTCTGACAGTAGAGGATAAAAGTAATTTTCTCTTCTGTGGGGTAGGCGCATCTCTGGTGGCAGAGGAATTTCACGCAGCTCTCAGGCCCAGGGAATGGCTGAGCACTTTGAGGACATGAATATTCAGAGGAGCTGTAGCATGTGTCCTACGAAAGGAAATGCAAAATCCAAGTTTTCTCAGGCTTACGTACCTGGGAAATGTCTGACAGTAGAGGATAAAAGTAATTTTCTCTTCTGTGGGGTGGGTTATCTTAAACTAACTGTTGCAGAATACAGCTTCCCAATTAGCCGGTCCTAGTTAATGCCGGCAGCGGGATCTGCGCTACTTAATCCATTGCTTCGGTGAGAAAGCGCCTGTTTCTTAGCGCAGGCAGAGACGTGTGCTCCTGCTTTGACAGCCTCGTGGAAACGCTGGGAGTCCTGACTTTGCTCCCTCGTGCTCTAACCTGGCATTGCATTTTTCTTTTTTCCCTCCGCTCTGCCTTTTACGCTTGTTCTATTAATAATCAGATGACTGTGGGTTTAGTGTTTTGCTCAGAAGGATCCCTCCCCATGCAGGCTGAGGTGCTTCCAGCCACGCTGTCAGGCGATGACAGATGTCCTTGGTGCGTACAGTCAGTGTCCAGCAGCGATGGGCTGCCAGGATTAGTATTCCAGGCACAAATGTGCCCTTTGTAATATGCAAAGCTCAGCCCAGCCTGTGGGAGGGTTGCTGTCATCTATGCTGAGGTTCAAGTAGGTTTTTAGGTGTCTGCTTTTGTTTCTCTTCTGCTTTCCCTCCCCAGAAGGGCTTATTGGAAGGGCATGCAGGGAGACCTTACCTGCAAATGCCCCCATACAGTAGAGCTGCTGCTAACTGGGGGGTTTGGGTGAAGATGCTGACTTGATACTGATATTTGTAAAAATAATTTTGGCTCTTCTGCCTTCAGTGGGGGAGCATTTGTTCTAGTTTTTGCAAATGGTCTCCTTGATGCAGCCTGTAGAATAGACGTATCGTGGGGACGTACCAAATTGCGCATCCAAAATGCATGGGAAATTTAGCTGTGTTTTAAGTGTTAATGCAATAAGCTGGAGGGATTCTGAGGGTGTTTCCCAAGTAGCCTCGTGGTAATCTGCCTCTGAAATGAAGACCTAATGTTCTTGGGAGACTGACTTGCTGCCCAGAAGTCTGCACAGATAGCGCTTCTCTTTGCTAAGCTGTTTAAATGCTGTGATTGCCAGCGATGTTTTGAGAGTTTACTGGCTTTGTCGAGGTGTTCTCCCCATCTAAGAATATTGCTGCAGCAGAGAGAAGTAGCCTGCAGCATGGTTGTCGGATCAAAAGAAGTGTTTCGCCCACACAGTTCAGCAAAGCAAAGCTTAAAAGCCCTGCTGGCGATAGCTTGTTGAGGCGTGCTTCCAGTGATGGTGTGGCAGGGTTATCTCCTCCGACACCGCAGCCCTGTGATGCTCCGATGCTCTCGTGCGAGCTGAGCACGTGCTGTACAGTCAGCAAATGATCAGATGGAGATGATCCATCTGAGCTGATGTTGCATTACAGCCAACAAACTGCACTTGGCTGCTGGGAGTTAAGGTGATGAGCTGTCCTAGACTTCCTGGTGAAGGGTTCGGCTGAAATGGGCTACCGAAAAGCTGGCTTTGCCTTCTCAGCACTGGAAACAAGCTTATTTTGTAGGTCTGTCCCAATCACCCCATGCTGCGCCTGTTGACGTTTCCTATTGTGGTTGTCTTAGATTCTGCAAGTTCTTGGGACAGAAGCTCTGTTTTTCTGAAACGCTGAGCATGTTTTTTTATCGGACTCAAGATGTCTCCTTATTTCCCCAAACTTAGTTCCTCTTGTACCTCATTTCAGAACTTTCTCCAGAGAAAAGCTGGGTTTGCTACTAAAATCCTAGTTCCTCCTTTTTGTCTCTTTTTCCCCCCAGTATGTTCAGAACTGCCTGTCTGCTGTGTGACATCTAAAATACTTCCTGGGCACGTGCTAGTCTGCCTTTGCTAGATAAGCATTAGCTGTTCCCCTTCACAGCAGACAGATGCCTTCTTGAAACGGCAGCTGTGGGATGTTTTCCCTGCGAGCAAACATTTGATGCTTTGTAATTATTACACGTTAATTTTGTTTCCCTTTTCTTTCCGACACAGCATGTGTGTGATTAGAGGCTAGTGGTAGCTTCAAAGAGGGATGAAGATGCCACACGCTCTGGTTCCCAGTTTGCTGGGGCAGGATTTCTGCTCTAGGTTCCCTCCATGCTGGGTATGAGTAGGCTGAGCAGAACTGAGAGAGAAGCAAAAATAAACCTGGGTTTTGGTCAGACTTGGAATTTTAATTTGTGTGTCATTGTTTCCTGTTTTTTGTAGGAATTGCTCGGAAACCTAGTGTGAAAGAGGAATGGAAGAGAACTCTGGTGAGTACCCTCTTAGATATCTTACTGTGAGTTGTGGACCTGTTCTTTCTTCTTGGTTAAGCATTGTAAAGAACCTTATTACTTTAAACTTGGTGTCTTCAATTCAAATGTAGAAGGTGATTTAGAAAATAAGCTAGTTTGGCAGATGCATCAGTTGCAACTGGACTGCACTAATGGTGTGGACCAGATCCGATTAAAGCTGTGTTGTATGTCTGGAAGATCTTTTTTGAAATCTCCCATCTGTGAAACCTGGAATACAAGCCTATTGGATATCCCAAGCTCTTGAAAACAAATAACCTCCCCTTTCTTAATGGGTAGGAGGCGAGAAGCATTGAGCTGGCATGCAATTCGAACAAGGAACATGGCAAAGCCATAAAGAAGGATCAGCTCCTGATTTCTCTTTATGTATTTAGTTCTATAGGCTGCTCTGCCTTGCAGAAGATGCAGGATTTTTTTTTTATTAAACAAAATCTGCCTTCAATGCTCTTTAGGCACTGTGTACTGCTTGCCCCGAGACAAGCAAGCTCATTGCTCTTAGCTTTAACTGATGTGCAAGGATATGGTTGCAACTAAAACTGGTAGGTTTTTGACTTAGGATTGCCTTAAATGTGTGTTTTTCCATCCGTTTGCCTAAAATGGCTATGGAAGACACAGCTAAGTGGCCATTTTTTCCCTCCCATTGAAATGAGATTTGCATGAAGGCTCTTGCCTGCACCATGGGAAGCCAGTCTCCATGAAACATATTGACCTTGCATCTTGTGGGCCATGATGTTGCAGTTGGTGACTTCTAACTCGTAGTGAAGTGCAACTCTGTGACCATAAATATTATTCCTATGCAGCCAGGTGATGCCATCCTTAAAACTTGAGAATTGATGTACTCATCAGGGGTGTGGTGTGCTTGGTGGGGCAGAGGTACCGGGCCTGTCTGCTGGAGGCCAGTTTCTGACTTCATGCAGCGCTGGTCTCTTGGGACCCAGCAGCCCTGTTGGAACAGCTACGAGCCAAGCATACATGGATAAAAGCATGTCATGCTTACAACCCTGGTGGCAAGAATTGCTGCTGTGCCCTCTAATTGTTAGCCTGTAAAGTGCACATTGCACATTTCATTTGTGGTGATTGCTTTCCCTTATGATTTGTTCGTGGCAAACTAATCTCAAATGATGACTTTCAAAGGGGGAGGATGGGTAAAGTGAGTGTGGTGCTGGCAGTTGATGTTGAAGGAATGGCTGTGGAGATGACCGCTCCCTGCTCAACCCCAGGACAAAGCACAGGCAGCAGCCAGGCGAGTTTTTCCATCTCTCCAGCCTGCATTAATGGGTCGGCTTTGAGCAGCACTGTGAGCTCTGCTTAGTTACTGGGACTTGGCCTCTGCTGGGACTGCCAGCATCCAGCTGTGTTTATATCACAAAGCTTTTTGTCCCTTTTTACTTGCAGTTGAACTCCATTTTTTGGGTAGGTCAGTGAGCCATGGGGTTGGAGCCTGTTGAGGCCGCTGAGAGCTTTGACTCCCGATTCGAGCAGCGCTGGTGGCCTGGGATGTGAGAGGCCTTATGTTCTGTTTGCATTTTGCCAACTTAAGTAGAACTACCTCCCCTTTACCTCTGAAAAAATTCAGTTGTGCAAGTTTAGGACAGAGTATCTGTACCTGATCTTTGCATGCACGGACACCCTGCACCGCTGGATGTGAAGCTTTACTTGTTGGCTTCTTAGTGCTGGGAGCCAAGAGCCCCATATTAAAGGCGGAATAAGCAGATGGGTCTTTTGTTACAATTTCCTTAAAATTACTTTGCTTTTAAGGACGCTCATTCTCCAAGTGCTGCTAAGCTCAGGACTCCTGGGTTGTTCCCGGCACTGAGACTGGAGATGAGGTAAGGTGGAGCTGCGTGCAGGAGCTGAGCCAAAGTCGATGCCCTTTGTTCCCTCAAAGCCTGGTGCTTTTTGATGTATTGCTGTCCTTAACTGGTTGTATATTAACTGCATTCACAATGCTGCATGGCTGGCTTTTGTTTTAACTGCATTGGCGCGTGTTCAGAGTCGGTGTGCTTCGAATGGCCACTGGGACTGCACAGCGAAGCATAAATCCTTTTTAGCTGTCAGGCTTCACTAGCCATGGGTGGGTGGGGGAGCCCTCCTTGGCTGGCTGCCCTGGCTAATTAAAAACGAAATTTGCTGTTGTCTTCAGATTTTAATTCATGCCCATCCCTGAAGACTAGGGGAAGCACGGGCTCCAGGCAGCTGCAGTGAAGTTTCAGAGCTTGTCTATACAGTTATTTTAGAACAGGTATGCAACTTAAAATTTGCTCTCAACCCTACCCTGGGTTGTTTTTCAAGGATAGGGAAGAGTATACAGAAACTTCTTGCAAGCCTTGGGATGTGGCCCTGAGCAAGTGAGTACAGTTTAAGGTGCCACAAGTTGGCTACCTGCAGTAATTCGGATGTGCATGTGTTGTAGCTAGGGCAGCATCAGATAGCTCACTTTTTCACTCTAATGCTGGACTTAAGCAAAACCGAATTACTTCGCTCTAGGCTGTGCCTGTGTGACTGGCATTGGCTTAATGAATGCAAAACCAGCTCAAGTTGCAGTAACTCATGTAGCTTGTCAGCCTGAGCCTTTGGCTACTGGCTCATGCTGTGAAACCTACTGGAGATGGAAGAAGTTTTGAAGTGGTAGGAGCTGAGAGGTGGTGGTGATGGTGTGCGGCTGAGACACAGCCCCACAGAGTCTGTGCTGGAGGGAGGGTCCTGCCCTGGAGTCGTCAGTGGAGGTGGGAGGCAGGTGGGAGGATGGAGGTTAGTGAGAAGAATAAATGAAATCTAAATATACACGCGTTACCAGGCCAAGTTCCCTACTTTCCAAGGTCCCACCTACACAAGTGATCTGTTGAAGGGAAATGTCACTGGAATACCCTTCCCCTCTTCAGATCCTTCCTGCAGTGCGGGTGAAGGATCACACTCTATTTTCAGAGCCTATTTCCGCTGTTCCACCTGCTGCCCACGCTGTCGCTGCCCAGACCCCCTCCCAGAGACCACTCACTTATCTTAGCATGAGATGAGCTAGGTTTGGACCTTTTTCTTAGTTGTGGGATCGTCCTCTTACCTAACATTTCATCTGCCTGTAAGTCTGTGAGACCTTAAAAAGCAAAACATTGAGAAGTGGCAGCTTTGTGCTTGGCAGGGCAGGTCTCGCCTTGTGCCTGTGGTTCCTTGAAAGCTCTGCCGTGGTGTTGGATTGACCCAATGTGGAAGCAGGCCTGCAGTTCACTTGCCCAGTAATGTTTGAGCTAATCATTCATGAATAACTGTGCAGGGAGCATGGCAATGCCTTTCTTCATGGGAAGCGTTTGCTCCTGGGTCCTTTGACCTGCCGTACATCTGTGCTCTGTGTACCATTTCTGCTTGTGGCTTCATGTTTCCTCTGCAGGTATTGGGACATGAACCTTTCAGTAGCTTCCCTAAAAGGACTAAGTCTCTATGGGACAACTGTGGAGCATTGGGGAAATTAGTGAAGGAACCTTTGCACACACAGGCTCTTACCCACAGCGGCTTTTTTAGAATAGCACTTGGCATGCTAAATTTATGGATGCTTTAAGAATCTTCTGCAGTTATTTCTTTATTCAAGGCTGACTTTCATCCCCTTTGACTTTCATCCCCTTTATCTCCTGCTGTGCTACTTTCTTCCAATTCTTTTCCTACTAAAAATAGGAAATAGTCCTCGAGTCCTTAACCTTTGTGCAAACAAAGTAGTAATTTGTTTTAGCATCTATGCTGACTTCTGGGCTACATGCCTCATAAGGAAACCAGTGTGATATTAATCTGCTGCTTTTGGAGACTTAGACTCCAAATATAGTCTGAGTAGAGGAAACGGCTAGAAATGTGAGTACTTGCCTATTATGCCACCAGCTCTGCTACTTGTTCCTGGCAGGATGCATGGCTGGCTCCCCAATTCCCATTTTTATCCCTAAAAATGAGAGCAATACCTTCGGACGATCAGAGGTCATGGAAATGAGTGTGTGATCATCACATGTGCATAGGTAACAGGATTTTTAGATCACTTCTGGCTCAAAGCGTGTCTGTGGAAGCAATACCTTTTAGTATACATCCATTGCTGCCAACTGCCTAGCAGCCCTGCTGTCTGAGGGAAAGTTTGAGATCGAAAAGATGTATCAAGCTGTTCCAGGGCTAGACTGTCCGAGCAGGTTCTGGCATTGCTGCTTTCTAAAAGACTAAAGCTGAGAAGGGAGCAATGGCAAAGGTGCAGTGACCACAGTCTATCCCAAAGACGCTTTAATCACCTGCTTCCATCAGTCTGCTGCCTTGGGATATGAAAATAACAGTTTGTTTTCATATGGACCCCTTGCTGCTGCTCTTTACCAAGGCCCACCAAGCTCGGCATCTCCTCTGGGCCGGCACCATGTGCAAGTAGAAGAGAGCAGAAGACTACAGATGTGCAAAGTCTGTTCTGAGGAAACAAAACCTGCTCAGGAAAAACAATTTTCTGCTTCAAAGGTGTCTGCCGAGTGACTTTCTTCTTGCTATTCCTTTGTTTATGAAGCCTTATGTGTTCAGCAGCAGTGAAAGCTGAGGGAGCAGCTGCTGGGATGTAAAAGTTTCGCTTGTAGGTTGTTAGTTTAAACCAAAGGAAAGAGATCATGAGTTCCCATCTTGTGCCTCTGGAGCGGATCGGAGACCGGTGGCAGAGAGGACTTTGCAAGGACCGACCACAGCTGCAGATGGAGCTGCCTGCATGGGAAGGTCTCCACCTGCACCTCCCTCTGATCTGATGGTGACTGCCACAGGGTGTCAGGGTTGAGGAGGAAATGCATGCTGCTCTCAATGTCTTCTGTTCCCCAGAAACCTAACAAGGCTTTAGATCTCTAGGACAGTCATTCTGCTACTTTCGGGAAGGCACTTCAAAAAGGCAAGGGTCTGAGTAGGGCAGGAAGGGAGAGGAGGAGGGGGAGGACACTTTGTTTTGGTTTTTGTGTTTGCTGAAGAACTTGGATGAAAGGCCAGCCTCCGATTCAGGGCTTCTTCAGCATGCTGCCGGCGCTGCGGGCTGGCTGGGTGGGAATCCCCTTTTGATGACTAAGTTTCAACTGGAAATCAGCTGCTTTGGGGCTGCTGCCAGGACAGACCATTCAGCAGCATTTAGGGAAAACCTGTCGGATGTGAACTTTTATGTCGAACTGAAGTGTTTGGATGATGTGGTTCTTGGTTTAAACTTGGCTGCTGGAGGTGGCATTCACGTTTTCTGGGTTTGATCTGCAGTCAAACGTAGAGCATCCGCAGCATTACGAGTGCTTCACCGTCACACTGCTCTGAAGTCTGCTGGAGGAGAACAGTTAGTGCTAACTAGCTGGTGGAAATCTCTTTATAATGTCTGTGCCAGAACAAAAGAACAGGTTTTTCTTCCAGGAAGACACAGGCATTCCCTTAGAAGATCCTGTATATTATGTATACACCACTCTAACTGCTCTGTGCAATACAATAGGAGAGCCAAAGGGGTCGAAGTGCCTGAGATTAAACGTTTAATTACAGTTGGTGTGTGCTGATTTGCAAGCAGGCAGAAAGGCAAAATCCTTACTGTTCCTTAGTCAGATTTACCAGAGGGTTGAACCCATCTCAGTGGAGACTGACTTTTAAATGAGGTGCAGCACAGAACGCTTGCTTACCTTCATGAAAGCATTATTGTAAATATGTCGAGTGCACTTGACAAGTTAGCAAAATACTTTGGGATGTTATCCTGACAGCCTTTTGTTCTAAATTTGCGGTGGACGTTCTAGTTCTTAGCGTAGTTAATGTGCTGAGCGCTGTCAGGGGTCTTGGGGCAGTTGATGGGATGCCAGTGCTGCAAGGGATGTGGATCATCTATCCATGTGCTAGTTGGTGTGGCATTTAAGAAAATAAATACCTAATAATTCCCCCCGTGAACAAGCCCCTTATGATTTGAGTAGGTGTCTGAACTCTTGCTGCCTTTCCCTCCTGATTTGCAAGCCAAGTCTTTTACAGAGATTATTTGCTGACCTGCCAGGGACCTTGTAATTCGGTGACACCCCATTTCAAGTGACTTTTAAAGCTGTTGTAGTAAATGGCCGTGCAGTTTCTACAGATAGCTCTGCCTGGAGGAGAGCGGAGGTTAATTTGGCTGGTTTTGTGGTTTAGGTCTAAGCTGTGGATGTGCTGGGCAAATGAGATGCTTTGGCCTCCAGGCTGGCTGGAGCGAGATAGTAGCAAAGGCTGATGTTGAGTGAGAAATGCTGTGTCCGCTGAAGTGCTTTGTGATTGAATTGAATGATCTTATTCCTTGTATTAAGAGATAAGACCTTGTAGGACGTGTAATCAATCCTCTGGATAATTCAGGCCGACGCACTGTAAAATAGCAAGCATGGAGTTACTGTGGTTCAGTAAGTAGGGCATGGAGCAGAAGGGCCAGATTTTGAGAGTTTCTAGTTTTCAACTCGTTGGACCTTAAATTCACCTTGCTCTCTGGAACGTTGCTGCCTGTAAAGTCTGTCAGAGGATTTTAGTAGCTGATTTTATTGGGGTTGGGGGTTGAAGAGGAGCCTGCCTGGAACCAGAGGTAAGTGGGTTTAGTACAAAATGAAGTGATTTTTGTTATTACTGTTTTTCTTTGTTCATGCAGCAGCAATGTGTCCAGGCTGAATGGCAAACCTGGCTTTTTAAAAACAAAATACTGAATGTTCTCATTACCATTGCTGCCCTTGTGAGCTGTAGATGGTGTTAGCTGAGCTGCTGGCTGAACAAAGCTGCCCCTTGGGCCTGCTGGGCTGCAGGGCTGGTGCTGATCTGCAGCCCGGTTGCTAACAGTCGCATGTTGTCACTGCTGATGTCACCACGTTATGTTTCTTTCTCGTTTGTCTTGAAAAGGAGCCTGGCTCTGATTTCTGAAGGTGTCTTGTCTCCTAAAACACTTGAGTGCAACTAGAAACCAGAGATCTGGTGTGGCTTTTTTACAGGTTGGACCAACCCAACTGTGACGAGATGAGCGATAACCATGGCTTGGTTAGGAAGAATATTGCTCTTCAACCCCGCCTGGTTTTGTCTTGCTTTGTGAAGCATACATTTTAAGATTTCTGGAGGACTTACCAGCTGGGTTATGATAAATTTGTATTCCCTTGTACATGAAATATTTATAGGAGTTACTAAATTCCGCTTAAAAGATCTGTGTAGCCTGTTGGTGCTCAGGCTGTTCTGTTTCTGAGCTGAGCTTTGCAGATTCGGGGTCTGCGATGGATCCTGGTGCCTCTTGGAGCTTGTCTCAGGGCTGTGGAAGGTAAAGCTTTGCACATCATAGAATTGTCTAGGTTGGAAAAGACCTTTAAGATCGGTGTAACCCAGCCATACGATTTCCTTGAGGGGTCTCAGTCCTCTTGGCAGTATTTTTTTTCCATTTCAGCCTGGAAACCTGCTTTTGTCTCGGGTGTGCAGGGCGTCACTGCTGCTAACCCGGGAGGTCGCGCAGCAGTCGCTGGAGAAATCTAGCGATGGAAATAGAAGCAAATTGTGCTAAAGTCATGGAAAGAGGGCAGAATCGGTGCTGAGATCGGAGGCAGCACCTCGCCTGCAAGGCTCCTCTCTGGGGATGAGCACTGCCGGGCGAATTCTGCTCCCTGCCGGTGTCGGCTGCGGGCGTGATGAGCTTCGCCCCT
>NW_009260684.1:178070-189910 GCF_000687185.1 Egretta garzetta
TGGCCGCGACCCCTGCCAGGCCGCTTCCCTCTAAAAGCTGCGTTTCTGCACCCCCACAACCGCCCCCAAGGGCGGGGCCTGGGGTTCCCCCCTTTTTTTTTGTGTGTGTGTGGGGGTTTTAGAAGCAAACCACGAAGGTGCAGCCCAGCAGCGGCCGCGGATGCCAGCTTTCACAGGCGCTGAGCCAGCAGGACGGGGCAAAGTCGGGGGTGGCTCGGCAGCGTGCTGCAATTGCATCAGGTTGGGGGCAAAATAACAAGGGTGGCCTAACTGGTGTAGCACATCCAAACAAAAGCCTCCCCCCTGTGCTTGAAAAGGTGGAATTCAGTAACTTCCCATGCTCCATCTAAGAATCCCATAGAAAAACACGGCCCGGTTCCTGTGGTTCTCCCCAGCTCTCTCCCGCGGGCTAGGAAACAGCTCTGTGTACTGTTTGCTTTGTGTGTTTTCCCTTTGCTTCCCCAGCACGGCAGCAGCGAGGGACTCATTTCCAAGGCTGGGCGACCAATGAGTCATCGCTTGGCAAGGAAAATAAATCCCGAAGACACAGTGGTGATCCTTGCTGGATGGATCCGCTGGTAGCTCTGTTCTCAAAGGGTAGATCGACGCCCTCTCCCCATCTCAGGAAGGTAGAATGGGGCAGACCCTTGATCGTTGAGAGGACTATAACCAGCCATTTGATGACTTTCATTGAAATTCAACAGAAATGTTGAAAAAGCTGCCCACCCCCCCAGCCTTTTGATCTTAACATTAAAGCTTGGAGACCTTAGTGGTGATTAGGAAAGTGAATGTTGTCCCTTTCTGGAGGGAAGGCAGAAGTTTGTTCTACTCGAGCATCGTGCGTTGCAGGGGTTAAGTTACATCTTCCTTTGGGGAAGAAAGGAAAAATCTCTTGAAGTAATTAACTTAAGATGCTGATGCTAATGAATGGGTGTTCAAAGCTGGGGCTGCTGGGGGGTGGTTGGGAATCCCCGGTTGAATCAATGACATTCGAGCCCTAGGAGTGATTCTGCAATTATTAGGCTGAGATGATGTTGAACATGAAGTTAATCCTGTTATCTCGCAAATATTGAGCAAACTGCTTGCTCTGGATAACTCTATAATGGGATTATACTAGTCAGTCTGGCACCCTCGACACTCCCTATTGCAGGGCTTTTTCTTATTTTCCTGTTCAGTATAAAGTATTGATCAGTCTTCCTAGAGTTAATTTGGGGAGTTGGTGCCTGGGGCAGTGTTTTCCAGTGGTGCTGGATTTATTTTGTTTTGTTTTGTTTTAAATGAATTTAATGATGAGCACCCTGTTGCCTTATGAAGCCATTCACTCCTCCGCAGCAAAGATCCCGTGAGCCCATCCCTAAATAAATGTTTAGGAAAAGAACTGAAGAACAAGGACAAGTACAAAAGGAGACTTCCCTTCGTCATGCCTTCCTGGCATCAAGAATCTGCAGTTGAGTGAGTTCCTGTGACGGAGACTGTTCCCGGGCCATCGTATTTGCAGAATATAATCAGTTCTGGTTTGAAAGCGTAGGTTTGCATCCGTGATAGCCTGTAGCAATTGTTCTAAACAAAAGTAACTGGTGGGGTTTTTAAAAGGATTGTCTTGAGTTTACTTTTAAGCAGTCTGATAAATTGCAAGGTAACCAATGTCAGGAAAACACATGAACCAAAATGATCATGTAGGGAGGAGAGAGAAAAGCCCTAATGCATCTTCAGTCACTTGCCGATGTTCATTATAATGTGATTCCTGCAGACCTCCAGGTTTGAGTGGCCTGACTTCTATGCAGGGTTTGTCATGAGCAGGAACAGCAGCATTGTCGCTGCCAGGTCAAGTTATATCCTTGGTTGCAGTGGGGCAAAACATAGCGACTTAGGGTTCTGCCTGCAGTTACGGACAGAAATCAGATTGCTGTGGATTGTGCGAGAGGTATAGACCCACACCCTGGTGAGAATTAGAATTTGAGTTTCAAAGTCAGGGAAAACCTTTTTTTTCTCTACTTTGTAGCCAGAGGCTCAATTAACAATGAAACGGGCCTCTTGCTTTCAGCTTTGCTAGAGTGAAGAGGTGATTTCTATGACATCCACTAAATGAGCAGATGTTTTTGTGCCAAACCAGAAATTTCCATAAATATGGAAAAGTTCCATTAAAGGATCAGTCAGCTTTTAGCTTCCAAGCTTTGATTTTTACTTTTTTTTTTTTAAAGGCTGATCTGAATCTTGGTAAGAACTGCAGATTTTTCTGTGAAGTTTTATTCTTTCCTACTCCCTTGGCGAAGGTGAGAATTACTTCAGAAGCTCCCAGGAATTCCCTTAGATCAGAAATGGGCTTCAGTGTTGCTAATGACTTGTGTGTCCAGGCAGCCTCAAGGAAGGCAGGGAGAGGATGTGGGCTGGTGTAGCCAAGGGCCCACCTAGGATTTTGGACCAGCTGGGGTTTCGGTTTAAATGCCCAGGGGCCAGCTAGCCCTGCTGTTGATAAGCTAATGGATTTAGAGGGTGTTGTTGTAGCCTGTAATTTCAGGGACCTCGCGACGGCATTCTTAACAGCGAGGGAGCTAGCACCTTCTGCAAGCTTGTTTAGATGGGAATCCAGCACGAGAACAAACTCCTTCGTTCAAACCCAGAGAGAAATGGTTTAATTTGTATGTTTACACACCCTAAATTCTGTGCACCAGTTCCAATGCTTGCTCTAATGTATCCTTGCTATAACTACAGCTTGAAGAATGTGCTTACCGGAGCCATGGTTTTCAACTTTTCAGTTGTGCCCCTTTGAATGGCATCGGGTAAGAGGCAGAGACACCTGTGAAGTTAATCCAAATGTGCCTGCTTGTCCCAGTGGCTGCTTTTTGGACCCTTCAAAGATAGTTCCTGCAAGCTGAAAGCCCCTGAACTTGAGTTTTGGTGCTGCTCAGTCTTGCGTGCTGTGGATCTTGAGGCAGGAACTCTCTGGTGGATCCACGGTGGGGAGTTTGTCCTGATACTTGCCTGCCAGATCCTTCTCCTTATCAGCAGCGTTAACCTCTTTGAGCATCGGGAAGCATGCATTGTAACCTCATGGAGCCATGGGATGTAGCATGGAGCTCTGTGGCTGCCAAATATCTGCCATGGGATTCTTTGATCCGAGCCCCTATCTCAAGGTGTTTAACATAGGTGTGAGGTGAATCACGCTGCTCTGTCTAGCCCGCTGACTTGGGGGTTATCTGCATTGCAAGCGAAGGTAGGACTACAGCTCACATGAGCCTCCCTGGGTTGGCTGTAAGCTTGTTAGCTTACGTACTTGAAATAGGAGCGTGCTAGAACTCTTGTGCTGCAAAATTTGTCTGAGAAGGTGAGTAAATATTTGAGTAGCTCACCCTTGCAGAGCTCATGGCTGTTACGAGTGGGCGGCTGATGGTGATGGACTGCACTGGTCGTGCTGGGCTACAGTCAAACCTCTTACTGGCAGAAACAGCCCTGCTTCAGTTTAACCATATTTCCCCTCGGCAGTGGTGCCTGCCACGCTGCTCAGGGGCTGTCTGCAGCCCCATGTTCAGCTGTACCAAGTGCAAGTAGACAGGAGCGTTGTTTGATAGTCTCGGAAAAGGTTTTCGGCCACTGTTTTGGTTTGGAATAGGATAGAATTCCATCTGGTATGATGCTACTTCCTCCGAAACGAGGTCACTGTTGGTGCTTTACAAATGCAGGAGCAAGAGAATTAGGTGAAATAATGTGAAATGAGGATTGTGAAGGGTTGCGTCTACAAGAGGGGGAGCAACTGTGGGAGAAAAGGCTTCTTACAAGGTTGCGATTAGCTGTACCTCCTGAACTGTTGCTGTTATCTCATCTCTTGACATTTCCTTTAATTATATGAAATGGCCTTGACGCTGTAAACAATTGCCATGGCATTGTCCCTGCAGCTTGTGTGAGTCAATGTGATGCATAAACAGCGTTTGGTTTGGGGGACCCGGTCTGAGTATGTCTTGGGACGTAAGCTACCTGTTTGCAATTGTCACGTCTGCTTTTTTGTGCCATGTTCTGGGACGGCGCTTAGCACTGGTGTCTGTCACCGTCTTGTTTGCACGAGAGCTTTTGGTGCTGGCAGAAAACACAGGAGCATCGGGGCAGGGACTGAGATTTCAAGAGGAGCCTGAGTGGGTTAGATAGGGAGCTCCTGTTTTTGCTTGCAGCTCCTCTGGGCCTCCGTAATTCTCTCCCCAGTTCAAAAGGGGTAAGGAAGGGGATGATTCGCAACGCAAAACCAAGTTTTGCTTTAATCACGCTAGCAGCAATCTTTTACTTGGCGTGTTTCAATCTTAAGCCTCGCTGCTCCTTGGAGACACCTTGGTGGTTGAGCAATAGTAAATATTTGGAGAGTTGAGGTTGAGGTTCACTCACTGTCTTGCTGATGGCTCTTGTCTGGGTGTGACCCGTGGTCTGGATGTGCCACTGTTTAGGGTGGTCCGTGGTAGATCTATGAAACCTATTTGGCTAGATGAACTTCCTAAGCGTTATCTTGTTCCTTAAATAGAGACTAAGGCTTGTATCAACATGAATCACAAAGTTGATAAACTGGAATGGTTCCTCTTGGAGCTGTCTTCTTGTATTGGGCAAATATTTATCCACATTGTTTCAAAAGGCATATTTGTGCAATAGAGGGAGGTCAAACCTGTAATTACCTGTTGGATTCACTCTGGTAGAAATGGCTTGTAAAAACACAGTACGCTTGACAGGAAGCTTTTAAGCCTCATGTTTGTGTGTGAATCTAAAGTCGTGGTTAAAAAATTTCAAATTTTATGAGCTTTCAGCTGCATGGGTGCAAAAAGTGTTTTTCTTGCCAAATTTAAGTGCCTTAAGCCAAATCTATCTGCCGTTCCTTTTCGTTTCTAAACCGTGGCAGAGAATTTGTGTTTCTCTTCCAAATGTATCTGCTGGAGATGATCAGAAGCTGAGGTTGTGTGCCAAACTTGCCTTGCATTTTAATAAGGAGTTTCTTGCCTAGTCAATAATTAAAGCAGAGCAGGTGCGGTGGGGAAGTTGGGTGTTCCCCAAAAGCTAAACCAAGGCGCTTTTGTAAGTCTCCCTGGGCAGAGCCAAGTGAGTGAAGGATGGTAGGAGGCACTGGCTGGCGTTGTGCAGTAATTTGGAAAAAATGTAACTTCGGCCTGAAGAGCTCTAGGTGCTGAAGGATAATTTGGCTTCTTGGTGTGGTGTGCCTGCAAGGAGCCCTTGGGGTGGCAGAAGAAATAGTAAAATGTTTTGTTGCCATTTCATCTTTGGATATGAAGGGCGAGTGCACTTTCTGAGATTCTTGTGAAACGTTGAAAAGAGGAAACGGTATTTACAGAGAAATCTTGCTGCCTTTCTTTTCAGCTAGCATGTGGGCAAGAGAGGCTTTCGGCTCAAGATACAGTTTGTCATCCTGAAGGGTTAGAGGTAGGAAGAAGAAATTTGGGATCATGAGTCTTTTAATGAATCAGAGCAGGGATACTAGCCTCTGGACCTTGACCTATACATTGCAGACTAGCTTCTAGAGTTAAATATGGGGTTAATTCCAATTTAATCTTATTTTAGAGCTATTCTCGCTGTTACTGTGCAGTCTCCAGGGTAGTGCTTAACAGAGCTTGTCCCATCGGTTTTATAGGTGGCATGGGCATGGACAGACTTACCTCTTCGCCAAGGACCGTTATTTTGAATAATATCAGTATAAAGCAGTAAAATCTTAGGTTTATCCAATAAGGTAGTTAACACAGAGGATGTGACTGTGGCCGCTTGCTTAGGGAGGGCCCTGTATGCTCACACTGTGCCAGTCCTAAAAGCACATCCTGGCTAGCGGTTTGAAAGGAGAGGGATATATTTTTGGTTTGTGCTGAATCTTCATTAGTTTTGTCATTCTTTATCTCCCATGTTTTGCAATGGGAAGCCTTAGGTGGTGTTAGCTTATAGGTTTTTCTCTGAGTATCTTAGTTTTTGTGGAGGGAGAGGGTTAAATAAGAGTTAAGCTAAATGCTGTGCCTGTTTCTTCCCTAAACAATGAGATAATTAATGTAATTTTCTTCTCCATGTTTTTGCTTAATGTGTTCCTAATATTATAGCTGGAAGTGGCAGATGGGTATCCTGCCTCAGAGTGCTTCACTGTTCGGAAGATGCTGGTGCTTTGCTGGAATGTGTCCTATATCTGTGCTTCCTTTGGCTTCTGACCAGTGTTTCTTTTAACGCTGCTTCAAGGTGCTCCAAAAAGTAGTTTGTCAGCTTTGGAAGTTCCCTCGCCTCAAGATGGCATAGCCATGAATCACTGCAGTGATCAAGTTAGCCAAGATGTGACTGAATCTTTAATTTTGTCAGGATTACATTCCTTAGCATTCCTTCATGAGTAAACAAGAAAATATTTAGCATATGTTGTAACTCCAGTGAATGGTGAGGGAGGCATTGAAGATGATACGTTTTTAGTACTGGCTGAAATGTGCTCTCATTGAAAGTTGCCTTTCTTCCGCTGGAAAACAAGGCTGGGGGATATTTTGGCCTTAAGCTCCTCTTGGCCCCAAGACCTACTACACAATTTTCTTTAGCCTGGTCCTTGTGACAATTAAGTGTTTCCTTGTGTTCCAGCCACCCGCTGCCATCACAAGGCTTTCCAGCAGCATGTCCTCACTTTATTTTCCCTTCCTAAATGTGAGGCTGAACGTGCTGTCAGTCAGCTTGTTGGCAGAGGTTGCTGCTGAGCCCGGAGCAGTGTTCTTCCTCCAGCTGTGCTCCATCCTGGTCAACATCTGGGCTGGTGTAGGACATGGGTTGCTCACCTTCCCCACCACTAACACATCATATGTGGTGGCATCAAGACAGTCCCTGGTGTGCTAGCCCCGCTGCCCCTTGCTTTTGGAGATGGAGCGGTTGCTATTGCCGTGCTGACTAATTGGTGGGGACAAGGGGACTGGAATGCTCTGGGAAATAGGAGTTTCCCTCTTGGAAATGTCACAGGAAGCATGGAGGAAATCATGTGGTTTAGGAGCGGTTACCTCACTTTTCTGTCTCATCCGAACAAGCCCCCTTTCATCAAAGTACTCAGAACCTAAACAATGCGATGCCAGCTGGCTTATAAATAAACTATTTTCCATTTCCACACCGGGTATTGGGCTGACTCTTGATAGCTTGCGACCTTTCAGGTTGGCTACCCGGCTTGCTTCCCCTTGGTCTGCTGTCGCAGTTAATAACTCTTCCACATGCTCTCTTTCAGAGCACAGCCCAGAAATGGTGATCTTTGTAGGTAGCCAGAGCTGTTATGTATATGTAATATATTTTTTCCCATTCTCCTTGTTCTGCCAAAGCTGCTGAGGATTGTGAAACCCATCCAGAGTCATGGTGCTGTCACTTTTTCTGCCAGCCTTCCTGGTGAGATGGTACCATGGGCCTGGGTTTGTATTTCAGCTGGGTTGCATCTCCAGCAAGGAAGGAGCCTTAAACATCCTGTAGCTACTATTGACTCTTTTTCCTGATGAGCTCTAAAGGAAAACGCCCAGTATCACTGGTTTTTAAATAGACAGCTCCGTCTGCATGGATGGGATCGTGCAAGAGTCCATTTTAATGTTCCTGTGGCTGAATCATGGAACATAAATGTCTGAGTCACTCGAGATGAATGCGGTGTTTCACGTTGGTGTAAACTGAAATGTGAACAACCGTGTCTTTATTAAAGGAGCTAATATTTGTGCTCATTACAGGTTTCATTAGTTTTTAAAGTGAAACAATCCAGAAGAGTTCCTTTTACAATGTATATAAACAGACTATTAACATTTGAATGCCGGGTTTTTAATGGGATGCTGGTCTGGATGGAGAGGAAATGAAACTTCAGGGGAAAGTGATGTACCCCACTTCTGGGGCGTTTGCTGCCCGTAACTGGTTGTCTTGGTTTGTGTTAGCCGTCTGACTCTCCTGAAATCTTGTAAAATTTTCATGTAACTGGGATTTCTTACTAAATTTTTAGAAGGAAATATTGAAGGTACTATCAGCTGTATCCCATTTTGCTTTCCTGTAGAAAGCTCTTTGCTATTCCGAGCCCTTCCTTCTCATGAAGGTCACCTGTCCCTGAGGCGTAAAGGCTTTATGCTGGTTTCTTCTGGTTGCTGCTATCTCAGATGGCCCTTCTGCGTTATTATGGGAATTTTGGATATTTGTTACTTGTCCTTGCTTGAAATGTGGATTTTCCTTTATCCTAGTTGCGTAGTTGGATGTGGGCTGAGGTTTGCTGTTGGTAGAGCTGAAGCAACCTTACTTAGACGGGGTGCTGAACCCCAAGCGTTGGTGCTCCGTGCTCTTCACGTGCTGCTGGCAGGGGACTCGGGCAGGTTGCTTTGTCCCATGCTTTTCCCCAGCTGTGAAACAAAGCACGACGGATGCGAAGGGTTCCTTAAGAGCACAGCAAGCCTGGCTGTTCTTGTGCTCTGTCCTTGGGCTGGAGTTGGGACAGGAGCACTTTTTTTTTTGCATTGTGTCTGCTGGTGCAGAATTTGCACCTTTCTTTCCAGAGCTGGAAGTGAAGGATAGACTGGCAGGTTTCTCTGGCCAGGAGTCCACCTTGAAAATAATGATGTTGGTGTTATTTTTGGTTTGGATTTCTGCTGTTCTCTGCGTTTTGTCAGCCCTCTTCTGGTGGTGTTTTTGTTATTTCTACCCAAAGAGGGGAGAGTCACGGCTGATACTTCTAAAGGATGTTTGAAGTCCAAACCCAGTTGCAATTGGAAATGCAGATTTGGATCCCTTTGCTCCCTTGAGCACCACAGCCCTGTGTTTTGGAGGCAGATATTAATGCTTCCGCTGCGAACTTTATTACAAGTGCCTTTGCCAAATAGTCTTGTTATTCTTTCTGATGGTTCGTACGGCCTGATCAATGATAGAGATGTGAAAGGGCTTTATTGCGTGATTGCCCTTTCACAGCCTGGTGAGTTACCGTGCAGCACCAGAGCCTGAGCGACTGTCGTGCCTGCTCTTGGACTGCAGCCGTTGTGAACTTAAATGCATTGGTTTAAATCTCTTCCATTTAAATTTAAGCTAATGCTTCATGTTTTACTAATGTAGAAATAAGGGGTCAGGCATATGATTGTGCTGCTGCGCTTCAACCACCTACCATGTGTCATCTGTTCTGCAGCAGAGCTCTGTGCACTCTTAATTCACAGCAAATGCAGTATAAAAATGCAATGGTTTTAATCTTCTTGGAAGTCAGGCAAGTCTAGATGCAGTGTTCAGCATTCTGTAGTGTTCCCAGATGCAGGGAGATTTTTTCCAGACCTCCTTCCAAGCTGGACAGCTGATTTACAGACTTGGAAAAGTCTTCCAGCCTCTATCTCCAAACTTTGTGGGTCCCTGCCAGATGGCAGCATATTTAAATGGCTTTAAAATGGCTTTTTCTTTGTTTCAAAGCAGAGTGTCTTAAATGAGGTGGAGCATGCCTGTGAATCAGTATGTTAATTGCCCACAATGAAAATCAAAAGTACTTGGAAGACTGACTGCTGTGGCTGACCAGACAGCAGCACAGGCTCCTCTTCTGAGCACAGAGATGTCTGCTGGTGGGAGGCTGAGAAGAGCAATTCTTTCGGGAATGTCCAAATGTTCTGTGTGAGGGAGGAGAGTGCTATTTGCTCCTCCGCCTCCACGTGTCTGCTGATCCCTTGCTCCTCCACCTGCTCCTGCCACCATGCTTTTGTTATCATAGTCATAGAACAGAATCGTAGAATGGTTTGGGTTGGAAGGGACCTTTAAAGGCCATACAGTCCAACCCCCCTGTAGTGAGCAGGGACACCCTTAACCAGATCAGGTTGCTCAGAGCCCCGTCCAACCTGGCCTTGAATGTTTCCAGGGATGGGGCCTCCACCACCTCTCTGGGGAACCCGTTCCAGCGTTTCACCACCCTCATTGTAAAGAATTTCTTCCTTATATCCAGTCTAAACCCACTCTGTTTTAGTTTAAAACCATCACTCCTTGTCCTGTCACAGCAGGTCTCACTAAAAAGATTGTCCCCACCTTTCCTATGGGCCCCCTTTAAGCACTGAAAGGCCGCAATCAGGTCTGCCCGCAGCCGCCTCTTCTCCTGGTTGAGCAACCCCAACTCTCTCAGCCTGGCCTCATAGGAGAGGGGCTCCAGCCCTCAGATGGTTTTTGTGGCTCCAAGAGGTCCATGTCCTTTTTGTGCTGAGGACCCCTGAGGTGGATGCAGGGCTCCGGGGGGGCCTCACCAGAGCAGACTGGCAGAATCCCCTTCCTTGCCCCGCTGGGGATGCAGCCCAGGAGACGCTTCGCCTTCTGGGCTGCAAGCGCACATTGCTGGCTCATGTCCAGCTTTTTATCCATCCGTACCCCCAAATCTTTTTCTTCTCTGCATAGGGATGGTGGTCATCTGCTCAGCAGGCTGGGGGTAAGGGCGAGCAGGGAGAAGGTGCAGAGGTGTCCTGCTTCCTCCTGTGTTTTTACAGCTGTGCTTCGGAAGAGAGGAATGGATTTGCAAGTTGTCTGATGGCATGTCTAGTATGTGAGCAGAGGAATCAAGAGTGTCGACGTCCTCCAGGTGTGTTTGTGGCTTAGGTGGAGTTTTATTAGATTTCAGAACTACCCCCTTCCCTTTTTCTAGGGTGTGTTAGCTGTAAAACTGCCTCCCGCTGTGACATGCAGTTGTGAACAGTGATCGCCGCCCCTGTGAAGCGGGTGCTCACTTTGGGGGTCTGTTCTGACTGATGTGCAGCATTGATCGTTCCCAGCTGCACCAGCCCAAATTGACAATCTTGGATTTGGGCGTTTCCCAGAATAGAAGATTTTTACTATCAGGGCTGCTGCAGTAGGGAGCTTGTCCTGAACTCTTCCTGGCTGCCCGAGTAAGACTCAGTGATATTGAAGTTCTGTGGCTGCTGGCCTGACAAGGACAGGGACCTTGAGGGCTGTAACAAGTCTCAGTGTGTTTAAAACTGCTTTTTCCTACAGCCCTTCCCGCAATGGAGAGAACAAACCTGGAGGTGTCCGGATGGGTTCAAGTTCCCGATTAGTCACTGCTGTGATGCTGCAGCAAATTCCTGTATGTTTTTTGAAAATTGTTTTTCCTTTTCCTCTGAGTTAAGATTAAGCTTCTGGATGTTAAAGGTTTTCCCACTCCTGTGTGGTGTGCAGGGGTTGGAAATGATCTGTAGGTTCGCTGAACTCCTAACACAAATTTTGATGAAAAATTGAAGAGTCCAAGTGGGCATATTTAAACTCTAGAGATCTTTCTTACTGTGATGCAAATGTTGAGGGGGGATATTTGTTACCTTAACCATCAAGATGTGGCACACAAATAAAAAATAAACTCCTACTTTCCTTGCTAAATTTAAATTTTCCTTTGTTAAATTGAAATTAAACAAGAAGATACGCTCCCTGCTCCTACCTTCTTCCTGGTAACTTCACTGGAGAGAGGAATTGCTGTGAAATTGTATTTTTATTACACATCTGGCTAGATGCATATCAGCTCGGGAACTCTTTTTGAAATTCCCTTTACTCTCAGGACAGGGAGCTCCTACAGCAGTTAGAGTACCACGCTTTCTCATTCATCACTGCCTCGGTTTGTGTTTTGCAGGCTCAGGTAGGTTGTTAGCTCTTTGATCCCGTTTGGGAGGTGAAACCCCTCTGCGTATTGGCGCGCGTGGTTTCTCCAAGCCCTTGAGCAAAACACCCTGCTCTCCCTCTCTCCTCGCTCCCAGCTTTTCTCTCTTCTCCTTAAACTTGATGCGAGGAAGGAGCGAGGGGTGTTGATGATTTGGATTATGCAGCTAAGTGGCTGGAGCATGGCTGGCTGTCTCCTCCCCTTCCTGAGCTTCAGCCCTAGCCAGCTCGGCTCTGGAATGACAGGCATTCCT
>NW_009260684.1:190021-214435 GCF_000687185.1 Egretta garzetta
GGCGAGAGCAGGACCTGCGCTGGACTGTCGGACACCCGTGCCGTTGCCTGAGAGTTGGCAGCTGCCTCGCTTGCCAGGCTCTTTCCCAGTCCGAAGCGTGGATTTATCATTTTAAAGGACTAAAGTGCTCTCTCAGGGTAGACTTTTTTTCTTCCCTCTCTCCCCCTCCCGCCTCCTCCCGGAGAGCTGCTTAGAAAAGAATCTAATGGGGCAGCCGCACTTCTCGAGACCGGTAAATCCAGCTGCTTTTGGTGAGTAATGGAGGGCAAGGGCGGCAGAGGAAACTTTGGGGCTGCGGCAGGGCAGGATTGCAGGTGAAACCGAGGAGTCGGGAGGAGTGGAATGCGGGGCTTGTGTAACCTGCGCCTGGCTCGGGAGCTGGGAAGAGAAACCAGAGAAATAACTCCATTTCCTTCCTTTCTCTTACTCATGTCACATGCAATCACTGTGCAACATGTTCTTCGGACAGGCTCCGAGCTGCAGTTTTCAGGGATAGTCTGTCTTGCATGGCCAGGTTCAGGGACAGTAGCTTTGCAAAGCGCTTGGACAGTGGTAAAATTCACCTGAGTGGAGTAGGGAGCCAGTCTGCCCGGATCAAAGCTGCCCAGAATTCCTTCCTTGTGTGTGATGACACCTAGCTTTATGGGGCAGCTATAGGAGTTTTGGGGGGAAGAAGGGGCTCAGCGGTTATCTTCCTGCTTGTTTTCCCTCTCCGCTCTGCGAGGTGTCCGAGTAACTGGCAGGCTGTAGCAAACACAACCTTCCTTTAAGTCCTGGAAGCAGCGCTACTTCCAGAACACAGTGTGTTGGTCAGCGTTATTTCCAGGTCTCTGTCTTAGGTGCTGTTCCCAGCGCTGGGACTGCGATGCACTGACTATAAGAGGAGAATTTACACATCGTGCCGTTCCCTTTTATCTCATACCGACTCGCTGTCAGCTGTCTGGGCTGAGTTGCTTGCCCTCATCTGTAAAGCGGAATTATCTGATTTCTAGAGAAACACTTGACATCTGCACATCGAGAGCTCCCTGAGATACAGATTATTTCTTCCATTCTTTGTCACTTTTACAACTTCGAACCTACTAAGTCTTTTTAGGGGTCAGATTAAACCAGTGATTCTCTTCCCCACCCCCAGTTCAATCCAGCTAGTCTTGTTCAAGGGCTGCTAAAAATAAGTGGTATTGAGAGAGTGGAAGGGAGATGTAAAACTTCAGTCGTCTTCGTGCTGTCGGTGGAGATTAACAGCATCATCTCCTTGGATTTAGGCGCTGGTAGAAGCCGACCTGTTCAGTCTTGGGCTCTTTCTCTTGTCAAGCACTGGAGACAGTGGTAACTGTGAGGGAAGTGGGCTCACTCGGTGTTATGATGTTGTCCTTTGCCGGAGACGGGAGGCCAGCAGACCTGATGTTTCAGCAAATGGTCATTTGCTATCTGAAATAGTTTTTTTTTCATGGTAGAGCTTGCATAGTTCCTACTGAATAAATTGTGAACTTGAAGAGATGGTTCTTGCGTTAACTTTGGCAGGATGCTGTTGAAAAGAAAAGTCTCATGAAGATTACGGTGATTAGAAATGCACAAAAGACAGGGAAGCCAAGGGCTGGGACTATCTGAAGCTGGTTTGTGACCACAGTCTTTTATTGCTTTAAGGTCAGGATTCACGTCTTCCCTGGACCATTCGGGAAGTGCATGTGAGGTTTTTAAAGCTGTTCTAGGAAGCTAGAAACACGTGCCTAAAGTACTTTTTTGATACTTTAACCTTAACAGCATTTCCCTCAAAAAAGAGCCTTTGTTTGCTTTTTGAGTTGTAGCTGTTTGCTTGAAAGCTTCTTGGATCCTTAACTGCTCTGCCCGGCACAACAAAGCCGAAGACGACGAGGGAGCTGCATTATTCTCCAGCCTGTGCATCAACACTGTTTTGGCAACCAGAGGGCTCGTTGCAGTCCCACAGCGTTAGCCAGTGAGCTCCGTGTTGCGAGCCTTGGGTCCGGGCTGTACTGCAGAACTGAAGGTGCAGTGACGTTAGGTGTGTAATGAGCAGCCACGTTCTCAGCGAAAGTTCCTGATGGACCTTTTGGGCTTGTGATAGCAGAATTTCAGGTGCCATATGAAACGTAGGAAAAACAGAGGTGAATTAAACAAATGTGTTTGGAGTTGCTGTGTGGCATTGAAGTGCCTAATTTGTCTGGAGTGCTTTTTAGCTCTCAGCTAAGCATTTACACTGTCTTCTGCCGTAGCGTAGTCTCCCTGCCGCAGTTCTATCTGACTGTGAGCCTTGAGGCTATGACTGTGAGACAGAAATGCCTGGTGAGCTCCTTGTGAACAGAAACTCCTGGGGTTTGTGGAAATCCTGTAGTACTACGATAAGAGATGGATCAGGTTCTGATGAACTGTGGTTTGCAGATGGAAAGAATCTGGCTCAAGTTCATGATTAACACACTGTGCAAGGCCTGTTACAAAGCAAAATACTGATGCTTTCTTGTTTCCTTTGCAAGGATGTCTCTTAATGAATATAGAATTTAACAGCTCTTAACATCTCTGCAGAGGACTGGGGTAAAGAGCCTGGTTTAGTGTAGGCAGTGGCAAGATGCATTTTCTTCCAGAGCTGAAGACTGCTGCACCAACTCTTGGATGTTTGCAGAGGTATTTTGGGGAGAAAAGCAGCATCTTCTCAGTCTTTTCCTAACAGCTTCAGTCTGCAGTCCTGTCCCGGGGCTCACTGACCCTTCATCCTTAAAAGATTGTGCCATTTTCTTCATGAGCACTGGAAATCAGTAGTTTCCCTCCCAGGCATATAGCAATATAATGTGACTTGTCAGCATCTGGGATGCAATTCTTTGATTTCTTCACAGCCTTCTGTCTTGCTTTGTCAGGCTCTGTAACTTAAATCTTGAAGTGATTTTTAGCTTATATCATGGTGTGCCAGTTAAAAAACAAAATAAACTTCTCCGTAGCCATGCTGGCTTTTGATGGTGTGTGGTCCAACTTACAATGGTTTTAAAATTCACTCTGCAATGACCGACACTAGATGCAGCTTGGGTTTAATTTTTTTTTTAATAATGCGCATCAGAGGTGCTGCTATCTCATGTACTGTGGCAGGTGTCTTCCCTATGAGAGATGGCCCTTAACGAAGGGAAAGCTTTTTGTTTATTCGTGTTGCTACCCAAAGTTTCTACTCTGCCTCTTGCTAGGCTGGTAGTGAATTGCTGTGCGAAAGGGCATTCTGGGGCTTGATTTCTGAAGGCTGGAGGTTAACTATATTTGCTCACGTGTAACGGCTTTTCCTCCCTTAGACCACGACGGTGTGACCATTAAACCATTACATTTATATGTTGGTATTTCCTAAAGGTCAGCTAGATAGCCGCTTGCTGTCCAGTGTCCCATGTGCGTGGCAGTGGTATGAACACGTGTGGTATTTTTAATTGACCCCAAGGATCCTGGCTCTGCTGGTTTGACCCATTGAGAGTCGTGGTAGAAGTGAAAGTTTTGCCATCTTCAATAGGAATGGCTGCCCCAAGCCTGAGAAAAGCTTTGGGAGCAGCCGATCCAGGCAGCACTGCAGCCGCTTGCTGACTGCCTGATGAGCTTGGAGACCAACTGCGAGTCTCCAGCTTCTTCCACTGAAATGGTTTCTCTTTGGGGGGGGAGAAAAAAAAAAAAAAAAATTATAGCGGTAGCTCAACACCACCCATGTTCTTGCACAACAGTTTGCATCCAACACAAGGCGCAGTGGGAGAAGAGCTTTTTTTTTTTCCACCTGCATTTTAACGGCAAGACTTGAGTGTTAGATGTGTGTAGCAGTCTGGAGGGGGAGGGCTTAGAAGACCAGCTGGCCACGCGTACCGATGGAGAATTGCATCCCTAGCTGCTTGGCACGCCTAGAGCTTTCTGCCTTCTTGTGTCTCCAGGCTGTGCCAATTTTGTGACGTTTCCCTAGACTATTTCAGTCTAAACATTTTGGGTTAACACAAATCTGCTGTTTAAACAGCTCAAATTCACCTGCTTGTTTTGATGGAACAGGATGAGGGCATGTTAAGTGTTTCAGAGAGAAGATCTGAAATGGCAGCAGGCTCTCAGAGGGAAGCCAGGGCACAACTCCCTTCCCAGACCAGCCAGGTCCCAGGGGTCTGTCCGAGGCACGGCGGGTCAGGTGCTCCAGGACATCTTCTCCAGGAGAATTACCCACGCGTGCCTTGGGTCAACGTGCAGAAGTCGCTGTAGATGTTTTATCCTGGAGTTTTTCTCAACCAGGGCTGTGTTGCAGGGCGGCGCGTTAGGCACAGCATCGGGGTGGACTCTGTGGGGCTCTCCCTACTCCAGGGTCACTTTTCTGCAGTGAGTGCTTCATGTAGTTCTTGCAGAAAGGTTAAGCAAGGTCATGCTTTGGCATGGGTGGGGTGTTAGGGACCTGCTTATTGGAAAGCTCTTGACCTTCTAATGAGGACTCCCCTGGGTTCACCTGCATGACATCATTTAACCTTTTTTGTAAATTTTAAATGGATTTTCCAGCCTGGGACTGCAGTGAAGAAGGTGAGGCTGGTCTCTTGGGCACAGACTTGCCGTGCAGGTAAACAGCCATGGTGCTGAGCAAGGGCTGGATCAGCTTCCTGACACTTCTCACTCTTCACTTAAAGTCTGGTTTGTCTTTTTTTTTTTGCCCTGTTTCCCCAAGCGCTGCGCTCTGGTTCCTTAGAAGCTTTCCAGTGTGTGCCTCTGATAAGGAGGGGTTTCTGCCTTGCATTGCAAAGCAGCTTAGGGACCCTCCTGTACCTTGTAGAGCAGAGCAAGAGGAGGCACGGAGAATCCACCTTGTGAAGGCTCCCTTCCAGTGAAGGCAGCTTGGGCGAGAAACATCCTCTTTGCACCATTTCATGGAAATCTGAGCTGGAAATGGGCTGTGAATGGAAGGGAAGGCCCTTTTCTGAGGGTGTATGAGTGCTATGTAATGTGAACAATCACTGAACAATGAGGTTATTTAAAATACAGATCAGCAAAGCACACCTACAGCTGCTGATCCACCCGCTAATTAGCAGTAAATGTAATTCATAATTGCATCACAACAGACTGGTTTAAATGTCCATGTGGTAATTACGGATGGTAAAGGGAAGAGTGCTGTGGAGTTCTCCTGCGAGCAGCCTGTCCTGCAGAACTGGACAGAATGAATCCTATTTTGTAATGGGGGGGGAGAGGGGGGAGGAACGTTGCTTCCATGGCATCAGTATTTCCCGGTGGGCTGTAGTGGCTTCGGGATGCACACACTGTTTACTCATGTGTATTGGGTTTTATTCTACACAGAGCCAAAAGGGCTGGTGCAAATGATTTGGGCTGTGGTTTTATGCTGTGAAGGGGTACATGGCGTGCCTGTCTCCTCCCCTTGCATGGCTGATTTTAGAGACAGAACTGGTTATAAAACAGCAAAATTGAGGAAAATTTTTATGTTGGACAAGACCTGCTGCACGGCACGAGCCTACGGGCAGTTGATAGCACGGCTGATGGAGTAGCATGGCAGAGAAGCAAGAACCCGAGTTGTTCAATATCGATGCTGAATGTCATTGTGAAACCCAGCTTTTGTATTAACACGCGTGATTGCAATTAGTGGCAGTCAGGCACCCGGTGTGAAACTCCACCCTGAGATGGTATTTGATTTGACAGCCAGATCTGGACTGCAGAAGCTGCTGAAAGAGGTTCTTCCACCTAGAGAAAAACTTGCATGTGGGCTCTCCCCCACCCTCCCCTGCTGCTCCTGCTTTGGGGATATCGCGTGTCTCCTGCAGTTTCGGCTCATCCTTTCATGTCCACTGTTCCTCCCTAGCTGCTCGGAGGTGACTGTGGCGGGGGAATGCTTGTCGTTCTCCCTCTAATTGGAAATGGAGACATCACAGCTTGCTGAGGTCTCTGTTCATTAATCCGTGGACCTGATGGTTGAGTTTTCTTTTAATAACTTATTTTGCTTAGTGCAGCACTCTGACACCTTGGGTGGCAGACAGCACATACGTTACATTCCTAAGAGCAGTTGAGGGAAGGGATATGTATGAAGGGAGCCTGGTATGATTGCCTTCAGCGCTGTTACTGCTCCTTGGAAAGGTGAGGGAAATGCCTCTGTGTGGCACTTGGCATCCGAATTCAGTCCACAGCTTGTGCCTGGCAAGCGGTCTTGCCTGCCTGGTAAACTTTGGGAATGCTCTATTGAACAAAGTGAATACTGCTTTTTAAAATTACATGTACAACTCCAGGGCTAATGTTCTAGTCTCTGAAGAAAGTGCCTCTAAGCATCCAGACAATTCCTCTTGGGTTTCTGGGAGCTTGAAATGCCATTTTTTTTTTTTTGTCCCTGCTTCCACCCACCCTCTTTCTCTCCCAGCAGAAAATCATAGAATAGAGCCACAGAAAATCACAGATCGGTGCTGACATCTTGTATGTTACTTTCCACCCAATTTCTTTCCTGTTATGAAGCCAGTTTTGGTTTGGTTTTTTTTTTTTAAGAAGTGGCTCAGATGCTGAATTGATCTTGCTTTTTCAAATAAATGTTGGCTGGCATCAGCTTTTCACTGATTCTGAGTGAGCTTTCTGTTAGGGGGCCGATTTAAAAAAAAAACAACCAACAACCAACCAGGAAAAACCCAATCACCCACCACTGTGTGAAATCTGGAGTCCTGCGAGTGGGAGGACAGAAACCTGTACAGAGCTGGAGGGGTCATGTGTTTTAGGTAGTCTGAAATGGCCACAGTTGGCTTGAAAAGCCCTTTTTCTCCTGTTGGTTAGCACAGTGGTGCTCTCTTGCCCCTCCAGCCTCAGTAAATCAAGAGTCCTTGAGCTGGTTTTCTTCTTCCTCCGTCATTTGGTGAAAGACTGCGCTTCTTGCATGTGGTCTAGATCCTCCTGAAATACTCTCTGGTTTCCCTTGTGCTGCTGGCATGGTCTCCGTTGCTCTTCTCTTCCCTATTACTCAGTGATCTTCCATTTCATCTGGGCTCAGACTGAAAAATCGGGGTTTGTCTGTCCTGCAGTGTTGCACAACGGCAGCCTTGTCCCCAGTCCAGCTGGCCTGAGGCTGCTGGGGAGCCCATGGCTGGGGTTCTCTGCACTTGACACTTCCTTGGGTCTGAAATCTCATGCTAGGCAGCACTGCAGAGTTGCAGGTAAAGCTCCACCAAAGAACTCGTTTTTTCCTGTTTGTTTGGTTTTTTTCCCTGTCCTGAATTTGCTCTTCCCCATGTTGCTTTTCACATCTGGGTCTATATCCTTGGTGGGTATTTGTAGGCTATAGCAGATACATTATTACCTCTTCGTTCTATGTGCAAAATGGCTTTCCCCTAAAATTCCTTTCCCGATGTCTTAGCCTCAGGAGATGGGATTCTTGGCTGAACTTTCTGCGTGGCCTTCGGGGTATTGTCTTTTCTTTGGGCACGTCATGCAGGCTTGTCTGAAGTTGACTAAAAGGTCTTTTGTGATCCCAGAAGGCTTGCAAACTCCAGAACAACTTAGAGGCTCAAAAAGTGCCATTTGTAACACGGCACCTCAGCCTGCGGTATGCGGTGCTTGGCAGGACCGCATCGGAGGACTGTAGGAAGTCTCGAGGCTCTGTTCTTGATACTGCGTGTTTTCACGGAGTTCTGCGACGCAGCTTGGGTGCTCCTGTCTTTTGCAGTGCTGGAGCCAAGGGATTTTCAGTCTGTAAATTAAGACCGTGAAGCGGGCCACCAGCTGGCTTCACTTAAATTGTGCACACTCTGATTTTTTTATTCTTTTTGCAGGCATTGCTAGATTCTGCTGATTGTAAGTGTTCCCTTATGTTTCATCAAATACCCAGAAAACAGCAACACCAGGCAAGCCAGAATCGAGGGACACCAGCTTAGCGTTTCGTGCTCTGGTTCTTCACAAGTTGTTTCTTTATGAGCGTTTTTGTTGCAGCAAGTTGGGGATTTTTTTTGTGTGTCCCTTCCCACCTCCAGATCCTTCTTGTGTTGCTCTCTGGAGATTTCGAGTACAGTAGGTGGAGCGCAGGCCTGCATTGTGTTGCTTTCCTGTGTAGTTGTTGCTCTTGGCCAGTGTTGCTGGCCTTATTTATAGAGGGTAAAAATCAGAGAGGCTAAGTTCTAGCTGTTGTAATGGGTCTGGTAATTTCAGTGTGTGTAGACAGTCGTGAAAGCTGGCTCTGCCGTCTGGAAGGTATCTGTGTTCATGTAATTACTTGTGCCTAGCACCGGTTGCTTCCAACTGAAGATGAGAAACTGCAGCGAAGTGCTTTGTGTTCCTTGGGCAAAGCTGTGACACTGCAAATTTAAACTAATCCTTGTTAGAAAGCCTCTTACCAGTTACGCTTTGCACTGTTAACATTGGAAACCCCACTCTTGTCTCCCCCAAGCTAATGCGAAATGCTGACGGGTTATGTGAAGGCATGGAGTCTTGCTACTTCTTTGCATGAATGTGCGCCACCGTTTCCCAGTGTGCAAGGGGCAGGCTGGTGGGAGATGGCAACTGTCCTCTGCAGCACGAAGGTAACTTCTTTATTCTTCCCTGTACAGCTGAAGAGGTGGATCACCCCCCAACTGATGCCGGCATGGGGGTAGATGTTTTGGAATCGGGTGACACCACACCTCCTACAAAGAGGAAAAGCAAGTTTTCAAGCTTCGGCAAGATCTTCAAACCCTGGAAGTGGAGGAAAAAGAAAAGCAGTGATAAATTTAAGGAGACTTCAGAAGGTAGAGTAATCAGGGTTGGGTGGGAGTCCCTTCCTCCGTTTGGGAAACCTGCCATTAGCCATCTGGCTAGTGAGAAGGGCTTGCTGTCACAAGCCTGAGTGCTGACACACACAAGAACCAAAATGTGACTTTGGTGATGGGCTGGCACCTGCAATCTCTCCAGAAACACCTTCCCATGGAGCAGTAGTTTCAGACAAACAAATTCCTTTCTTGCAAAGAACCTCCCCAAGCAGCTGTGGGGAGGGAGGGTTTGTTCCAGGATCACCAATCTAGTGTGAAGTGCAGGCCTGAACGTGCAGTCCCTCCTCCCTCCTCTTCATCCATGCAAAAGCAATGAAATTTGAAGCCCTTTTATTTCCTCCAGAGGATCCTTTTTTAAAAAAAAAAATCTTCTTGAACTTCTAGCTTACCCTGTTTTCTGAGTGCTTTTTTTCAATTTAATATCAGTTTTAGAACGAAAGATTTCTATGCGAAAACCAAGAGAGGAGCTGGTAAAAAGAGGGGTTCTGTTGGAAGACCCTGAGCAGGGTGAGTCTGCAAATGAACTTCTCCTGTCTGTGTTCTGTGTAGCTGACCTTCCTCTGGCAAAACCTCACCCTTGCAGCCATTCTTTTTTGGGAGACAAATTTAAGGGCTCTTTGCTAACGTGGTTCCTGTCTGTCTTGCTCTTTTCAATATCCTCTCTCGTCTGACTTTTGCACCTGGCAAGGAAGGCAGCCTGTTTGGTTAGGAAGATGTTGCTAAGAAAGCGTAATGCCTGTCTTGGACATCTTCCTGTCTTGCTGCCAGTGGGGAGGGAAGGGGTGTTCTGCGTGTCGCTTCCTATCCTGTCCCTCTTGTATGCGTCCTGCTCCACCCGCCTTGTCTTGTCCTGCTAAGCTCCTCCATCCCACTCGTGCTCACCATCTCCAGCTTGTTCCAATCACGCTCCAGACTGCACTCCAGCCACTGCAGGAGAGCCGCTGTCCTCGGAGCTCAGTTTTGAAGGCCTTAGGCTTGGAAAAAGAAACCACTTGATGGCTTTTGAGCTGCTTGGGTAGGGGCATTTCCTCAAAAGCGTTCTGGACAAGATGCTTCATGGTATGGTGTCATAGTTGGTCACGGCTAAGCTTATTGAAGCTTGCACTGCTGTCAAAGAAGCCTTATTCGCTTTTCTGTCATCCCTGATGTCTCTGAATTGTGGCCATCCTGCTAAAATAACTTTTCAGGTGGATCAGTTACCCTGGCTGTGTGTTGGGTGATGTGGGTACCAGGGAGAGGGCAGGAACATGTTCTGGGAGAGCATCCCACCTAACTGGGTGGCAGTGTGGTCTTCGGCTTAGAGCAACATATAATTGCACCTCAAAAAGACGTACTGCAGAGGCAGCCATAACCTAATGCAAATTTCAGAGTTCTTCTAAGAAAGATGCAAAGTGGAAAAGTGGAGGCGAAAAAGTGGTTTTCAGACCAAACCACTGAAAGCAAAACTGAGAGGAAAAGTCTTAACACAGTTGTTTGCAGCTACGCTGTAATGAAAGCCATCTACAACTACCCGAGGGTGTAAATGCTGGGCTGGAGGAAGAGTTCACCAGGGTACAAAAGTGTATGAGGTCACGGGATGAAAGTGTGGAAAGAGAGATCAAAGGCTTTGGGTAACAAACTTCCAACTAGAGATGACAGAGGAGAGATCCTCCAAACTGTAAGAGTGTAACAGAAGCGTGGCTAAGAGATAGAATTATTTTCTGCTTTGAGTCATCTGATCTGGCTTAAGAAACAGAGGATGGCTGTAATCTGGACAACGTGCGAATCCACGGTATGAGGGAGCAGTCAGTATTGTCAGGAGGGTTAGATTAGAAAGCGCATTATCTTAATCCCTTCTATGAGTTTAAGACACTTGGGCAGTCATAAGACAGTGGTGGTAGGTTATTGTATTTGCTTGCAGCTTTAACACTTGCTCTTACAAGGTCAGTTAATTTTCCTAGGCAGGTTCTTAGGGGAAAAAATGCTGGAGACCCTTGAGACCCTTTAGGCGAGGAGGTAGGGAAGAGGTGTAGTGGAGGCTTTGAAACTCTGTGCAGCTGGGAGAGGAGGCCCTGCTGCTCTCTGGGCTGATGGTCAGCAGGTTGTGCTGGGCTCGCAGGAAGGAAAGAAGGTAGTGTTGGGCTGCCTTGACCTTGAAGGAGGGCGCTGGAACTGAAGTTGAGAGTAAGGTGGTGTCAGAAGGCCATCGGGAGCGTTCTGTACGTGCTGCAGCTCCCTGCCAGAGAAGGGCATGCCAGGTTTGAATGGTAAGGAAAGCTAGATCAGACTGTTCCTGTCTCCTTTGCTGAAAGCTTCAGCTAGCCAGAGGCGATCGCTGCTATAAAAAGCTCCGGCTCATCTCTTGAGTTTCAGCCCTGGCTGGGGAGGAAACTCTCTCCTATTGCTGTCTGTACTTCCTGCGTTTTGGGGAAGGGCAGCTAAGCAAGCGAGCCAGAGCTGTCTTCCATCTCCTCTCAGGAACCAAGACTATTTTTTTTATTTTTTTTTTTTGGAAAAGAGAGCCTGGGGAGCTTTTGACTTTTGGCATCTTTGCTCTCAGCTTCTGAATAACACCAGGTTACGGAAGGGGAGGGAATGCCTTGTGGGGGGAGAGGAGAGGTGAAGAGGGCAATGGAATAAATCACCAAAAATCAGAGCAACAGAGCATGCTGGACTCTGGCACCTGGTGGCCCCGTGATGGCACACGCTGCAGTTGCTTGAGAGGTGGTAGCCCAAAAATGCTAAGGATTTTTAATCAAATTGGGATGTAGCTATTCAAGTTTTCTTGACTTGGAAAGCAGTCAAAATGGGCAACGCCCCATTAGAGTGGGTGCTAAGTCTGACTTTGGGAGTAATATTATGAAGAGTTTTTCCTGTCAGGGCAATTACAGAGGCAGAGAGTGGTTGAGTATTTCCTCATTGTGAGTAGGGCTTTTAAGTGCTCTCAAAAGCATGGCCTGAAAAGAGGATGGGGTTTCTTTTCCAGAAGAGGCCTTGCTTCTAACATTTGGGAAACTCCCATCTGTAAAAGCAGAAATAGTAAGGATGAGCTACATCAGGTTCTGAAGATGTATCATTACATCTGATTAAAACAAAGGTGAAAAGGTGAGGAAATACTCCTTGCTTGGGATGGTTTGGGTAGCGCAGTGATTTTTGTGCCAAACTCAGGGTGGAAACAGAAGGAAAATAGAGGCGCTTCAACTAATTTTAAGACTTTATCAAAATCTATTATTGCACGTCCAGTAGATTGCTTGGCTGCTGTTGGATTTTTCTATTGCAGCAGAGAATTTGTGAATGCTCTGTAATGGTGGGTAGACACAGAAGCTGCTGGAGGTTTTTAACTGTGATTGCAACTTCCTTGGGCTGTGGCACAGCATGGGGCATACTAGTCTTAAATGCAGTAGCATTCTTTCTAAACAAGGTGGTAGATTAAGAGGCTGCTGAAGAAGAAAAACACTTATGGCATACAGTGCTATACTGTTTTGCTTGTCGATAATGAAATTGAGGTCTCTCAGCTTCAGCTAGTTGGTGTTGCTGTGCTCGGCTGTTTCAGAAGCCAGAGAGGAGTCGGTACGGATTGATGGCAGTTCAGTCAGCTCAGAAAGCACGAGACGAAGGAGACGTGGCTGAGTGTTTGCTGTTTGCTTCTCTCCCCTCCCATCCCCTTGCAGATGGTGAAGAACCAGACAAGCTGAACCCACCTGCACTGAAGAATGGCCACACAGTCCCAATTGGTGGTCCTGGGGTTTGTAACCTGGCGAGCCAGGAGGAAGAGGCCACAAAGCCATCCAGCCTTAGGAAGCCTGTTCCAGCTGAGGAACCAAAGAAAAGGCAGGGTAAGAAACCAAATGTGTACAAAATTGGTTGCTTCAGATCCTCCTAGGAGCAGTTTTCAGTTCTCATCTGATTCTTCCCACCCTGCTCTGGGCCCTCCAGTCTCCTAAACCGTGCTGTCTCACTTTGCAGGCTCATCCAGCAGCCCCTCTGGGCCTGAACTGGAACCACCTCAGGAGCTGTATGTTCCCAGACAGCCTCTGCTTCCTCCAAAAAGACCTCCCTCCACTTCCCAGGAGGCAAATGAAGTGCAGGCGAAGGATCCAACGCCTACCAGCAGTGCTGCAAAAACTGCACCCTCCACCACAGCCCCTGTCGTGGCAAAGACAGTCAATTCCACAGCTGCCCCTTCCCCAGCCCCCAGGACTCTGCCCCCTGCTCTTGCCAGTGCCAACACTACTGCTCCCACGAGTACAACCAGCACAGCTCCTGCCAAACAGCCTCCCGTCCCTCCTCCCAAACCTGTCAACAGAAATAGCAACTCAGTAATAGGTAAGTGCCTCCCATAAGCTGGTTTTTGTACCCTGGGATGTCGTGGAGCCCTTGCTCTGAGTCTCTTTCCTTTGTAAGGGAAGATTTTTAGTATGATACAGCAAATGTTGTATCATGAATGTCTGACCATCTTTCCCCGAATACAGTCCAGTTTGGACTCGGAAGATCTGCCAGTTTTAGCCAGGGCACACATGTGCTGAGAACAATGTAGTTACAGGAGTCTTCTGCTGTGAGCCAGCCAATCTGTCAGATGTGCGTCTTTCCAACAGCTACCTGCAGGAGGGTATCCCTGCCAGCTTTTGGCAGGAGCAGGGGTGGTGCAAGGAGAGGGGAAGGCATTGCTCTGTGCATGGTAAGACAGTGTCTTTGAATGTTGATGCTTCATTGTGAGGGCTGTGATTCATAGAATCATAGAACCCCAGGTTGGAAGGGACCTCAAGGATCATCTGGTCCAACCTTTCTAGGCAAGAGCACAGTCTAAACAAGATGGCCCAGCACCCTTGTCCAGCTGCATCTTGAAAGTGTCCAGTGTGGTGGAGTCAACTACTCCCCTGGGGAGATTATTCCAATGGGTGACTGTTCTCATGGTGAACTGACAATTGGAATCTTCTCGGGATTAACTCGTACCAACTACCCTTCATCTTTTCCATGTGGCTCCTTGTGAAAAGGGAGTCTCCATCTTCTTTGTAGCCACCCTTTAAATACTGGTACATGGTGATGAGGTCACCTCTGAGCCTCCTTTTCTCAAGGCCGAACAAACCCAGCTCTCAACCCATCCACATATGGCTGAGAGAGGCTTCCCAGTCCTTTGATCATCTTGGTGGCCCTGCTCTGGACCCCCTCCAGCCTGCCCACAGCTTTTTTTGTATAGCAGGGACCAGAAATGGGATTCAGCTGTGGACAGCTGGGATTGGTGGATGGTGTATGAGATTCTTGCTTTGTGTGACCATGGTCAGTGAGAATCGATGCTTTCAGCTGGTCTTTGCCAAAAAAAAAAAAAAAAAAAGAATCCACATCACACCAAACAATGTCTGTTGTGGCTGTCATGGCTGGGCCATGTGGTTTCCACTTAGTGCAGAGAGGCATCTAAACAGATGATCTGGGGAGAGTTTCTTAAAGCTGAATGAATCCCCGCTCTCATTAGGAATTTTAGAGGTCTTGAAGATGCAACATTGCTGGACTAAATGAGACAACTTCCATCCAGTCAATGGCCTGTTTGTATTTCGCAGATTTTCCAATCTTTGGATTGGATTAGCAGAGGCTAGTACAGATCAGGAGGGAGGTTCCTGGGAAGATCAATCAGACAGGTCTGCACGGTTATCACAGAAACTGGAGGCGTTCCCCAGGTGTGGTTTGGGAGGCAGTAGTACAAGCTTAGATCGTGTGCAAGTTACCATCTGAAGGAGCCTGGGCCACTGCTTTCAGTACAAACTGAATCACTCCATTCTGCTTGGGGCTTCTCCTTGCTGTAGCAGGTTTTGCAAGTGACCTTGATATGGTATTAAACACTCCTGCATGGCAGACCAGCTTGATTACTCTGACCGTGCCCGAGCACTCGATGAAATACTTTTTTGTTTTCTTTAAGCTGCTTGCACACATCACAGATGGTATTTGAAATGCCCCAGCACTAATTGCAGGAGGTACTTGTGGAACAAAAAAAAAAAAAAAATGTGGCTGGAGACAGCAGTCTATCAAACCTGTGTTCAGACCCAGCCTGCCTCTCTCCCCAGCAATACAGGGCTGGGCTCGGTGCAGCTGGGGCTGCAGGGGCATGGAGGGGAGGATTGTAGCCAGCCCTTCTTTTGTCTCCTGGATGAGAATGCAGATGCGGAGAGAGGCTTTGCAGCTCTCTGCAGGGCCGTGCATCCAGTGCGATGGAGCTGTAACTGCGGTGTGCGTGCAGTCGTTGCTGCGCCAGCCTTGTGTTGTTGTTGTGGATAAACAGCAGCAGTGGAATTGGCTTCAGGAGCTCTCCAGAGGTCTTTGATGTGTGCTCTGACTCGGGCATGTGTGTGCTTTTGTGCTGCTGTTATAACCTAAGGCAGGGGAGGACTGTTAATGTGCAGATCACCCTTTTGTTCCCTGGTGAAGATGTTCCTTTATGCTCATTCTCTGAGCAGTTCTGTTGTGTCTGATGCAGTAGCTGAAAATAAAGCTCAGGAAACACTTGCTTTGGGGGAGTGGGAATTTAATTGGCACCAGCTTGAAAAAGCAAGCAGGGCAAATGGTGCTGTCCCGTTGGCCGGGAGGTTGGTGGCAGCCCTGGTGCTTGGTGCTGCTGACAGATTTCGGGAGCCACGGTTACTGTGGCCTGTGCTAGAGCACCGGATCTGGCTGCCGTGGCACCTCGCAAGAGGTGTTGCCAGTCGTCGCGCTGGCTTTATCGCACTGAAGGGAGACGGGCTGGCTCGGGCGGATGCTCTGAGCAGCACCCAGCCCTTTTCTGTCTCCTCTCCCTTCTGCCAGCTACTCGGTCCCTCTCAAAATCTGTCTGTCATTACCCAAAGGTGACTCGAGCCTGGTCCTGCCAGGCGTCAAGCACTGTTGAGGAGATCGTGGAATCCCTCTGGGCTGAAGTTGATGGCAGCTGAGGGCACTTGGTGTTTTGCACAATCTGGCCCTTAATCTACGAGGGGAAAGTCTGAAAATGCTAAACATCCCAAAAATGCGCCCACCTCTCTCCAGTTATGCAGCCTTATCTGGGTGAAACACTCCCCGCTTGCAGCACCCTCTTGCGGTGTCTGGTACTGTGGATTCCTCCCAGCTCCGTGCTGGGGCCACCGCTGCGGGACCATCACCTGCGACGGGTAAATGTGCGGTAAATCCCATCCTCTTCAAGCAGGTGGGCAAAACCTTTCCAAGCCCCAGAAGCCATCAATGTATAAAAGTTAAAAGGTTACAAACTTTTAAAGCAAGAGAGGTCTTTGCTAGTGCAGCTTCTTCCCTGGGAACCAAAGGGTTTTCTAAGAACCTGAGATTACCTGCTGTGGGCATTTTCCATGATATGGCATGGTCTCCATTTCTCCCTCTCTCCCACACAGCATGCAAACTCCACGTAGACTCAAGGCTCTTAAATATTTTTGGAAGTTTTGCTAGTTATTTTGTAGTTGTGGAGAAGCTTACAGGGGCTTAAGGAACAGAGTGCAGAGGGAGTAGAGCAGAACCTCACCCTCAAACACACAGGAGCTGCTGGCAGCAAAGTGTTCTTGGGCTGGGTCTGGCAGATGAATGGAAGCGGGGAGGGCACATTGCTGCTTGCGGTTCTGCTGACTCTTCCCTTTGAGTGAGAATTCCCAAAAAGTTGGTTTTTTAATGTGCAAGGGAGCTGCTAACAACTGGAGTCTGGGGTGTCCTGGATGTCTCGGATTCCTTTGCAAACTGATGCTGTAAATATAGCCATAAAGTGCCCTACATACCTGCGTTCTTTGGCTGAGGCAGCGTGCTGGGCTGGGGGAGCTCCATCTGCTGTCACTTGAGGGCTGGTGCTGCTTCTCGCTCTCCAGAGCAGCAGGATGCACAGACCTCTCCCAGCCTGCTTGTTTCTGGCTGCTCTCCCAAGTCTTACCTTTGCTGCAGGAAGGACAAACTAGAGGCTTGCAACCTGGTTATTTCTGGCACTGTGTCCTAGCAGAAAAGCAGCAGAGATTGCTTGGTCCAAGGCTCCGAGTGCTTTGCCATGCTTATTCCACACTGGTGAAGGATATCTGGAAAATGCCCTGTTAAATATAGTGGCTTTTGTGTTTATTTTCAGCTGAACTTTCTCAAGCAATGAACAGTGGTACAGGCTTGTCCAAGCCTTCCCCTCCTCTCCCACCGAAGAGAGGCCTCCTGCCTAACACCACGTCAGAGGCAGCTGTCGCTTCCAAGCCCCTGAACGACAGGACAGGGACAGCTAACCGCCCCACACTGATACCGATGCACATCACCTCTGCCTACCCGCCACCCTCGCCTTCACCGCCGCTGCCCACGCACATACCCCCTGAACCTCCGCGCATGCCCTTGCCTGCCTCCACCCCTGTCTTGGACCCTCCGTGCTCCCTGGACCTACCCAAAGAGACTCCTCCTCCTCCTCCTCCTCTTCCTCCTGAAGACTTCAGGTCCTTGGAAGGGTCGAAGAGGACGGCAGAGCAAGGGTTTGGCGAACCTCATGTGCTGCCTCGCCTGCCCCAAATCCCATTGCACATCCGTATTCAGCAGGCTCTGGCCAGTCCTCTGCCTGTCACCCCGCCTGCCGAGGGGTCGCACAGGGCTCACTCGCTGCTCTTCGAGAACGATGGCTTTGGAGAAGACAATGGCACCCTGGGCAGGACGAGGTCCCTGCCTGTCACCATCGAGATGCTGAAAGTGTGAGTACCTCCTGTACGTGCGTGCAGTGAACACCTAGCAGTGGCGTGGGTTGCTTGGGGCTCTGACACGTTGGTGTCATACTCCCTGCTTCTGCGAGGCTGTGATGGTCAGGAGGGCTGTGGGCAGGGCTGGTTTCTTTGCTGGTTTTTTGCAACAGCCTAGAAACCGTTTTGCCCATCAGCTGAATCTGTGTTTTTAGCCTCTTAGGGGGCCAGCGCATCTTCCCCATGAAGTTAAGCCTGGTTCAGGGATTTTATTGCTCACAAAGGGAAATGGGTTCCAGGCTACAAACACAGGCTGATGCCAGGAATCCAGGCCTGGCCGGTCTTTAATTGCTTCAAGACAACACAAGGTCCTGGATTTCATCCATTTGTGGCCTTCCTTAGCCTTTCATTTTGACTGTCTGGTATTATAACAGGGTTGAACCTGCAAGCGCCAAGTTAGGGGGGGTGTGAGAGGGGTGTTTGGTTCTGCAAAGAACCTGCCTCTGGTATTTCCTCTGCCAGAGCTCCCTGTGCTTTGGACAGAGGGGACGTTGCAGGATTGTGGGGTGGCTCTTGCGTCTCTGGTTCCTGGGCTACCCACAGACCTGCCTTCTGTGGGCTGAGGAGAGCTAACAAGGCCTCGATCTCAAGGGCATTCCCCAGCCCCTGTGGCATGCGTTAAGAGATGTAATAGTGTGCTTCTCGTTAGTCCAGACGATGAGGAAGAGGAAGAAGATGACCAGGAAGAGGAGCAGAATTTGGCCCCTCGTGTGTATATTGGAGATGTGCCATCTGTCACAGTCATCCCGAAACTGGTACCCCAGGTCCTGCCAGAGGAGCAGGAAGGAGATGAAGGGATGAGCGACTCTGATTCGGAGGGGCCCATCCTGTACAAAGATGATGAGGAGGAGGAAGAAGAAGATGAAAGCCATAACAGTAAGGCTTTGACATTGGCAGCTGGCTTTTTTTCTCTGCTGAACTCGTGCCTGGCTGCATTGAGATCTGGATCAAAGAGCTAGTTCACACAGTGCTTCAAAGCAGCTGGTTCTTGGTTTCATGATGTACCACATGTCCTCTTCCTCACTTTTTCAAAGGCTCTGCAGCCAAGCCTGTGTGCTCATCTGCTGCCATGCACCCCCTCCAGTTGCAGATGGCTCCTGCAACAGCTTGTGCTGTCCCACCCCTTCAGGTGGGATAGCATTAGGTGAGCGTGCGGGTGTCGCGCAGAAATGCTGGCTGTTGCTGTAGTGACTAGCTCTGGAGCTGTAGTGCAGAGCTTGGAAAGCAAGCTCCAGGGAAGAGCGCAACTGCCAGGGGCACGTGGCTCGTATCGCTGTGCTCAGGCACCGCAGTCTTCACTCGCATCCCATTGCTCTTCCTCCCCACAGGCACGCTGGCTAACAAAGTGAAGAGGAAAGACACGCTAGCTATAAAGCTGGGGAACACAAAAAAGGAAGAGCAAGGAGGAGTGGAACGAAATTCGGCACCAGATTGGGACGACACTTATCAGGTACAGACATGGAGGAGGGTGTTAGGATTGAGCTGATGGCACGGCGTGTGAGGGGTGGGGTTGGACAAAGCTGTCGCCTTGTTTCAGCAGCCTGTGCTGGAATATGATGGGCAGTTGGGCACTGCTGCTGGATGAGGGCTGGCAGGCTGGATGTTGCTTTTCCCCCTCAGTTATAAAAGCTGGAAGTTCCTCCTGGAGTTGAGCAATATCCCCTGACAGGCCCCTGTTTCCAGATGTTAAATGGACTGTGAGGGGAAAATCTCAAGGACTACAGAAACTATACTGCCATCAAATGTGGGTGGCATATAAAGATGTGGATGGATGCAGGCTGAGTGCTGAGGCATTTGGTGTCAGATTAAGCTGGGACTGCTGATAGTCCAGGCTCTGCTGTCTCCTTCAGTTCCCTGCAAAGTTGCCTCTGAGCTTTTGAGGGGCCATAGCGTTTTCCAAACCTGTGCCTGTGGGTGAACAGCTCTTGGAGTGGAGGAGGGTGCAAACCAGGGCAGCAGTGATCTCCACTGGTGAATGAGGGGTGTCGAGGAGGCGTTCCAGCGCACCAAAACCAAGCAATTGTATTCTCCATCCCCTGCTGATGAACGGGCAGATAAAACATGATGCACTTGTCACACTTTAGGCGACTGAGTCAGAGACCGACAGCGGAAGAACTGGAGCAGAGGAACATACTTCAACGTGAGTAATGCTTCTCTAGTGGTCTTAAGTCATAAAATAAGTTTGCCTTTAACATTGTAGTCCAGGTGTTCCTGGAATCTGCTTGAAATGTAGTGGTGGAGGACTGTGCTTTGGCTATAACACTGTAGTAAAGCCGTTCTGCTAATTTTTCCCAGTATTTCCTTACTGTCAGAAACCGGCTCTGGATAAAATCGGACCTTAGCAGTGGTACCAAGCAATACAGTTCCAAGCCTCGTATTATAGAAAGGCTCCCTGTCCCTGCCTGACACCTCCGGGGAAAGTGTGTGAACTGGTTAAGACTCCGGTGTTACGCAGCAAGGACTGTTAAAGGTTTTTTTGTTTGGGCTGGGCTTTTATTTGTGGTCCAGACATTACGGCATTGTATTGCACGATCCAAAAAGCAGCAGGTCGTCGCTCAGTCGGTGGTGTTTCTCTTGGCCATACCTTGCTCTGCAAAAGTTTTAAATAAACATCTCGAGGAAAGGGAAATGTCAGTTCAGCAAGTTTCCATTTGAAATATTTATCTGTGCTGTTATTCTCTTTAAACCGTTAGTATAATAGCTTTGGGGAGGAGCGATCTGCAAAGCGGCTTGGATGTATTTCGACACGATGGCCGTTAATCTTTAACATACACGGGGCTGGAGAGAATGACTCACGCGTGACGTGTGAGGGCCCATATTGCCCCTGTCAGTCGGGGGGTGCTCGGTGAGTAGGGGTGTCGAGGTGGACTGCGCTCTCTGCCTGTAATAAGTGCAAACATGCCACAGTGAGCTTTTAGATATGTAGATAATCTGATCTAGCTCGATACTCCTTTTTGTTCAAGTCCAGAAAGCAGTTTTCAAAGCCTGTGATACTTAAAGGAATTTTTTTTTTTTCCCCTTGGCAGCAAAAAATGAAGCTGACCGTCAAGCTGAGAAGCGAGAGATCAAACGCAGGCTCACCAGAAAGGTACTGCTGGCCTCCGTGCTGTGATCGCCATCTGGCAGAGCTGTCGGGGATGGTGGTGGCTATGAGCACATCGTAGGTACCTTGCTGTGGGTGAAGTCACGGGGCTATTGTGTAAGTGTCCCCAGTGCCCTCTGACTGCGGTGACTTTGGAACGTGGACTGTCACCAACAGTGAGCCGTTGGCGCTGCAGCCGTGTTTGTCAGTGATAGATCTGAGCTGGCATCAAGCGTAACAAGCTAGATGAGAACTAAATTTGGGACCTGGCACTTGAAAGGTTTGCTGGTGCTGCCGTGGCTGGTTTAACACAGCACTTCAGCGGCCACAGCTTTCACATCAAGCTCCCCAAAATCCATTTCTAAAGTGATGGCAGCACTGGGAGAAGCTGAGCAGAGCGAGAGCTGCTTTTTAGCTGTTACATCCGAGTTGCCTCTAGTTGTTGCTCATGGCTGGGAAAAACTTCCCAAGGGCCTGCGGGTATGAAGTGTGAGTGTTGCCATTGCTGAAGAGGGGAACAGCCTTGCTTGGTTTAGGGGCGTCACACAGGGCTCACCCTTGTAAGGGCTGTTCCCAAACGCCTCGCTATCTTCCTTCTCCTGGGTGATGTGGCCTTGGTTCTTCCCTACCCTGGCCTCGTGATCCAAGCAAGATTGCGCTGTCTGTAAGAGGGTTTGTCTGTTCCCTTGCAGGCTGTGAGCAGGGCCCAGTAGTATCTGTGGTTCAGGCCCAGTGAGGGAACTGGTCTTAAGTTTTGTTCCGGACGCTTAGTCCTGAACTGCTTTTGTGGACAAGGCACAAACTGACTAACTTTGTTCTTGCTGGTGTTCAGCTTAGCCAAAGGCCTACAGTGGCAGAGCTGCAGGCCAGGAAGATCCTGAGGTTTAATGAATATGTGGAAGTAACAGATGCTCAAGACTATGACCGGCGAGCGGATAAACCGTGGACAAAGCTAACGCCAGCTGACAAGGTAACAGGGAGTGCCCTGTCCCTGGGTGTGGGGACGGGAGCTAGATCGGGATATCCCATGGAAAAAAGGGCCTGAGCCAAGGAGATTTGCTCTGTTCCTTTTGTCTCTCCTCTGCACCTTTCCCTCCACTGCACCACCAGCATCCCTTCATCCACGTGTGCTGTACCCAGCCCTGCTTCCTGCCGCTCCATGGTGACGTGGAGCCTGTGCGGGCATGGCCTGCCTGCCAGCACGGCCTCTGCCTCAGCTTCTGAGGGATATGAGAGGATGCAAGGTGCCGGGTGCTGGTCAGAGGGGTGCTGCTCCTTGCAGGCTGAGGCAAGCCTAGGCAAGAAGCAGGCAGGGAATCGATCTGCTCTTGTCGTCCCTGGCCACTTGTGGGGACTGCCCAGCCCTCAGCGTGGAAGAGGTGGGGCGGATTAAACCCAGCCTAGTGTGAATGGACTGCAAAAGCTGGGGTGGCTGCTGCAGTCTGAGCTCCCTCCTTTAACAAAGGAGCTGCAGGACTCAGCCCTGTGAATCAAAACTGCTCTTTTCATCACTGAAAGGTGGCACAGATCAGCCCTAAGTGGGGGCGTTGGAGGTACAGCACCTTCTTGCCATGTCTGAGCTCACCTGGGATAGGAGAGGTGGTAATAGATGTATGCCTTAGCAGGAGATAAAAAAAAATCTCTCCTTTGTGTAGGCTGCCATCCGGAAGGAGCTGAATGAGTTTAAGAGCTGTGAAATGGAAGTCCATGAGGACAGCAAGCAGTTCACAAGGTGAGTGAGAACGTGTTACTCGAGAGTTTTGGTCTGGTTGGGAGAGCTGTGCTGCAGGGCTAGGACTGAGAAGGCAAAACATTAAAACCTTAGAAAAATGACCTGTACAGCACTTGGAGATTTAATGTCCCTTTCTGCCTTGGTGGTGTTGGGTGACTGGAGGAGTAGCAGACACAAAGTGGGTTGTTTGTCCTTAAACTTGGGACTTTGATCCTTTGAGGTATATGTGAAGCCAGTGTGACCCCGCAGCTGGGGCATGCTTTTCTGGGGCTAGTGACATGCAGCAGAAGCCACAGCCACAGAACACCTTGGTACTTAGCTTGGATATTATCTATGAAGTAACCCTGTGGATCACATCCCGAGTGATTCTTTGCCTGCCAGCGGTTGCTCTGTGTGGCTCAGACGAGTGTTTGCAGAGCACAAGAGCTTCCTAAGGCAGAGGTGGAATCGCTGTGAGTTCAGAGATGATTCAGTTCACTCTTTTGGGCCATCTGTAGTGCCTCGGTAGCCATTTAACCTGAGTTCCAAGAGTAATGTTTGGATTTTTTCACTTGGCTTTTAGGTACCATCGACCATAATCTTCCAAGAAGGGAGCAAGAGACCTGAGAGGACTGGAGGTTCTCGGTGTCCCTCTCCTAGGCAATACAGCGAGGCTAGAACCTCGGCTCTTCCAAGATTTGCCTTCAAAACATATCCAGAAAAGGGCTTTCGGCCAGGGAAGGGGAATCCTGTCTGAATGTAGCATTTCACTGGAACAAACACGTCTCGAGTGCCATCAGGCTGGAACTGAACACTATACCTCGCACGGCTCAGCAATACGCCTCTGCTCTGGCGCCAGCATCCCTGCCAGGAGACCATGCACATGTGACTGAATGGTTCGTTCCCTGGCTCCCTTTCTCAGCCTGGACAGGCCCAGTTGTCAGCTGTACAAACTCCTTTTGGGGATGCAACTCCTTCGTTTCCTCCTCCTTACCAAGAGAGGGGGGGCAGGGAGGGAAAGGCAGCTCTAGTGTTGGAAAGCTGAGGAATGGAGGGTGGATGTGCTAGGAAGCACGTGTGTATATTAGCTGTGTACAGAGAACCCTGCGCAGATGCTGACCTGGCAGACAACTGACGTAATTTTTTGGTTTTGCTTGTGTCTCTGTCGTGTCCTTAATGTCCTGAATCACTACTGACCAACGGTTTGTTGTCCTGGAAGGGAATTGTATAGATATTAACATATGCTGCATCTTTTTGTAAAAAACAAAACAAAACAAAAAAAACCCCAAAACCAAAACAAAAAAAAATCAAACCCCACAAATGTATAAAACATTCCCCCCTGCCTCCTCACACTGGCTGTGATGTTAACAAGATCTTGTCTTGAGATATCTAGGCTTGTTTAACAAGTAACAGAACCAGGAAATGACTGTTGCCTTTTTAAAACTTTTTAATTTGGGGAAGCTGTGAGAGTAGTCCATTCTTTTTATTGTGGCTTCCTCTCAGATATTTTTTTTACTCTCCCAAATCGGGGTGAAACTTGCCTTTTCTCATTTTTACAGCTAAACCTACTGGAAACTTGATAATTTCACTGTGTGGGTGGAAGGGGGAGGGGAAGAAGAGGTTTCAAAAGTGACCTTAAAAAGATATTCTCTTCTGAGAATGATCTTGTATTGGTTCTTCCTGAATGCAGGGGGTTTTATTTTAAAAATCTGATGTTGGCCACTGCTGTATCATGCACAAAACCGAACCTGTGTGTGAGATGCCACTTAACGTGAAGAAGGGAGTATTGCAGGACGAGGAGGGTGTGTGGGAATGGAGAGGAGGACTCGCCTTGTTCACAAACCCGTCTCCCCTGTTGCTCGGGGTGGGCCTGGCTGTGCTGCTGCTGCCTCCATGCTGTGCCAACACTTGGCCCCATTGCTCTGGGCTGCCATCACCTGGCGGCCATGGCCTGCCCCGGGGAGCGGGGGGTTCTTCCCTCACAGCTTCCCCCTGTACAGTACACCTGTAGATTAAATCATTGCATTGTATATCAGTCTCCTCATCAACAGATTTTAATTATTGAATAAAAGTATTTTAGGATTTTTTTTAAAAAAAAAAAAACAACCTGCTTTTGTGGTGGTGTTTTAAATGCCTCGGTCAAGGGAATAAGGGTTGGGAGGGCTCAGGCCTCACAGGAGAGCCCGCGGGGCCTCACCGGAGGCGGCC
>NW_009260684.1:214512-218413 GCF_000687185.1 Egretta garzetta
TCGCTGGTGGGTGCATGTGGGTCCGGCTCCGGTCCTCGGCCCTCCTCTTCTTTCCCTTTCTCCTTGCTGCGGCGTGGGGTCTCTGCGGCCACCAAGGGCCACGCTGCCCGCAGCAGTAGGGACGCTGCGTCCCTCTTCCCGCGCTATGAGGCCGTGAGCGGCCTTCGCTGGGTGCCTGGCGCTGCTGAGGGGACACCCTGAGACGCCCCCTCAGCAGGGGGGAGAGCGGGGAGGCGGCTGGGTTTGGGGGTGACGCTGGCTACCGGGGTTTTAAATGTCAACCCAACGTGGATATCCGGAGAAGTCGCTCTCTCTCGGCTCTGTCCGTGTGGCGCGTGGGAGCGTAGGCCTCCGGGCCCGTGACGTACGGTCCCTTTCCACGACGTTGGAGAACAAGCCGGGCCTCGAGCCTGCAGCCTGCATATTCCTACTGCTTCTCCGAGCCCTCGGGCGGTGACGGAGGAGACAAACCATGCAGGAAACAGCTCTGCCACTCAAAATGGCGCCGGGGGGAGGCATGTGCTGGGGGGACAGGGAGGAAAAAAAGAAACTCTCGAGAAACTGCTTAAAATAACATTTGCTTGACTCTTTTCAGATCCCAGGTTGGAAAGTTCAGAGTGGAGCGCTGGTGAGGAAGGGTGAGTAATACCGCACTAATAACGGGTGTTGTTGGCCGTGTGTAGTTCCACGGTTCTCTCAATACTTAAAGTTTGAGCTATTGCTTTAAATAAGCTTGAGCTGTTTAAGTGACTTACGGAATCCGAATTGGATTGGCTTTAAGTAATTCAATACCCATGCAGACTTTATTGGCATTGTTTAACAGTGAAAGTTCCGCTTAGGCGTTCCGCAGCTGCTAAGATTTTGTTGGGTTTTGGATGGATGGGGGAAAGAGGCTGATTCCTGAATCTTAGAAGAAGGGGGGGAAAAAATCCTTAAGGAAGTGGAGGTGAAGGGTATTTATTTGATTAGCTTGAGGCCTTAATTGTGCTATATGAGAATTAGGGAAGGAGAGAAACAAACTTAGTAGAAAGTCCTGAAGGCCGTGGCTTAAATGCCTGTAATCACCCTTTATTTCATGTTAATCAGTCCCAGGTGAGTTGTTACCCCCTGTGAAGAAGGGCTCATTGTTCATGTGGGTGGTGAAGCACTGGGATTGTACTGGTGGAAGGCACGTGGTAGGCGCTTGGTTAGGACTGGGAACATGTGGCCGGACCTTACCTGACTGTCATGTATCTAATGGGTTATGTGCTTATTGGCAAGTAGTAAGCTTTATTTTATATTTTTCCAAATTTTTGCAGACCCTGGTAACTGGTTGGGATGAGATGCTAACAACAGAAGAGAATCCACGTGTCTGGGGGGAGAGGGTGAGTATATCGAGAGTGCCAGCCCGAATAATTACAAATCGAGGTGACTTCTACGGTTCGGTTCATGCAGTCATGTAATCAAAATGTAGCCAGAGATCAAAACGGGCTGGAAGCAGAAGATAACCTGTTTTGGTGGGCTTTCTGTAGCATGTGCTTCACGCTGGGGACTGTATCGGAAGAAAAGGCAGGAGAGTTGCATGATTGTTACATAGCTGCTGAGTTTTGTGGTAGAATGAAGTAGGGCTGGGGCTGAGCCTGTGTGGGTGAGCTACACGTGAGGAGAGCAGATGAAACCACGGGGCTGTGTGAATTCAGCATGCCCGGGCCTAAAAGACACTGAAAAATCAAGGGCAGGGCCCTGAATGGGCTGGCCTGCCAGGAAGGAGCTGCCCTTGCGGTGTTTCCAAAGGGTGGGAGCCTGGGGTGCAACAAGGAAGTAAGAAAAAGAATCCGTGTACTCTCTCTGGACTAGTGTTGAGGTGGCCTGTGGACCAACAACTGCACCCCTCAGCGGGGCCACCCTGGCTGCCAGCTACCGGGGAAGACCCAAGGATGTTCCAGGGTGTGCTGGAGGGGGGTGGCTCAATAGGATGTGGGCAAGAGCAGTAATTTGTGCATTTGTCTGACCTGAAATAAAACCTTAAAGGATTGATTTGTAAACCTGTATCTACCTACAGTAGAGAACTAAATAAAATTTGAAATTTTTTTTTTTTTGGGCTGGTGTGCATTTCTTTGTGGGGGATCGCTTGGTTAGTCCCATAATATGAAAGAAATCCTGGATATTCCTGTTGGTGCCTCTCACTTGGAGTCAGAAGCAGGATTCCTGCGTGCTGTTGGTGTGTCCTCTGGAGCGTGATGGTGGAAGGTGCAGAAACCCATTTCAAACCCATGTTATGTGCAGTTGAAGCTGGATTAGGAGCGGGCAATATCTTAAGGGTAGTTTTGGATCATCTCATGGTGGATTTACCTTCATATTGGCTGTTAAGGAAACAGTTAATAAAAATTTGTCCCCTGGGTCTGCTGCTGTGGGGGAGGGGGTGGGTGGGAAGTCCCCTCCCTTGCAAAAGGGGAACAATGCTGATGGCATCAGCAGCTTCTGTGAAGGTTATGCTTAAAGGGTTAAAAGGCAAACAATGAGTTACCTGCTGCCACCCTCCAGCAGTTGGCTGGATATCCTGCCCCTGCCCCACCCAAAACCCAGAGGGAAAGGGTCAGGAGGTGGATGTGTATGGGCTCACCTTGCCACGGCCACAGGAAATTCAGTCTGGTTCCTGCTTCAGGAATAAAAGTGGATTTTCCACTTGAAGGGGTAGGATGATGGAAAGGTGGAGTGGTCTGTAACAACAAAGGTGAGGATGGAGGACCATCATGGGGACGATGAGCCCTAAGCAATTGGTAAACCCCCACAGGAAGCCAAATAGCGAAAGCTTTTGGCTTTATCCTAAGATAATTGTAATAATTATGAGGACCGGAAAGTTCCAAACCTGGTAATTGGACTCCTTAGAGTCACACTTGCTTCCTTCTTAGAGGAACTGGGAGTCCAGTTACTGGTGGTGTAGAACTTTCCAGTCCTCATCATTGCAACTCCAGGGAATCCAGTTGTAAGTTGTTGATGACAAAATGACACCATTTTCAAATAAACAGAATCCCAGAACCTTACTTAAAACATTTGGCACAAGCTTCCAAAAATGCCCTAAGTTCATTGGTCCCAATTCCACGTGTTAAAATTGACAAAGTAATGGTTGAGTACTGACCGCAACCAGGAAAACCTGCCGTCCAAGCGACGTTTGACCCTTCGGAATGGTCTGATTGGGTCAAACATGCTTAATGGAACTCAGTCACTCTTCAAAACCCAGCAGTCGCACACTTTCTGGTGTCGCGATGGCTCGAGGCACACGTGTTGTCCTGGCCCAACGTGGCACTGATGTCTCTAGGAGTCCTCCACCCCCATGGGCAGGAACCTCTCCCAAAGCCCTTTTTCTGTTGTAAACGAGATGCTTTAAAGGCATTCCCGCCTCATGCCATCGTTATTTCTGCCATTAGGCGTTCCCGAGCTGGAGAAGGCCATCACGGACGTCTCTGCTACAGTTGGAAGGGCTCAAAACGCCACTCGGTGCTTTGGAAAACGTGCAGTCGGAATCGGCTCGCTCTCGCAGTTGACTGCCCGGAATCGGTGGGCTTCAGGCTGCCTCCGGGCATCGCGAGGAGCGCGTGTTACCGACTGCATCGCTTTTATACAACCAATCCAAACAGATCAAATATGGGGTAAATAAGTTAAAAGAATTCATATTTTCCATCAAATAGCTCAAGAACAACCTCTGTTGGACGGCATCTCCGCTAGGGTCCTGGCTGCCAGACCTCGGAGCGTGGACCTGCCGGATTTTGTTAATGCTCTTTGTCTTGCTTCGTTAGCACCATCCAGTTAGCCTCTCCTTGTGTTAAATATCTCACATTTTAGCTGCGGATCCGTCCCCTCGCCGCTCCCCGGTGGCTACGCAGGCGGCGGCACCCCAGGGCGATGGAGTGGCACCGTGACC
>NW_009260684.1:219431-220712 GCF_000687185.1 Egretta garzetta
CAACCGACAGCCATGCTGTGGCTCTCCGGCAGAGCCCCCACGGGTGCCCCCCTGACAGGGCGCCCCTTGGTGTCCGATCCAGAGCACTATGCCAGGGAAACGCACTGCAAAGAAGAGCCCGGTGCCGGACGAAGATTCTCCTGGAAGGAAGAAGCTTAAAAGTAAGAAAAACCCCTGGGAGTTTTCCCCTCCCCATTCTCAGGGACCAGCTTTGAGGGAAGGCTTGTGTCCCCCCCCATATGTCACGTACATTATTTATCTCCCTTCTGCCCCGCAGTCTGCCACCCCTCCCACTGCACGCAGCCCGGCCTGGTGCTGACGCTGGGGCAGGGGGATGTCGGCCAGCTGGGCCTGGGAGAGGACGTGATGGAGAGGAAGAAGCCAGCGCTGGTGCCGCTGCCGGAGATGATGGTGCAGGTGGAAGCCGGGGGGATGCACACGGTGGGCCTCAGCCCGACGGGAAAAGGTGCAGCGTGGAGGGGGCAGCACCCAGGGGGGTGGGAGGCTGAGCCACGCTTCCAGCAGGGTGCCCTTGTTGCCAAGAAGGCCAATGGCATCCTGGGGCTCATCGAGAGGAGCGTGGCCAGCAGGGCGAGGGAGGTTCTCCTCCCCCTCTACTCTGCCCCAGTGAGACCACACCTGGAGCCCTGCGTCCAGTTCTGGGCTCCCCAGCTCAAGAAGGATGAGGAACTATTGGGGAGAGTCCAGGGGAGGGCTACAAAAGTGATGAGGGGACTGGAGCATCTCCCCTACGAGGAAAGGCTGAGGGAGCTGGGCTTGTTTAGCCTGAAGAGAAGACTGAGAGGGGATCTCATCAACACATACAAATATCTTAAGGGTGGATGTCACGAGGATGGAGCCAGACTCTTCTCAGTGGTGCCCAGTGCCAGGACAAGGGACAATGGGCGCAAACTGAAACAGAAGAGGTTCCACCTGAATGTGAGGAAGAACTTCTTTGAGGGTGACCGAGCCCTGGAACAGGCTGCCCAGGGGGGCTGTGGAGTCTCCTTCTCACGGTGTGCCTCAGCCAGACGGGAAAAGTGAGTGCAGCGTGGAGGGGGCAGCACCCAGGGGGGTGGGAGGCTGAGCCACGCTTCCAGCAGGGTGCCCTTGTTGCCAAGAAGGCCAATGGCATCCTGGGGCTCATCGAGAGGAGCGTGGCCAGCAGGGCGAGGGAGGTTCTCCTCCCCCTCTACTCTGCCCCAGTGAGACCACACCTGGAGCCCTGCGTCCAGTTCTGGGCTCCCCAGCTCAAGAAGGATGAGGAACTTGGGGAGAGAC
>NW_009260684.1:221017-226852 GCF_000687185.1 Egretta garzetta
GAGCAGGGGGGTTGGACTGGATGATCTCCAGAGGTCCCTTCCAACCCCTGCCATTCTGGGGTTCTGCGATTCCCTGCAAGCTCTGGGGCATGTCCTGGAGTGGGGGGCCAGAATCAGACCCTGCTCTGCCCAGCCATGTATCTCACTCCAGCTCGGGGGATGAGTGTGGTCTCCATGCCATGGACCACAAACATTGTAGGGGTTCAAAGGGATACTTCAGCCCGGTGGGTCTCTGTCCCTTGGCTTCACACTCAACTGTTGCTCCTCTGGGTCCCCTCCTGATCGCCTTGCTCTCTTATCTGCAGATCTACACCTTTGGGTGCAATGATGAAGGTGCCCTCGGGCGTGACACCTCAGCAGAAGGATCAGAGACCACGCCGGGGCTGGTGGAGCTGCAGGAGAAGGTGGTGCAGGTCTCTGCGGGGGACAGTCACACCGCCGCACTGACAGAGGACGGCAGGGTTTTTGTCTGGGGCTCTTTCCGGGTACGTTTGATTTCTCAGGTGCTGGATGCTCTGCTGATGATTGCTGCTTCTGCCACTCACATCCCCACGTCCGTCTCTTCACCCAGGATAACAATGGGGTGATCGGCTTGCTGGAGCCTATGAAGACGAGCTCCATTCCTGTGCTGCTCCAGCTCAGTGCACCCGTCATTAAAATTGTCTCAGGTGAGCAAGGTCCTGGGGTGTGCGCAGGTCAGGCTGGTGCATGAGGCTGTTGCAGCCCTTGGGAGGAGGTGCAGGTCCAGAAGGTCCACGTCCTTTTCTTCCCTCTTGGCTGCTCTGAGCCATGTACAAGGGTGCGCTTGCTCTCCTCTGGCTCTTGAGAGAACAGACCTTGTGTCTCTTGTAGCTCCAACAATATTGTTAATATTTGACCGAATCTGATGTAAAATGCCTTATGAGAGTCCCCTAACCGCAACCCCGCGGAGTCAAAGCACTCACCCTCTTCTAGACTTGGGCTGAGCAGAACAGCTGGGGAACTTGTCCAGGGCCCAGGTGAGGTTATGGGGGCGAACCTGTTCCCCAAAACCTTCCCAGAGAAACTTCTTTGGAGTGTCAGATGGGGAACTGGGATCAGGAAGAGGGAGATCCTGGTTTTTTAAGTTGTGCCAGAAGCTGACATAAAGGTATCCCCACCGAACTCTAGAAAGCTGGGGTTTACACGTGGGATCTCAGCCCCTGGGTCTTGCTGGGTTCCTGGGGCATGACTCCTGCTTCACTCATCTCCCCCGTCTCCTCCTAGGGAATGACCACTTAGTGATGCTGACGGTGGACGGTGACCTCTTCACGTGCGGCTGCGGCGAGCAGGGCCAGCTGGGGAGAGTGCCGGCACTCTTTGCCAACCGAGGAGGAAGGAAAGGGCTGCGTGAGTTGCTTTGGTGCTCGGGGGTGCGCGGTGCGGCACTCTTCGGCCCCGGCTCTGCGCTTTGCAGAGGAGCAAAGAGGCCCAGTCTCTTCTTCTGCCACTCAAGGGCTTGCGTGTAAATCGGTTGCTTGGATTCAGTGGATCTATGGGGGGATGAAAAGGGCGTAAATCACTAGGCCTTGTATGATGCCTTGTCTCCTGCCCCCAGAGCGCCTGCTGGTCCCCCAGCGCGTCCCTGTCAGAGGCAAAGGCAACAGAGGCAAAATGCGCTTCCAGGATGCCTTTTGCGGGGCTTACTTCACCTTCGCCGTCACACAGGAGGGACACATCTATGGATTCGGCCTCTCCAACTACCACCAGCTGGGTGAGCTTCACTTATCTCCCTCCATATCTCCTGCCTGCTTTGGTCTGGCTGCAGACTTCCCGGTCCCCTGGTCAGGGGATGCTGCTGGGCACCCTGGATCCTGAACCCCAAGCACCCACTGGACACACTGGAGCTGGAAATTGGGGTGGGAGTGGTTATCCTGCATAGCTCTGGGTTTAGGTTCCAGCTCCTGCAGCCAGTGGGTTTGAGCAGAAATTTGATTTTGGGCCTCGGGGGGCTGTGTTAGTCTCTGGTGGGGTGAGCCCCAGGGTGGGTGGCTCAGTGCCAGTGCCTGGCCTGGGCTGTCCGTGCCCACAGACCTGATCTGCCTGGGTTTGTGTGTCCCACCCCGCAGGGACCCAGGGCACCGAGCCCTGCTTCTCCCCGCAGAACCTGACGTGCTTCAAGAACTCCACCAAGTCCTGGGTCGGGTTCTCCGGTGGGCAGCACCACACGGTGTGCGTCGACTCGGAGGGTGAGCCCCGGCGTGGCGGGTGGGCTGGGAGTTGCACAGAGCGGGACGGGGAGGGGGACTTGCATGGCCCTCATCCTGGCTGGGGAGGTGTTGGGTGAGGGTGACGTGCCGGTGCCCTTCAAGTCCTCGGTGTTGAAGGCAACAAGGGTGGCGTGAATTTGCAGCAAAGGGCAGGGGGATGATAGGAACCTGGAGTCACTTGTGAACTCTGCTCTTGCAGGCTCGACAATCTGTCCAGGCGCCCGCCCACCCAATTGATTTTTGGGGAGCTCAAGGGTCTCTATCCCACCCTGTACCTCCTGGTTGGGATCTGGGGTGTGGTAGGGAGGAGTAATGCTCCTCCAGGAGTCAGACTGGGGGTAGAGGGTCTGGCTATGCTACCTGCTGTGGGCTTCTGGCCCCCTCGAGTCACCTCTCCTGTGTGTCTGTCATGCCCCAGGTAAAGCCTACAGCCTGGGCAGGGCAGAGTACGGCCGGCTGGGCCTCGGGGCAGGGGCGGAGGAGAAGAGCACGCCCACGGTCATCCCAGAGCTCCCCAGCATCTCTTCTGTCGCCTGCGGCGCGTCGGTCGGCTACGCCGTCAGCAGTGATGGTGAGTGCCGGGGGCTTCTGCGAGCTTGGGAACGCCGCCCTGTGTACCCTCCCCACCCCTCATCTGTCCGTCCTGGGGTTCTGGCCCCCCTGGATCTGGCCAGCCCCGCTCAGCTTCATCGCACGCTGCTGGCTGGGTTGGGATTGGAGCCAGGTCCTGGCGCTGATGCAGCCCCTGCTGAGCACCCAGCCTGGGGGCAGCTGGGCAGCAGCTGCTCAAATATTTTTGCGGGCCCTTGGCAGCAAGGTTGGTAACAGGGTGTTGACCGGGAGGGGGTCGTTGGCCTGTCGGTCCCTTCTCTGCACCCTGAACTCTGCTGCTGCGAGACCTCCGTGCTCTGGTGCTGGGTGAGCTTGTGTGCGGCGCCTGCAGCCCGTGGCTGCGGGAAGGGGGGTTTGTAGAGGGCTGATGGATTTGCTTTGCTCCCCGGGGGCAAAACACTGCCTTGGCTGTGCGATGAAATGCCTCCCTGAGCTGTCAAGCCCCGCTCCTCTTCCCCCTGCCTGGGGCTCTGGCACCCATCACTAAGCCTGGGTGGGAAGTCCCCTTGGGTTTGGCTGCTAGGTCCCCTTGTCACCCCAACCTGCGGCCACCTGGAAGCCAAAACTTGCGTCACCTCCGTTGCAGGACGAGCGTTTGCCTGGGGCATGGGCACCAACTACCAGCTGGGCACAGGGGAGGAGGATGATGTCTGGAGCCCCGTGGAGATGACGGGCAAGCAGCTGGAAAACCGCACGGTCCTGGCCGTGTCCAGCGGCGGGCAACACACGGTGCTGCTGGTCAAGGACAAGGAGCAGAGTTGATGAAGTGGCACCGCGCAGCTGAGCCCAGCTGGATCACGGGACCCATGCACACCCCCCCACCTTCCGCCCGGGTCGGGCAACCGGTTTCCAGCTCTGGTCTCCCGCCGATGGTGGTGGGGAGGGCAGGAAGCTCCCGGAGCTGGGCCCTGGCGGTGTCTGCGTGGCTGGAGCAGGGCTCTTCAGGGATGCCCGTGATTTCTCCCTGCGAGCGTGTGTCTGTCTTCCCGTGGTGCCCGGTGCTCTGTCAGCTCCCCCGGGTCGGCTTGGTCCTAAACTGATCTCAGTACTGTGGCTGGATGGGTTTTCCACTTCTTGTCTGTTTTGGTTTTTTTGTTTTGGGTTTTTTTTTTTAATATTTCCTGGCCACTGAGGGCTTTGTTCTTCACTACACAAAAGGCTTTGGGCATCAGGCTTTCTGAGGTCCCCATGTTCCCCATCTCTGGGTGCTCCTCCATCCCCGTAACCTAAACATCTTTTGCCTCTCTGGCTTGGCTTTGTGTACTGCCACCCACCAAACCCCTCTGGGCTCGTCCCGGGTGAGATCTTGGCCCAGCAGAAACGCTCCCAGGGAGCTCTCTCCTCTGGCACCCAATGCTTCTGGCTGTGGCACGGAGATGCTGCCGGGCGGCTGGGAGCCTGCGAGGGGGAACGCTGCTGGATGATGCCCAGCTCGCGCTACAGAGCTGTGGCCGCTGGAAAAGGGGGGCTCGGGCCTCCCACCCATCACCGCTTACGGGTCTGAGCCAAAATCCCCCAGGCAGCGAGGCCGGGAGCAGGTTCCCCCGCTCCCTCCTGCCTGGAGTGGCCACGTCCAGCGCTGCTTTTTGCAAGTGCAGCCGCTCTTGCTCTTTCCCATCGCCTTCGGAAACCCAACAAAATCCATCCCACGGGTGAGGACTTTGTTATTTTAATTTTTTCTCTTCCCTTTGCTGAGGAAGGAACTTCGTTTTGCCGTTAGGGCCTTGCTGAGAAGACAGCACCAAAACCCAGCTATGCATCAGATCGCTCAGAACAACGGGGCTCCCCATCGCCTCCGGTCTCGGTCCAGCTGGTCTCGCTCCCCGCGCCCGGCCTGCCCCATCTTCTCTTTCTGTGCTGCCTTCCAGGTACCTGGACTGAGAAGGGGGTCTGTGAAGATTAAATTTTATATGTTAAAATATAGCAATAGGGGGAAGCAGGGGGGTGTGCGCGGGGTGGGGGGCTGGGGCTTGCACAATGGCTCAGAATAGGTCGATTTTTTTAAAAAGAAAATGTAAAGTATTTTGGTTGATTAATTGAGGAAGAGAGGAAAAAAACTGTAATCTTTTAATGTTTGGAATAAACTGAGTTTTGATAAACGTTGGGTTTTCCCCTGGTTTGGAGGGGGGGGGCAGCCTTCCCATGGGCACAGGCCAGCTCTGGGCTGATGGCTGAGGATGGTGGGGCCGGGAAGAGCTGCTCGTGTCCCCTCCTGCCACCTCTCGCCATAAACACTGCCGCATTCCTGTCCCTGAGCTGCCCCGGGAGCCGTGCCGCCAGCCGAGCTTTGGCATCTGCACTGAGGTGAGGGAGAGCCTGGGGCTGAGCAGAGGCTCCGCATCCTTCGGCTGATGCTCAGCGGGGGGATGGGGACGGACTGAGGGCACCTTGGCCTCCTGCCCCCCTGGGCAAGGGACCACCATGGCTGCTGCTCTGTGGCCATGGTGCTTGGGGATGGGTGCCCGCTTTGTTGGGGTGCGGGGCCACCTTTGGGTGCTGCTGTGGTCCCAGCCTGGCCATGACCGTGTCCAGTGCCGTAAGCGTGTGCAGTTGTGGGACACAGCCGCGGGATGGCAGCAGGAGAAGGCGCTGGGGACTGCTGGACCCTGGACTGCGAGAAGTGGGACAGGGAGAGGGGATGGTCCCCGTGGCACCCTCCCTGTCCCTGTAGGACCCCTCTTCCTGGTATATTTGGGCCTCCAGAGACACAGCTGAGCCCACTGGTGCAGCTGGAAGGGGTCTCGGCGCATCCGTGCCTCAGGCTGGGTGCTCATGGTGGCTGTTGGAGCTGGAGCTGAGCAGGATGCATCCGTGTGCTCCGGCGCAGAGACCGGCACCCACGGAGCAAATTCCCACATCCTGGAGTGACCAGAGCCCCTGCTGTCTGTTCACTCTTCATTACTTTGGGAGGGAGCAGGCTCCTTAATGAGCCTCTGGCCGGGGAGGGGCTTTGGGGGGGGGGGGTTGGGGGTTCCGGGTGCCGCCCCGCCCGCCG
>NW_009260684.1:226867-241725 GCF_000687185.1 Egretta garzetta
CCGCTGCTCCCACGTCTTTTGGGGGATGATGGCCTTTGACTTTGCAAACTCAGCGTCAGCACAAGGCTGGGGGTGCAGCAGGCGCCCCCCTCCCCCACCACTAAAGACCGGGTTTGTGTTTGGCGATTGCGGTGCCGGATTGCAAAGGGCTCAGGTTTCCCATGTAAACATTAAGTTGGGACGTGGACACATGGAGAGCATTTTGTTGCCAAGGCTGCAGCCTGAAATCCGCCATCAGTGCGGGCTGAGCCATGGGCAAGTGCTCACAAATATCATGGCTAATGCTGCTCCTTGGGGACCATCGCCCTCCATCAAATGCGATGGATACCTGACGGGGAAATTGCTCGTTGCCTCGGGCCTGATTCCCAGCTACGAGCTCAATGTTAATGCCTTTGTTCCAAAAGCAGCACCAGTGTTTTTACAGTCCTTCCAGGGAAAAACCCACCCTGACTTGCTCTGCCACCCTCCTTCCCAGCCCATCGATGCCACCGTGATGCGGGGCTGTGCCGGGCTCTGCAAAGTCCCGCTTCGGCGCCTGCTTTTCATGCTTCTTCACGCCCTTCCCTTTGAACCTGGCCGACCTATTTCTAGCTAAGAAATGTAGAGAGACTTCATAAAGGGAGACGTGGGGCTCCTCCGGCATCCGGGTGATTCTGCCGAGCCAGGGGAGCTGCTCAGCTTCTTGCCCTGCAGGGCTTCCCCGGGTGGAAGGAGGTGGCTCCAGCCCCCGGCTGTGTTGGGGTTGGACACAGATGGGTTAAATTGCCAGGGTCTGAGGTTTGGGGAGCTTGAGGGGTGGGTTTTGATGCCATTCCTGGATAGTGTTGATGCCTGCCAAAGAGGGTAAGGGCTCTGTAGAGGTGATGTCCTGTTCAAAATCCCATGGAAAACAATTTTGAAGCCCCCATCCCTCTGAACCAGGGTGTCCCCATCGGGGTGCAGCACCTTGGGGTACACACCAAAAGGCTGGGTGGATGGAGAAGATTCCTCCTCCCTTCTGCTGAGTGGGTTTTTCCTTGTTTCCTCGGATGCCGGCGCTGCCAGAAGCCTCCCGCTTGATCATCCCATATCGCCTCGGCTGCCGGTGAGCTGGGAGCCTCTCACGGTGTCTGGGCTCCGCTTCCCGAGCACCCCTGAGAGCAAACGCCCGCCTGGTGTCTTGGCCAAGGGCTGGTTTGTCCCTTTGGGGTAACACCAACCCTGGGATGGGGACTCCCTTATGGAGGGGTTGGCTCATGCTGGTCCTGCCCAACCTCCACCTCCCCCCCAAATTTCCCTGCTGTGCGAGCCAGGAGCCCCATCCCAGTGCTCCCAGTTGTTCTTCATCCCCTTAGCAGGTTTTTGCATCCATCCCCCAATTTTCTTGCAGCACAAGCATGACCAGGCTAGTGGTACCATCCTGCGTGGTCCCCCCCAGGGCCAGATCCTGCCGGGAGCCGCTGCAGTTTTGTCATCCATGTCCTGCAGTTGAGACTAAAACCCTGATCATTCCCAAATGGGATGGGATCGTTCCCATCCACCTGCCCTCAAGGTGCTGGTTCTGCTTCCAGGAGGGAGAAAACATCCCCCTGTGCGTAGGGAACGCGTTGTATTTTCAAGAAAGAGGGGAAACGGGGCTGGGGAGAACAATAGGGTTTAAAATATTCGGAGCTGATGAATCAGCCAGCGTTGTCTTGGGAGCTGGAGTGACATTTCAATGGGAAGTTGCTGGAAATTGGGGGAAGGATGAGTCCCCGTGCAGGGGGAGAGGGTGGGCGAAGGAAAACAGCTTAATTGAGGAACGGGAAACGTCTCATTAATGAGGTTTTGTGCCGGCAGTTCAGCTTGGGGAGCAAGGCGGTGGCTGTTCAGGGATGAGGAGGAGAAATTTGGGTCCTGTGGTGGGGTTTGGGCTATGCCAGGATCCGGCCTTGGTGCGCGGCAGAGATTTTCCACCACTGGCACAACCAGACCCTTTCTCAGTGCAGGGGGGTCCCCAGTTGGCAGCTCAGATCCCACACTCTCAGTCCCCATCTGTTGCTATCTGAAGTGCATAAAAGGCTTTTAATTTACAGACAAAAGATGGGAACTTGGGGTTTGGGGCTTTTAGCATCCGCAGAGGATGAGCTCTGGTGTTGTGAAGCTCTTTTGTCTCCAGAATAAAAGCACGTTATGTGTTGTTTGAGCGATGGCAGGGGGGGGATGTGTCTTGGTTTTTTAACATGTTGCTTTTTTGGATGCGAAAAAAATCCTATGCAACGCTCCTGCAAGACCTGCCGGGAGAGAATTGCGTCTTTGAGAGGGTTTGGGGGATACGGAGTTGATTTCTCGTCCTCCTTTTCCTGCCTCGAAGAGGAAACGAGCTTTAATTATTGCCAAGTTGCGTGCCGGCGGGGCCGGGCGGTTTTCCCTGGGCTTCGGGAGCCAGCTAATTAAACAGCCGGCTGTAGCGTGTCAGGTCGCAGGGGTCTTTAACGACGGATCTGCAAGCGAAGGAGGGAATTTGGTCATGGCATCGCGTGGTCTCGGCCTCCCTGAGTCCTGTCATTAAGGCCGGGAACCTGGCCAGTATATCCCAGTATAACTAGGGTGCGCAATGGTCTGGTGCGGCTCCTGCTAAAGGAGCACATTGGGTCTCTCGGGGGTGGGAATTGGGTTGAAATAGCGATGTGTGGATCTCACCGCCCCCTCCCCAAACTGCTGAAGTCCTGGTTCTTCTGCTTTAAAAAAAAAATAATAGAGAAAACCCAAAAATTCAGGCCAAAAATAGAGAAAACTTCTCACTTGGCTGAGGACACCCGCAACCCCCCCGCTGGGCTGAGGACACCCACGACCCCCCGCCAGGCCCTGGGCGTTCCTCCTGCCCTGCTTGTGCAGGGGATCAAACAGCACAAGTTGTAACTATGAAGGGAGATGGCGGTGGGGGACCCCCTCGTAATTATTCATAGTTTGGGGGTTTTTTTTCCTTTTTAATGATGAATCGCAAGTCAAGAAGTGTCCCCTCAGGGTGGAGAGCCTGAATCCAGCCCCGGCTGCTCCGGAGCGAGGGTGGTGGGAGACGCTGGCGTCCTCGCCAGGAAAGCTGGAGCTCTTCATTTCCATACGCGTAAGAATGCAATTACAAAGCCAGCCGAAACGTGCGGCGCAGACGAAGAAACGGGCGGCTTCGTAATTAATCACACGTGGAAGAATAAAGCCTGTTACATTAGGGTTCATTATTTGGTGGATTAATTAAAAAAAAAAAGAAACCAAAAAGAATGTTTTCTGCAGCAGCAAATGCGTTATTAGGCTGCAAGGACGGCCCCTGGCAATAGCTCGTGGGTGCGTGGCAGCTCCCGTGTGCTGCCAGACGTTGCTGCATTATTCAGCTGGGCTGGCTGCTGGTTTAACTGGGCTGTGAAATCGCTGGAGTCAGTGCCTGGATTCATTTTCCGAGGGCACTGGATGATGGAGAGGGGTCTTGGGGAGGTGCTGGAGCAGCGATGCCCCTGCTAGAAATCACCTCCAGGCTGAAAATCTGGTTTTCATCCCCACCCCCAGCACTCTTGATGGTTTTCCTGTTCTTTGGGAGCTCACAAACCACTTCCGAAAGCCACAGGGCAGAAGCGATAAATACTTCAAAATCCAAAGCCTCGCCAAGCAGGAGCAGCGTTACGGGCTCCAACACCCCTTTCTGTTGCATTTGCACTAAATCCTCATTTGCATTTAAATTACAAATGTAATTTGGACCGGAGTTTGAGCTGCTGGGCTATGAAAATAAAACTCTACCTATCTCGATGACCGGCAGCCGACGGACGCCTCGAACGCTGTCGGTGCGGTGCAATGGCTTTTTCTTTCCATGGCTCCCAAATAACCCCAGTAACGGGGCTCGGGGTTTTATGAAGGTGGGTTTTTTTTTTTACCCAGTACAAGTGAGTTTTCAAAACTTGAATTTAGAGACCGTTCCTCCCCCACCACTCCCCAAAACGCTGCCCGGATCAGGACCCTGCTCGTTTTCAGTGCCTGAGAGTCTGGAAACTGCTTGCTTACTTCTTATTTTATTTTGTTCATTTTTTTAGAAAGCACAGTGCCTATACAGAAACGCCAGCGAAAGCCCAACGCCACGAGGTCTGGAGCTGGGAACAGCGGCTAAAGCATGATGCCAGGGCTGGGGCAGTGCTGTGGAGCTGGGGGGCAGGAGGGGGGGCCTGGGGCCACTTTAATTTCATACAGCTATAGACAGAGAGATATACATATATATATATATATAAAGGTATACAGAGTGCCCTCGGAGCATCCCAGCCGCGGCATGGCTCTGCACGGGCAGATACACGCTCCCAGTGACGTTTCCCTGGGTCAGGATTCGACCCCTGGTTTCCCAGACCAAATGAGGGGCTGGTGGAACTGGTTTTTGGGTGGGTGCCCTTGCAGGGAGAAGCTGAATCAGCCCTTGGGCACCTGCCGGGATGCTGCTGAATCGGGCGGGGGGGTGATGTCCGTGTCATTGCAAGGGCTCCGGTGTGGCGTTTGCCACCAGTGTCCCCTTTTCCCCCCGAATATTCTTTTATTTTTTATCATTCAGCAAAACCTAAGCTATGAAAAGCCACGATCCTCGCTGCGTGCTCGGCTGGCAGCTCTGCCTGAGAGTGGCTGCCTTTAAAAAATCATGACTTGAAGCCTTTTAACCTGCTGTGAGGCCATTGCAGGCGGGGAATTTGGCAGGGCTCCCCCAAATGGAAAGAGCCTGCGGGGATGGGGAATGGGGTGTTTGAGCTTTGGGCAGTGGCCGCTCTGCCCACGGAGTCCCGAGCCAACCTGCAGCCCCTGGCCCTCGTGCCTTGGTCCCCCCGGCACAATGGCGCGTCCTGAAGGGGCTGTGCTGGGGCAGAGATGCCCCATCCATGGGTGATGGGGTTCACCTCCCCTGTGTCCCCCAGTTTCTTTGCTGGGCTCTTGGCAGCCAACGCTGCCACGGTTGGAAACGTTGCTCCCCTTCGTGCCTTCCCCAGCCTTGATCGGTATCGGAAATATCTCAGTCGGTATTTCTAGGGGATGCTGAGGCACTGGCTAAGGCGGATTAAGGAGACCAATGATGTGGGGTCATCATATTTTGGGGGTTACCCACCAAATTGAGATATCAAGCTGGAATTCAGCTTCATGCTGAAGCCTGGAGTGAAATGGGTTGGGCTTGATGCTCTTGGTTGGACTTGATGATCTTAAAGAGCTTTTCCAACCTAAACGTTTCTATGATTCTATGAAACCCAAGATGTCCTGGTCCACAGCGTGGGACATCCCACCCCTGCAAGGACACCCAGCCCTGCCGGGACATCCCACCATGGCCAGGACCTCACCATGAACTAGCTCCAAACCAAGAGCCTTTCCTACCACACGGCGCAGAGGGTTTTGCCCCCGGGTTGGGTGGAGGTGGAGAGCTGAAGGGTGGTCCCCAACTCCTTCTGGACATCTCAGTCTCTCTTCTCGTGGAGCTGAAGCTCAGCCCTGTGGGACCCTGGGGGTTTTCCCCCAATTCCTGTCCCAGAGCCGACCCTGCTTGCCTTCCCATGCCCACGAAGAGCCGGGCTTGTGGTGGCAGGGGATGAGCAGACCAAGTGCGGCTCTGCCGGTGCTCCAGGACTCCATCCGTGCCTGCAAAGGGATCCCGAGGAGCCATGGGGGTGGGAGCTGGAGATGTCTGGGCTGGAGAGAGAGGCTTTTGCTCACGGCAAAGGGACACGGCGCGGGCAGACGAGGAGGATCGCTTGCATGCTTCGGCAGCAATTAATTTGAAATCCAAATGGGCAATTTCACCCTATTTGGTTCCTTTGAAAGAGAAATTGGTTTTGGCTGCCTCGTCAGCTCTGCCTTCCTAACGGGGAGGATGCAATTTCCACAGGCTCCGGAGAAAGGTAGGGCTGGTAAGGAGAGGTAATGACCTTTATTTGGCTAAATTGATGGAACTGGAAAAAACAGAGACGCAACCCAGGCTCTCCATCCAGCCCCCAAGCCCCAGGTGCACCCGGGCGCTTGCCTGCTTCCTCCAGCTGCATCAATTTGTCCACTAAATGCTATTACCGCTCCCTCTGAGCCTCCTCCTCCTTGGCCCGTTTGACCTCCTGGCCGCAGCCACGGTGGTGGGAAGGTGAGAGGAAGGAAAAATCGCAGCTCCCGGATGCTGCTCGCAGCCGGCGTGGGGCTGGCGGGGATGATTCAGGGAGCAGGAGGCCGGGAGGACCCATCGGTCATCATTTAGCGGCGGATAATGTGGTCCAGAGGTCCCTGACTGATGGCTCCTGCAGGACACGGTGCCTTGGAGCTCGGCCGCTTCTTCAAAGGGATGGTGGCTCCATCCAGATGAGTGCCCATGAAATCCCAATCATCTCTGCCTCTCGTGGGCTGTGGGTCCTTTCTCAGCACAGAGAGCGTTTGCACTTCTCCTGCTTGGAAAATGATGATGATATTTTGCCCATCTTCTACTAAATAAAATAATCCTACCCTTGTTGGCTTTGCTAAAGGACATCTGGGCAGTGCTGTTGCTCATCCTTCACCCAACGGGCTGGAGAGGGAGAGCTCTCGCAGCATGGCCCGTTAGTCCATCCTAATTGCTTCAGCGCTCCAAGAAACTCCTCAAGTCCCCACAAATTGCTCCCTTAATGAGATCTTTCTCGGGCTTAAAGTCTGTGGAGGCGGATGGGTGAAGAGCAGTTCCCCGTCACCCTGATGGATGCTGGGGGAATTTGGCATCAGCACATGGACGTGGGGTGAGCTTGGGACATGCCCTGTTCCATCCCCCCACCCATCCCCTGGCCGTATCCATATTCCCAGCATCACATTCGTGTCTAGGAGTGCCCTGGCTGCAGTCAGAGGGCTCTAAATAACACAGTAATGACATTAATGGTAGACAGTTGTCCTCCAGGGCCAGTTCTGGTTTGAAGGACTCCAGTAAAATTTTTCCTACGGATCTGGAGCTCTTTGATAACATCATCTCTGAAGCGGCATCGTTTTCTCTTCCCATCTCTGGCTGTTTTTTGGACACAGCTCAGAGTGGGATGGAGGGAGGCCCCGTGACGTGGCATCACCTCCCAACACAGTCGCCTTCTGCTACAGGAGCGCTTCCCCTCTTGCCTTGGACTGTGATGCCATCTTGGCTCACGCAGGAGGAGAAGTGCGTGGTCATTGCAGTCGTGGTGTCCCAGGATGCTTGGGCTTTGCTGACAGCCCGTGTCGGGTGTATGGAGCTGCTGGCTCTCCCCGGCCGTGGTGGGAGCAGGAGCAGAGCAGCTCTGCCCAGGTTGCCTCTTGTTTTGGCCCTCTCCCTACATTGCTTGGTGAGTCCCAATTCCCCCATCCTGGGTTCTCCAGGATGGAAAAAGTCTTTGCAGTCACTTGCTTTCAGTCTGAACAAAACCCAGCGGTGTTATCGAGCAGCGCCCAGGCCAACGCTCTGCTAGAGCTCTGTGGTGGTGACCTGGGTCACTTCTGAGCGCAGGTCATCCCCCCCAACGCCCTGGCAGCCCCGCTGGAGGCTGCCCACGTCTAGTCATGCCGGCTTGTTGCGGGCTTCAGAAGGGGTGCAGGTGGAGATGTGCTCCCGCGTGGTGTTTCTGGCGCGGGAGAAGCTGTTTTGGTCCACGCGGGCTCGGAAAGGCAGGCAAAACTCTCTGAAACATCTCTTGAAATTTTCATCCAGGAAAGCATAAAGGACGGGGTTGAGGCTGCTGTTGGTATAACCCAGGGCAATGCAGAAATGCAGGCTTGCCACCACGTAGGGGTTCTTCTTATCTATGTCCACCAGCGTCCAGACAATGACAAAGATGTGGATGGGTGTCCAGCAGATGATGAAGGCTGCCACCACCACCAGCACCATGCGCGTGATGCGCCGCAGGTTGCGGTCTTTCTCCTTGGAGCCCGAGAGGAGGCGGACACTCTTCAGGCGAAGGATCATCAGCCCGTAGCAGATGGTGATGACCAAGATGGGGACCATGAAGGCGAAGATGAAGACGCAGATCTTGGTCACGGTGTCCCAGTAGATGGGAGGATCGGGAAACTGGAGTGTGCACAGCACCATCCCGTCTGCGGGAGAGAGGACAGTCAGAGAGGGAGCTGGTGGAGTGTCTGCCATGAATACTGCCTGCCTGCTGCTCGGTCATGGCTGGGCACATCCATGCTTGTTAACAGCACAAGGAGGGAATGTCGTGGGTGCAGGGACCCAGGCACTTGTTCCCTGCAGAGCCTCCCGGGCCATCCCCATGCTGTCTCCTCCCAACCCTGTGGTGGGCACATCCCCGTGTCACCTTACACTGAAAGCTTTCCACTTTCTCAAGATGCCCAGGGTTTTTCTAGCAGCAAAGGGCTGGTGTCCTCACGCAGGAGTTGCAGATCTTAGTGTGGGCCAGTTGGGGACTTTGCAATCCCATTGGGAGTGGTTTTATGCACCTGATTTGCAACCCAGGAGGTAGGGAGAGGCACTAGTTGGACTGGAGACAGGGAAGGGGGAGGACAATTTCTGGGAGAGTTTCCAACCTCTGCAGCCAGGATGGAAAACACCACCATGATGATTTTTCCATGGCTGGGCATGCTTATGTTCCCATGGAGGGGTGCCCATCACTGAGCTCAAACCTGCTACAGGACCTGGCTTGGGGTTTGCCAGGTCACCCCTGGGATGGACAGATGGGACAGGAGGGGACCTTTCCCCAGAAGCCACTTGCCTTTTGACTTGGTGACCGCCATGGCCATGATGGGCACTCCAATGAGGGAGGAGAGCACCCAGATGCAGACATTGATGATCTTGGCCTTGGCTGGCGTGCGGAAGTCGAGGGCCTTAACCGGGTGGCACACGGCAACGTAGCGGTCCACACTCATCATGGTGAGGGTGAAGATACTGGTGAACATGTTGTAGTAGTCGATGGAGAGCACGACTTTGCAGAGCAGCTCCCCAAAGGGCCAGGTCTCCATCAGATACTTGGCGCTCTGGAAGGGCAGCGTGCTGGTGGCCAGCGCGTCTGCCAGGGCCAGGTTGAAGATGTAGATGTTGGTGGCTGTCTTCATCTTGGTGTACCTGGGGGTGGCAGAGAAGGGGGATGTTACAGGTGGTCAGGGCTGGCTTACCATGCCCACGTATGTGTGCACACTCAACGCGATGAGGAGGGGGCACAGCCTGGCTTTCCCTGGCTGCTCGCAAGGTGCTGTCACCCTTGGTGGGCAAAGGCACGTGCTTGTGATGTGCCCTTCTGCAGCACCCATGTGCTCAGCACCTTTCCAGGTGGACCAGGGAGAATATTGAGACAGTACTTGTGTTCGTGCATGGGTTTAGTGCGTGCTGAAGTCCCAGTGCCCAAGCATGGGCTTGCACTCACACGTGGGACCTTATGCAGCACCTGCAGAACGTCACTTAGACCCTGCCGAAGTGGTTATCCCTTACCTGGCCAGGGAGGTGATGCTCATGCACATGGCTTTATCCAAAGGCAATCTGAAGAAATTTTCAGAGAAGTCACTTTGCCAATTAAATCGATTTACTCCATTTCCCTGAATCAGTTGCACAATGTCCTTTACCTCTCAAACCTCCTTTATCTGATTTTCCACCCAGTAAATCGTGATTATCTAACTTGCTTCCCTGTCGAGTTTACTTGCAGAAATTGGATCGATTACCCCCGGAAACAGGCCATCTGGAAGCAGCCCAATTAACCAGGCTGGAGCTCCAGAGCCTTTGGGGAAGCCTGGCTGCCACGGCACATGGCTTGGGGGGCACGGTGCCGTTTTCCCCGGGGCTTTCGGCAAAGGCTGCAGCCGCCCGTGGCAGGCACGCCAGCTCTGGTCCTTGTCATGTCACGGTAAGAGAAGTGCCCGGTCCTGAGTGCCAAAACCCTTCCTGAAGGGATGAGGCATCATTTTGGTGGGTGCTGTGGCCCATGGGGATGGGTGTATGTCCTCGGAGCAGCCAGCCCTGCGGGTGTTGCTCAAGGCGATGCTTTGAACGGCAGGGTTGGTTTGAAAGGGGTGCTCATTCCGGCTGTTGAGGGTCCCCAAAGGGCAACATGTTGGGGTTGGGTGAGGGTGGGGGCTCTGGGGCCACCCCCGGGTTGTTTGCCAGGCTGGGGTCAGGGCTGCGACGCTCAGACCCCCCCCCACGCCCTCCCTTCCACCAAGTCCCTGTTGCTCAGAGCATCCTCCGCAGCTCATTTAGACACACCCTAATTAATTAACAAAAGTCTCAGTTTGAACACAAGCATCTCTGTGCCTGGCTAAACCTGTCGGTAGCATCCCCAGGGGGGGTTCGGTCCTAGACAGAGGGGAGCTGAATTCGGCCCTGGTGCATGGGGGGGAGACGACCCCTTGGTTGCCAGATGAAAAGATATTGGCTCATAGAATAACCCGATGGGGTACATGGAATAAACTGGGGTGAGGGGATTGAGTAGCTCCCATCTCGGGTGGTTGTTGCTCTGCTGCCCCCAGCTGAAGAGCAGGAGAGCGGGCTGGTGTAGGAAAGAGGTTCCTGGGCTCGACAGTAATATAAATTCCCTTCACTTTATCTTTCCCCATCTCAGCAGGGTGAGCAGCAGAGCCCCCCCGGCGGGGGCAGAGACCCACCGGGCTCCGCTGTCGGTAGAGCCAGGAGATGGAGGCTGCAAACCCCATTTCTCTCTGGGAGGAAACAGCAGCTCGGACGGGCTGCCGGCCCCAGCGGCGTTCCCTTCTCGTTCGCCTTGGCAGCAAATGGCAGCCCCTTGCCCAAGGCTGGAAACATTTGAGTTGAACTTTTCTTTTTTTTATTAAATACAGCATAAAAAAAAAGTCTTTTCCTTGAAAAGCCCTTTTCACTTCTCTTTAGTGTTATTTTCCAAGCTCTTTTGCAAATGCATCTCTTCTCAGAAAAGTTTCATTCCAGGTTAAGCAAAAACCTGAGAATTTGTGTTATTGTCAGGTTTTGGCTCACCTAGATTTAAAACCCAGTCCTTTCAGGTGGATTCACACTGCTTTGTGCTCTGCTTTTCGAGTAAAGTGGAAAAAAAACCAGTTATTCGTGCCGTGCTGGGTAAACGCTTCCCCTGCCCGATGTGCCGGGGCGGTGGGGCTGGGGGGGCTGGGGCTGCAGCCCCCTCCCCGGGGCTCTGCTGGTGAAGGCAAAGCAGCCATGGGGATGACTGGGATGATGGGGATGACAGTTCAGCCCCCAGAGCTAAATTGGGGCAGGGATTCAGGCCCCTCCAGGATTGGGCTGAGGGACAAACCCACTGCAGGGGGTGGGGTCCATCCTTGTGACCCCCCCCCAAGCTGTAAATGAAGCTGCTGCCCCAGGAAAGAGGTTTATCCCCTGCAGCAGAGCAAACGGGCTCCTTCTTGTTGATGGAGCTCTCCGGGCTGCCAAACCCATCGTAATTAAGCGAGTGCCTTGATTGGGAAGTTACCCACTTGAACGAAACAATCTGGAAGGTGTTGACGGAGAGATGAGGCTGGAGGGGATGGAGCAAGCGCGGAGCTGCGCTGCACTCCAGCATCTGGACTCCCAGGTAGAGGCCCCTCAGCTCTCCAAACCTCTCAGAAAATAAATAAGTGAAAGAAACCACTCGCAAAACTCCCGGAGCTGCTAAAAGCCACCGCCTTAAAGAGCCTGGCTTAACAAAACTGGCGCCCGGTGAAGGGACGCCCTTGCAGCCTGTGCGGGAGCCGGCGGGGGGTTGATGGGCTCTGCGGGGACGTGGGCATTCGCAAGCCTGAGTTCGCAGCTGCAAATTGCTGCCAGGGGTATTTTTAAAAGCGCCTGACAATGCAGCCGTAATTGTGGTGCTGGTCGCCATCAGGGCTGTCGGCTGCGCTGCTGGCAGAGGGTGCTGGGGAGGCTGAGCTCCCTCTGGGTGCGTGGCTGAGTTTTGGCTGCTCTGGGCAGGGAGTGCTTTGGGGTTTTGGCTGTGCTCGGCTGGCTGGGGGGCTGGGTGCCCATTCGGGGAGCTCAGCTGGGGGCTGTGGAGCAGGGTCCTGTGTGTACCTGGGCTCTGCAGCATCCTCAGGGCTGCATCCCCAGGGACCCCGAGGTCCCTGACCCCGCAGGATGGGCTCCAGCTCCAGCCATGCTCGCAGGCTGCCTGGGGAGCTCTGTGCGGGCCCAAGGGCAGTGGGAGGTGACACTGGGAGATGTCCCCAGGGCCACAAGGCAAATGCCCAACATCTCCCCATCAGCGAGGTCTGAACCCAAGCTGATCCCATTTCACAGCCCTATCCCACATGGACACAGGTTTCCCACAGTGAAGCCTAACTAGTCCTGGCCTAAACCCTGCTGACGCGGAGCAACTCTGCCAATGAACCCCTGTGAAGCTCTAGGCAGGCTCGGCCACGTAAGGGGCGCGGGCAGATGCTGGGCTCCACGTGTGTCCGCAGCCCCTCCTGTCCCAGCGGCTTGGAGGACGGCATTTACTCATTCCTTTGGGAGATGTGTTTAATTCCAGCATCAGCTGGCGGGTCAGAAAACAGGAGGCTAGAAACCACGGTGATGGGGGCTGTGGATGCTGTAGTCAGGCTTTCCAAAGCATGGGTAGCATTAGGTTACTTAGCAAGTTAAATAGGGAAGATGTTGTTTGCATGTTAAAGCCTTCTCTTTAAAATGCCTTCCCTCTTCTGGAACCAGCTGGAGGGGGTCTAATAACGCTCATCCTTCACCGTGACACCGTACATGGCGTACATCTCTGCAACAATTACCTTCATTTGCTTTTTGAGTCTAGGGCTGATTTTTTAAAGCTGCTTCGAGTTGATGGAAGATCCCGTCTGGTGTTGGCTTGGCTCAGTGAGCAACATCCCTGTCCCCCTACCCATCCGCCCACCCTCTCGGGTGGTTAAAAACACCCCGCAGAAGAGCGAGGAGCCAGGCACAAGAGGGACGGGCAGCCCGGGGCGGCTCATGGGCACATTTCAGGCTGGTTTCCTTCCCCTTGGTCAGTCACATTTATTTTGTGTGAGGGCACTGCCAGGCTGCACTGATCTCCTATAAGGATCGCTGTGGACTGAAAGTGTTGGGCAGGGGGGGGAATGGTTAAAAATGAGGATTCTGGGAGTTTGCCTAAATCCAGCCTCAAGCTTTGATTTGGTCCCTCTGGGTTTTGGCCCTGGCTGGGGTTACAGCAACCCCTGGGGTGATGGGAATTGGGATTAACCCCACAAATCCTGCTCCCCCCTCCCAGGCCAAGCCCCCTCCAACGTGGGAGGGGGTGCACTGAGGTGCAGGGAGAGCTCTGGTCCCTCCTGCCAGGCTGAAGGTGGTGAAGTCTCTGTGCCGTCGCCAACAGCGGTGCGATGGTGAGCACGGCTCCTGCCTCCGCTGCCGACTGGCCCCATCCCCCGCCGCCGGGGGGGGTCGGGGGCCGGGGGGGGCTCTGCCAGCCCCTGCTGCCGGTGGTGGTGGTCCTGTGGTGTGCAATGCTTGGCTTTATTGTCCCATATTAACTGCAGCCTTGGCCACGTTAACACATCTTATCCAGAGAGGATCAACCAGCATCTCGGACAAAGAGGCGGTTCCTATGGGTAGGAAATTTTGTACCCCGGCAGAAGTGCTGGGCTGGGTACAGCAGCTTCTTGCTGTGCCCCATCTGCCAAAAGCAGGGCACTGGGGTCCTGTTGCTTGTTCTGGGGTGCAGAGACCCAGCAGACCCCCTCCCTGCCCAGGGCAAGCCTCAGCAGAGGTGCCTCCGCTGGCCGGGGACCTGCCCTGGCACCTGCTTTCCCATTGCAATGCTGGATGGAGCCAGAGTGGGGTTTGGGGTCCCCTGGGATGCATATGGGTCTCTCTGCTGCTGGAGCTGGTACCTCGTGCTGGGGGGCTGGGGCACAGCTCAGTCATGGTGCGAGCTGGGGCTGGGCGGCACGGGCTCCTGCTCTTTGTTAGAGAAAAGCAGGAGTCAGCCGGCTGCGGGAGGTGCCGACAGCACGAACGCGAGCTCGCGGCAGAGCCGGGAATGGGCTGAGGTGGGCAATTCACGCTCTGAGCATCTTGAGTCCCAGTGATGGTGTGGGGTAGGTACCAGTGGGAGCCCACCAGCCCCTCTCCTCCGCTGTGGGGTGGGTGCTCAGGGGACTCAGGAGCCTTCCTGGGAACAGGGCAGCTCCTCGAGGTGGCATTTGTGTGTTGGAAATAAATACCCTGCCAGCCTCTCGCTTCTCCCAAACCGCAGCGTGACCAGCCCTGCAGCTCCTCTCCCCCCCGCTCCCCACACAGGGGCGAGGAACACACGGCTGCTGGGGTGGGGGTGTGTCCCCCAGCTTCCCCCCCAAACGCCAGCTCCCGTGCATCCCCCCACACGCTGCTCCGTGCTCACACAGTCTTTGCTTTTTCCTCTCGCACAGCATCTGGACACCTTCCACACACGTTTGTGCTCGCACACACATCACACCCATCTCAGTGCCACCTGTGCTAACCCCTGCTCACAAGCGCCCGGTGCACACCCACCCTGGCTCCTGCTGCTGTCTCGCACCCGCTGCACGCTCACAGCCGCTGCACGCTCACACCTGGTAGGCACACACTCACTCCCAGCGCTGTCTCACCCCTGGTGCACACCCAGTCCTGGGGCACACTCGCTTCTGCTGCGGTCTCACATCTCGCACACGGTGCCGTGCTCATCCCCGCTGCACACTGACCCCAGCTGCCGTCTCATACGTGAGGCACACTCACCCCCAGTGCACACTCACCCCCAGTGCACACTCACCCCCAGTGCACACCCCTGCTCCCCATTTTCACACCCTCCCCGGCACCAAAGCCGGCATGGGGTGCCGCCGGGGCGCCCCACTCTCACCTGACGATGCCGTACATGACCAGGACGTTGCCCAGCAGCCCCACCACGCACACCACGGAGTAGAGCGCGGTGATGACGATGGCGATGAGGATGGAGGTGGCGTTCTTGGCCCGCTGCGGCCCCGTGTCG
>NW_009260684.1:242737-245817 GCF_000687185.1 Egretta garzetta
TGGGGAGGTTGCGGTGGGGTGAAGGGGTTTGAGGTGATGCTAAAGAGGGACTTGAGGGAGGCTTAGGAGGGATGCTGGGGGGTTAGGAGGGATGCTGCTGCAGGGTGAGGGATTTAGGGGGATGCTGCAGGGTGGGGGTGCAAACAGGGACCTTCAGCACCACCTGCTTGGCAGAGCTGGGCTTGTGGGATGCTGAGGGTTGCCCTCCTTGGGGCAGGCCCCTCCCCAGAAAGTCAGCTGCTTTTCAGGGTCTGAGGGAGGCTTAGGAGGGATGCTGGGGGGTTAGGAGGGATGCTGCTGCAGGGTGAGGGATTTAGGGGGATGCTGCAGGGTGGGGGTGCAAACAGGGACCTTCAGCACCACCTGCTTGGCAGAGCTGGGCTTGTGGGATGCTGAGGGTTGCCCTCCTTGGGGCAGGCCCCTCCCCAGAAAGTCAGCTGCTTTTCAGGGTCTGCAAAGCAGCGAGGTGGGAGCATTATTGTTCCTGGAGACCCAGCAGACGTGGGGGCTGTGGGGACCCATTTTTGGGGTGCCTCGGTTGCCTCTTTGCTTTGGGGTTGGGTTCAGGCATTTCCCCGTGCCCTGGGACAGAGCTGGCTTGGCCAGGGAGGATGGTTTGCTGCAATTTTGGGTGGCTTTGGCTGAGGAGAGACAGGACAGGGAACACAGGACATGGAGGAAAGGTCAGCAGCTGGTTCAACCATGGAGATGGGGTTTTCAGACTGCGTAGTGCTCTGCCAGCATAAAACTCCTGCAGTGTCGAAGCATCCAGATATTTCATCAAGAGCCTCATAAAAACGCCTAGGAGGGAATTAATAGCTTTTCATTCATTCGATGGTTCAGATGGTAAACAGCTCCTGGGCCGCTGACCGAGGAGGCAGCAATGCCGTGCAGTGAGTTTCTGCCGTCCTGGAGCAAGGGTTTCGGTGGCAGCTGTCCCAGCTTCATCCCAAAGGGCTGGTGGGATGAATACGGGCAGGAATTGGGGGTGCAGGGATGGCTTTAATGCGTTACCTGCCTTGGGTCCTGCACTTCGCATCTCCATGCAATGCATCATCCTCTCTGCCTGGAGGGTGTTCCCATTCCCATGATGGTTTTGCAAGGAGGCATGAAAAGCCCAGGCAGGGCAGAGGGCTACGCCCCACACATGTGTGTCCTCTGGGAGACGTGGTTTCACCCTTTCCAGGGTGCAAACAGCCCCCCCAGGCCCAAAGCAAGGTGGCCGAGTCTCTGCTGTGCACAGCTCTGACGCAGTCCGGCTGCTGCTCTGTCCCCGTGGGAGGGAAACGCCAGGTCAGAGAGTGCGAAAGAGCTTCTCACGTGGCTGAGGAGCAATTTGGAAGAGGGCTCATCCCTTCGCTTGGCTCCCAGCATGGCCGGAGACCCCCCACTGACCCTTTTCCAAGGTGTTACCTGCAAAGAACTCATCATCCTGGCAGGTTCCAGCAAACATGTCCTCTCGGCTCAGCTCTGGCATTTATTTATTTTTTTTTCAGCTGGAATGTTAAAAATAAACCCAGCGGATACAAAAACCAAATGCAAAATCTTTAAAGGGCCTCGCTGTTCATCTGTCTGCATTTAATTGTAACCGCTCCACCTGATGAGCCAGGCCGCTGCCACAGCTGTAGTTTCCAAAATTGGGGAAACCAAGGCAGGGAGGTCACGTCAGAGGGGAGAGCATCACCCTGCCATGGTGCATGGAGCCTGAGGACCAGGCATGCAGGAGGCGAAGGGAAGCGATGGCTCCTGCGAGTCCTGACTCCCATCACTGGTGCCCGGGCAGCCAGGACTTCTCTCTGCACCCCGAATTTTATCCGTGCCGCTTTATCTCAGCTTGAGTCCTGCTCTCCTACAGGGATTGCTCCACTTGGGAAGTTCTCCATGGCATCGCCTGAGCTCGTATTTTCTCCTCCACACCCTGGATAATGGTGGGGACGCTGCCTCTCCCACCCCCTCCAAGCAACCCCTGCGCAGAAGAGGAGTTACGTCAAATCGAGATGACGAGAGCGACGCTGAGGCCGTCGAGGAGGAAAATTCATGTTGTTCATCTGCCCGATGAGCTGGGGTCCATCCAGGGGGATTTACAGCCGTGGCTGCTGAAATGCAAAATCTTTAAAGGGCCTCGCTGTTCATCTGTCTGCATTTAATTGTAACCGCTCCACCTGATGAGCCAGGCCGCTGCCACAGCTGTAGTTTCCAAAATTGGGGAAACCAAGGCAGGGAGGTCACGTCAGAGGGGAGAGCATCACCCTGCCATGGTGCATGGAGCCTGAGGACCAGGCATGCAGGAGGCGAAGGGAAGCGATGGCTCCTGCGAGTCCTGACTCCCATCACTGGTGCCCGGGCAGCCAGGACTTCTCTCTGCACCCCGAATTTTATCCGTGCCGCTTTATCTCGGCTTGAGTCCTGCTCTCCTACAGGGATTGCTCCACTTGGGAAGTTCTCCATGGCATCGCCTGAGCTCGTATTTTCTCCTCCACACCCTGGATAATGGTGGGGACGCTGCCTCTCCCACCCCCTCCAAGCAACCCCTGCGCAGAAGAGGAGTTACGTCAAATCGAGATGACGAGAGCGACGCTGAGGCCGTCGAGGAGGAAAATTCATGTTGTTCATCTGCCCGATGAGCTGGGGTCCATCCAGGGGGATTTACAGCCGTGGCTGCTGAGGGTGGCGTTTTGATTTACTCAAAGGCTGCAAAGTCGACAAAGCGCATTTCAGCACGAGAAGACCCTCTTCCCCTTCAGAATTTATCGGTTTTAATTAAAATGGCTGCAAGAATAACACACAGGAGCCGTGAATCTGCTTTGGCAGGGCTCCGGTCAAAATCCAGGGGAATCTGGAGGTTAATGGAGGAGGAAATCGGGAGGGGGGAGATGATTTCTCCCCAAAGATTTTCAGGAACTGAGGAGGACACTGAGCCTCCGTCCGTGTCCACCCACCGTGTCTGGCTGTGGTCCTGCCCGAGAGAGCCTTGCACCCAGGCTCCGGCAGCACCGGGATGGCCGTGCCTTGTGCCGGCGGCTGTGGGGCCAAGGTGTGAGCCAGGGAGCCAGGGCAGCTCTGCCAGGGAAATAAATACA
>NW_009260684.1:245833-248771 GCF_000687185.1 Egretta garzetta
TTTATATATAAATATAATTTTCAGTTTGGCAGCCAGCTTGAGTCCTGCCTGTGACAATTCAGAGCCGTGATGCGTAGAGGGGAAGTTACAATTTTTATTCCCCCTCCCCAGCACTCAACTTCCCTTTCTACCAGATTTTTGCCCAAAATTTGAAGAAGCGGCGCTGGGGCAGCTGGGTGCAATGGCTTTTACTCGGGTTGAAGGTTGCTTTTTGGCAAGAGGAGCAGCCCCAAGCGTCAGACGCAGGGGCTTTCCCTGGCTCGCGTTGCAGTTCATGCGCTGCTTCCTCGCCTCCCGACGCGACACAAGCAGGTTTTTTATTTGTGCAGGGTTTTGCTTTTAAAGCAAATACCACTCAGCCTCGGAGCTTGGCATCCGCGGTCGATCCTGTGGGGATGGAGACCGCCTGAAATGCCACCGTGGGAGCTGCATCCTGGTACCGTCGTTATCTGTGACCCTTCCTAACATCCTGGCATGAACCAGGGCCAATGGTACCCATGGGCAAGGACACACCACGTGTGTAGGTACCTTTTTTCTCCATCTTCTTGTCTGCTTTTCGGCTTGCCCTCGACAAAAGTGTTTTGCAGGGCTCTCTCTCGATGGAGCACCCCATCTCCGGCTGCTGAAGAGGAGCCAAAATAACCCCGTTGTGGCAGCAAATGAATAAACCCCTCGACAAATCCACAGCACCGGGAGTCAAAACCAGACACTGCTTGGAAAGTTTCCTGAATGTTTCATCTGCACCCTGCCAAGGGAGGGACTTTATTTGCACGGCTTTGCTCTGGGTGGCAAACGCAGCCCCTCCTGCGGGGAAGGAAGGAACGTGGTACGGGGAGGCAGCGGCTCCCATCGAGCCCACCAGCTCCTTTCCCTTCTGCTCGGCAAAGCCGCCTGCCCTCGGGGGTGCGAACCCATTGCGGGGTCTACGGGGCGAAGCCTAAAAATAGCAGGATGCGTAAGAGGAGCTGGAATCACGCGAGGAGGCAGCTGGGCTAAGCGAGGCAGACAGCAACCTGGGCAGGGCAGAGCCGAGCCAGCTAAAATAGCTCCTTCTGCTGCAGGAGGAACCTTGCCTGGACGGCTCAAGGCTGAGCCGCTGGGCTTTTCCTGGTCAAAGACGGGAAAATGGAGATGGAATTTAGGCTCCCACAAGGCTGGAAATCCAGGCGGGTGCTGCAGCACCCAGAAAACCATGTGCAAAAAGAGCAGGGTTGTGTTTGCACCCTGTGGGTGCTGTGGGAGGGCTGACGGGGTGCTCTGTCCTGAACCCCCCGCCCAGGGATGGAGCTGGCCCATCGCCTCCCCAAGCCGAGAGCAAAGGGGCTGGAACCAGCCAGCAGCCTCCCACGGGGAAGCTGCACTGAAAGCAAGGCACGAGAAGCAGTGGGAAGAACCCAAACGAACCCTCCGCCATTAACGAAGCTGGCAGGGTGGGGCTGAGGGTCACTGTGCCCCTGCCACGCAGCCGGAGCCGCGCGGTCCCTGCGGACCCCGCTTCCCCTTCGAGCATCCTGGGGAGAGGATGGGTGCTGGGTGCTGGGACCAGCACTGGCCTTAGCGAGAGGCAGGGACCAGGTTACGCAGCGGTCCCACACACATGGTCCAAACAGGAGTCCTTCCATCTGTCCATCCCTCCCTCCCCTTGCATAACTGGCATACAGATGGGATTTTGTCAATCCCACCTGCTCCCCCTGAGCCGCCGTTAAACTTCTGCAGGGCCTGATCCACCCCATCCTAATTCAGCCCCTTCAGGCGGGCCGGATGGATGTGCTCCCAGGATTTCTGTCTCTCTCATTGCATCTATGAGAAACCCAAGCGGTCCGTGTGGTGCAGGCACCTAGATGGAGCCCAGCTTGTGGTGAACCACTTTGGGGAGGCTCCATTTGCACCCAGCTCCCCTTGTTTAGAAGGATGACCTGGGGACTGTGCAGAATCACACCTTGGGGAATTGCAGCAGAAAACATCACCCTGTTTTCTGTAGGCCTGAGATGTTTTGGGGCTTGCAAGAAAGGGAACAAACGGACCAGATGCTCCATGAGCATCAGCCCAATCACACTGGTACCCACCAAGCTGTGGGTCCAGGCTGCTCCCCCCCCGGGCTCCACGGCGCTCGTCACTTCCCCTCCCTCCACTGACAGCTCCAGGTAAATTGGCCTTGAAGAGGAAAATGGGCTGATTTGTGTGTTTTGTTTTCCCACGTCAACAGATCTGAGTGTTTCCATACCTTGCGGGGCAGCTGCTGGGAAAGAACAAAGCCCGTCCATCAGGGGAGTTAAAATTAGATGAGATTCTTCTCTGCCTCACCATTATGCGTGGCTGAATGGTGAGAGGGAGGGTTTTTTTGCAGCATTATTTCCTTGGCATTGTGTGCAGGGAGGCTGTCTCCCAGGGCAGGGGATTTGCATAGCAGTGGACATGCGGCGAGATGGCTGGGTCGGGAGGTTGGATGGGAAATCTCAGCTTGGCACTTTGCAGGCGCCGATCCCATTTCTGGAGACCAGCAGTGTCCCCGGGGTGGTGTTGTGTATGATGCCATCAGTGTCCCCGAGATGTTCTCGGTGTCCCCAGGACACGAGGGAGACTGTCCCCTCTCTGGGCTCAAGCTGGTGACAGTGCCAGCCTGCCCTGAGCCCCCCGCTCCCACCCAGGCTGGGTGCACCAAGGGTCCTTACAAATGTGGGTGCATCAGCTGGTTCATCCTCTTTCCTTGAAAAATGCCTCCAAACTGGTTATTTTGAGGGGTTACCAAACCCTTTTCCTTCACCCCACCTTGTGCCTGGCCCCGTACTGGGGCCGGGGCCGGGGCCAGCGTGTGGCTCACGGGCCCCGCCAGCCTCCCCAGGCCGTGCTGGCAGCAAAAGCCATTGCACCATGCCCCATCCCCGGCGGACTCAGTCCCCATGGGAGACTTTTTTTTTTTCCCCTGATTTTTGCTCAT
>NW_009260684.1:248783-265828 GCF_000687185.1 Egretta garzetta
GAGCGTTAACAAGCTATGAGTCATCTCGTAAATGAACCGTCTTGGGGAGGGGGGATCCAGGGCGGGATGCTGCTCCCAGCCGGAGCTGGGATGCAAAAATAAAGCTTTGAGCTGCCGGTGCAGGGAATTGGTGTGAACGTGAGCAGCGGGCTCCCCGAAGGGGCTGGGGCTGGGTTTTCCTGGGCAGGGAGTAAGTCCATTGAGGCTGGGACATGGGGACCGTGTGCCCTGGTGCTTGTGGCTGTCGTGACATGGAGACTGTGGTGCCTATGGCCAGTTGTGACATGGGGACTGCGTGCCCTGGTGCCTGTGGCCAGTCGTGACATGGGGACTGCGTGCCCTGGTGCCTGTGGCCAGTCGTGACATGGGGACTGCGTGTCCTGGTACCTATGGCCAGTCGTGACATGGGGACTGCGGTGCCTATGGCCAGTCATGACATGCTGGAGGGACAAGGGTCCCGTGTGCATGTGTGTGTGTGCAGACGTACGTGTTGCACTACCAAGGGGCAGGGAGGAGTTTTTCAGCTGGGTTTCCTAGGGGAATAAGGTCCGTTTGTCCATCTCCCATGGGTCTGATGGGGGATTTGCCAGCGCCTGTTCCTGCACCAGCAGGGCAGGGCTTAGTCCCAGGCCAGACCTAGGTTAGACCCCCTGGGCCACCTTCAACTGCCCTGGTCATGGAGGAGGCAGTTTTCCTTCTCAGCATATAAAGTATTTACTTTTTCTGCAGCTTTTTAGCCTCCTGCCACAACAGCCAGGGCAGGGGGGATGCTCCTGCCGTCACCCACGGTCCCCACATGGAGCCACCGCTGGCACATCCACCGCAGAGCCGGTGCCAGGGTGGGACAGACACGTGGGCGTTCAGCCCCTCGATTCACTCCCTCGGAGGCTGGCGGGGAGGAATCGGGTGCTGTCTTTGATGTTGCGAATCCAGGTCAGCGCTAACCCAGCTGCAATCCTGCTGCTCTCCAATGGCGCTGATCACGGGGCGCAGCCCGGCTCCTCTCCCCCGGCGCCGCTTCGGTGCCTCTTGCTCTGGGCGCAGAGCTCAGCTCCCCCCTCCACTTGTTCACTCTCCTCCAAAGACCCATGGGATGAGTTGGTTTGGGGCTGGGAGAGGAGAGGGAACCTCCTCTCGTTGGAAAGCCAATGGAAAAGCACAGCAGGGTTTGGCTAAGGTTTGTGTGGGGGCTGAAGGATGGAGATTTGGGTGGCTCGGACCTGGAGGCATTGGTCTCAGGAGCTGCAGAAGGAGCATCCAGCTCCACAGCACTTTGCTTTCGAGCCAGTCACTCCCTGCAGGGCACCAGGATGCCAAGGTCAAGGAGGCAATGGCAGATGGTGGTGGTTTACATATTTTATACGTGTGATTAAGGCTCTTTTCCCAGCTAGCTGGGAGCCTGCTCGCCGCACCCAGCAAGTCCCCGGTCCGGGCAAGGGTGGCTGCCTGGCACGGGGACCAACATGTCCCCACCGCAGTGTGGGCTTGCAGGCAGCCCATCCTGGAGTGATGCTTGGGTTTCTGGTGGGATCCTGGGAGGTTTTGAAAGGCGCTCAGCAGGTCCCGAGGGCAGGACTTGCTGCAGGGAATCAGGCTGCTGCATCCCTCACCTGGGGGTGATGTCCTGGACGGCAAGGGTGGCGATGGCCGGTTCATTGCCAGGGCAAGGCTCTCTCCAAAAAGCTCATCAAAGCTCAGGATTTTTCTTTGACACATTGATCAAACTCTGAAAGGCTCAAGAGTTGGGATCAATCAAAGCCAGGCTGGATTCAGGCTTGGCCGGAGCCCAGGCAAAGCCCTTTTGTCACCAGCCAGCAACCTAATTTCCCCTCAGCTCATCCCTGGCTTGTCCAAACCGGCTCTCCAGCAGAAGAGCCAACACAACCACTTACTGGTTGGGTGTTTTCTTCTGAAACATCCCCCTGCATTGTAGCCCTAGGGTGCCTCGAGCAGGCACAGGGACTGCTGTGTCCCCATGCCCATCTCCCTGAGGGCTGAAAGCATCTGGCTGTAGGTGCCAGCCCTACCTGCGTCTTCAGAGAAATTGCTGCAGGGTGGGGCTTTGGAGGTGCCCAGCCTCTTCCTTGGGAGCTGCAGCTCCCAGTGGACCTTATGGGAAGCTCCGTGTCTGCCGTGCTGGTCTCTCCGTCCCCGCTGGGTGCCCTATTTGTCATGGTTGTACTTGTGCATCCTCCTTTGAGGGTGTTGTTAATGTGTGCAAGCACCCGGTGAGGAGCAGGAGGCAAGAACCTGCCCTCAAAGCTCCAAATGAGGTGATGAACCCTCCCACCCTCACCGGAGAGCTGTAGAAGATGCATGTTAGCGTTGGTGGCGATTCCATCCCTGCCCCCTGCCGCGGCTGCCTCGGTGGGTTCCTCCTCTGGCCCTTTGCCAGCGCTGGGGATTCTGCTTTGCTTTGCTTCCCTGCTTGATAAAATCAGATACCCGCTGCCATCTGTCCCAGCCTGTCTCGGTGGCCTCAGGAGAGCTCCTGGGGAGGGCAGCACCTCCTCCAACCAAAGGGACACAGATGGTGGCTGCCCAATGCCATATTTTTCCAAGACAACCACCTGCTTCCCTCGCCGCTGCCGGAAGCGATGCTGAGCCATGGGGCAGAGCTGCTGCCGGCGTTCCCGGTCCATCAGCCAGCACCGGGAGCCTCTGGAGACTGGGGGGACAGCACAGCTCTTCTGTGGTTGTGACTCCCATGCTGCTGGTGTCCCGCTGGGGGTGAAGCACGGGTGGCCTTGGCTACAACGATGGAGCGACATTACGGCATTTAGTAAACGGCTGCTCCCAGCCAAGTAAGTAGGTGTTATCCAGGGAAAAGTGAGCAGCGTTGGGGAAAGGGGTGGGAAGCAAGGACTGGGCTAGGGGGGTCCTCGTGGGGTGCTGGCACCCGTGTTTTGGTCTTTACTGGCAGAAAGGAGACACCTAGACACGTCCGAGCTGGGGTGGCTTAAACTATGAGTTGAATCCCACCAGCGATGGGGCTTCCCGGCTCTGGGAGAGCCTGGTGTGTGCACCACGGAGGCCCCGGCCCCGGCAGGATGCTGGGCACCCCCCAGCGGGTGTTTTGGCCATCCCGAGGGTAGGCTGCTGGCACTGCGGTGCTGGGCCGGGGCTGGGCAAGGGCACGGAGCGGGCAGGGACCAGAGGAAGAGGAGCAGTGCCAGCTTCTCCCAGCTCCAAAGGCAGCTCCCCCCCCTCCAGCCTCTCCAGCCTGCAAAACCCACGACAGCTGATCACAGAAGGGGCTTTCTCTCCATTTTCTTTCTTCTCCTGAAAGGCACAGACATCCCCCCCTTTCCCCCCTCCCACATCTCGGAGATGTGCAGGATCTTCCTCCCTCCCGCTCCCACTCTTCCTCCACAAAGCCACCCCAGCCCGGCACGACGCCGCGGACAGACTCAGCTCTGGGTCACCCACCTCCACCCTCCGGCCACGTCCCCATCCCCTTCCTGCAAGCTGCAGCCTGGGGGAAGACATTTACAGGGAAGATTTCTTCTCTGATTATCAGGTTGGGGTTGGTTTTTTTTCCAGAGAACCCTTTTAGGGCTGCAGACCTGCAGGTCTCGGCTGGCCTGTCCCTGGGGAGCGGTTGGCCAGCCCAGCCAGTGGTTAAATAAAGAATAGTAATCAGGAAAAATTGAAAGCGGTGGTTTAATGATTGGAACAGCTCTTCTCCCATATCTATCTGTCTGCCTATCTAAATATAGACATATATTTTCTAAACACAGAATGCCAGCATCCCCGTCCAGAGCCAGGTGAAGCGGCTGAGCGCCAAGCGCAAGTATTTAAAAGCAATATTAAATGACCGATGCCTAAGGAAACCCTTGGGCTGAAGGAAGCTCGCTGCTGATAGGAGATATTTATTTAGTGGGGGGGAGGAAAGCAGGCTGGAACAGACCTTTTTCCCGTTCCCAAGGTTTGGGCTGCAGCAGTTTGGGGGAGAGGTTGTGTTTGATGTATAAATCCCTTCTCGCTCCCCGGCTCGGTGGAGGCAGAGCCATGTTGGGAAGAAGCCCTGGTCCATGGAGGTGTTGGCTTAGCTAAAATGTGATTGATTTAAGGGATTATTTTTTTTTTTTGTCGTTTGGGTTTTTAACTCTCCCTTCCCGTGCAAACGCCGCTGTGCATCTCCCACGGCAAAGCTCGGTCAGTGGTGGCTGTGGCCCCTGGGAGCCAGGGACCCCCCTGTCCCCATCGGGGCAGCAACATTCACATGTCCATGGGGATGTGGCTGAGCGACCGGGAGCAGCGACGCTGCCATGGGCGAGGGGCGGCAGCCTGTGCTCATAGCCACCTTCCAGGTCTTGCTCCAACCTGATTCCCAACCTCAGGGTGGACTTTTCCCACCAGCCTGGTGGAGAGCCCCATCCTCCTCCCACCCACCAAGAGACACCAGCTACTGGGGGGAAGAAAACCATTAATAATTGTGCTCCATTAATGACTTGAAATGTTCCCAGGCTCAGTGCTCCCATGCCTCTGCTGAATGAGCCTCTCCCCTTGCCCACCCAACAGCAAACCCCAAACCCTCTCGTCCCCGTGGCCTTGGGACCAGTGCTGGGGGTGGATGGCAAGGGGATGGTGTTTATTTATTTTTTTTTTTTTCCTTGCTGTAGCCAAGATGTCTTATGAGCGAAACAATTTTTCCTCTCGCCTTGTGCTTCTACCTTCCTCCGTATCCAAGCGCAGCCGGGATCCTCGGAGGGCCTGGATGACTCACTGCGGCAGCAATGTAAGGGCATTAGCACATGATTCCTCCTGGGGCTCCACATCTCCCATCACCAGGAGTTTTTATATTCAGAGCAGCTCTCCTGCCCCAAGGAAATATCACATTTACCTGCAAAGCAGCTGGGCAGAGGGAGCGCCTCCCTTTGATGGAGGGGACAGCTTGTGATGGAGACGGGTGCCGGAGCGGGGCGGGTGATGCGGAGACCGAAGAGATGCAGGTATGCACAGAGCACCACGGCCTCGCCAATGCCCGCAGCGTGACACGCACGTCCCCAACACCAAATTATTGCCCTCACCCTGCAGGGTTATTGCTGCAGAGCTGAAGCGGGTCCCTCGCAGCGCGGCCGCCAGCAGTTTGGTCACCCCTTTAGCCACAATCCCAGTGCAGCGGCAGTTGCCGTTAACTCACTAATTGCACGCCGTGCTCGGCCAGGCTGCTTTGCAGAGTGCAATTAATTAGCATTTGCTTCCCTGACGGTTGCTGACCCTGCCAGACTCGGGAGTAAATTGGCTGCTGTGGGTAATGGCTTTGCTAAGAGCGGCTGGCGGTGGTGGCACAGCTCCTGGGTAATCACTTCGTTACAGGACGAGCTATTTATATTTTCACTTTGGAAAGACAAGGCAGCTTGTTGGAAGAATGTGGCCTTCGGTGCCAGCTGCGCTCAGCTTTCAGGCTCGCGGGGACCTTGGAGAAAGGAGGCACAAGCATGGCTGGGGTGGACCAGAGCTCGGGCACAACCCCAACCCTGCCGGCCTGGGGCATGTTTTGCTCAAGGAAATCATCAACCACGGGCTGCGTGCGGCTGGGAGATGCTGGGGTGGTGCAAAGCAGGTGGAAAGGTACTTCGGGGGTGGTGCAGACAAGCAAATTGGGGAGGGCAAAATATGCAAAGATCATTTCTCTTCTGCAGCTCAAACCCTGCCCGGTCCATGCTGGGGGATGCAGAGGACCAGGAGATGGGGATGAGCCTTGGACATCCAGCTTTGCTCCCCAGCCCTCTCTCTCCTCCCACCCCCCCCACCCTGGGTGCTCTGCCCTCACGCAAACCTGGCCCAAACTGTGCTAATTCAGAGCACAACCCGCCCCTGCTCGCCAGCCCTTTCCTCAAGCCGCATGCCACTTCATTATATCACTCAAGATTAATCTGCCGCTCCTAATTGCCAAGTGCCTGAGAGCTCCTGGCAGGGAGAAAAATAAGTGTCAGGCAAAAAAGCCAATGTGGGTTGGTTTTTTTTTTCCCCATAATATTTAGGTCAACTTAGTGATGTGGGAATCAGGCGTGCAGGAATTCCTGTGGTCTGGGGGAGCAGGGGGTGGCTTTATAGCACTTCTTGGGATGTTCTCCCTGGCACCTCCTCCATCCTGGCCCCCAGAGGGATGAGCATGTGCGGCTGCAGCCGAATGTTGAGAAAACCTGATTTTTGTGGGTTTTTTTTGTCTTTTAATGGGGGATCTTTGCTCAGTTCTTCCTCCTCTGCCTGCTCAGCTAAGGCAGGGAAAAAAGCCTCTGCCAAGTGCTGTGATTTTAGGAAGGCTGAGATCAAAGTGCCCTGCAGACTCAGCAAACCTCTTTGGCCGGAAAACAAATGGGCCCGAGTTTTTCTTTAGGAAAAAGTATGTTCTGTAATTTTCCATGCAACATGTTTCATTTTAGAAGCAAAGGTTTTGGTCCAGTTTGGGCTCATTCAATGCATTTAATCATCAAAAAGCCTGGGGGGAGGCTGGGGGACGATTTAGGGCACTGCAGAATTGCACCTCTACAACCCAACGAACTGTGTCCCTCCGACGGATTGCAAACGTCGCAGGCGACAAACTAGTTTTCCCCTTTTTTTACAGGGAAAAAAAAAGCCCAAATAACTAGTGAGGCCAAATCCATGGTTTTGTTCCGAGTATTTTGGCTTGGTCGGGCAGCGGGGCTGGCCTGGGCAATCACCGTGGTGGTTTTGGAGCTGCTCCGAAGCAGCCGATTCACTCGCCCCACCACAGAACCATGCAGGAAAAAGGAAATTCCCCAGTTTTCATCTCAGCCTGGAGCTGGAGCAAGCACTGTGAGGCTCAGCCATTTCTCCACCCCCCCATTTTAGTGGTGTTTGTGTGGTTTTCAGTGCCTGGGCTGTCCAGTGCCCCATATACCCCCTGCCTGGCTCCTCCAGGTATTTAGGGACCCACCACACCCCAGCATCCTTTGACAGCCGGCACCCATGGGATCCAGCCCCAAATCCACCCACACCCCACCCTCCCATGCCCCTTGTGCTCAGGAAAACCAGAGCTTTGGGGTTTAATTAAAACAAAAAGGCAAATAAAAAGCCCATCAGCAGAGCAGCTGAGTGCTTGGAGGACCCCAACTGAACCATGGCTTGAAGGAGATGCAGCAGATGCGGTCCCCCTAAAAAAATTAGGGTGTCTCTAGCTCCTGCTTTCATCTAGCATAGAGTCCCAGGCTGGAGCCTGGTCTGCTGGGCTTTGGGGGTATTGAGCAGCCCCTTTGGGATTTGGGGAATAGCTATTGGTGTCCCTGAGCTCAGCAATGCTGATGCATCCCTGTACTGGGGGGCACAGCGGGGCCTCTCCTGGCTCACTGGGGCACGGGGAGTTTTCTGGGCTCCCCCCACCCTGCTCAGCACCCTCAGCATCATTCCTTCCCCCCCCCTCCCCAAAATAACCCATTGCTACTTTTTCCTGCTTTCTAAAGCAGATCGGCTCAATTCCTGAGCAGGGCTGACCCCTTCCCCTGTTCCCCACCCCAGGCATGGTCCCCCCCACGCCGAGCATCACCTTGGGGATGTCACCCATCCCAGCAGCCCCGATGCGAAGGCAGGAGCAATGTTTTCCCAGGCGGTTTTTCCCAGGAGAGCCGAATCCTGTCTACCGACACCGGCAAAGCGGGTCATGCTGAGAGCCCGCGCCTGCCAGACAGATAAATATTGCATGTGGGTTTTGAGGTCTGGGGAGGCAGCGAGCGCCTGTGCCTGGTGGGTAATTACCTATTGATTGCTCAACTTGCAAACTAAGCACCTCTGTGCCGGGGTGGGCAGGGGGGAATCTGCCCAGCCCTGCCAAAGAGCTGGCACGTTAGGAGCAAGCAAGGAGCTAGAGGTGTGGAAAGAGCACCTATGGATCCTTCTGGCTGCAGGAGGGGAGATATTCCCTTGGGAGGGGAAGGGCCGTCCCTGCAAATGGGGGCTCGGGCAGCCAGGATGGGGGCTTTGGGGTCTGTTCTTTGTGCCTCCCCCAGCTTTTATCACAGAGGCTGCTGATGCTGGCTCAGGTTTTCCCTCTGCCTTTGCAGCACATTGCTTTGGTTTCCGAAGGCAAACCCTTCCTTTGGGCACCTCTTCGGCTTGTCCAGCCAAGCCTGGAGCGAGCGGAGGGGTCAGTTTGATCTATTTAATGCTCATTTTCTTCCCCCACTGCTAATTCGAGCAGCCCTGAAGTGAAGGAGGATGAAGCAGGATTCTACCGCAGGGCTAAGAGCTGGGTGTGTGGATGGCTCGCATGATGCTTGGACAAGTTGCTGTGCCCCGGTGCCGGGGACCAGCGAGGGCAATCCCCACGGCCCTGCAGCGGGAACATCAGGGAGAGCCTCCTGACCTTTAAGGCGAGGGAAAACAAAACAGCTGGTGAAGCTACAGCTAAATATCACTTGCGTTTCCAGCCGCTGCAAGGCATGTGAGCCGGTGGGGTGGCTTGGGGGATGTCAGAGCCTGCTGGCTAATTATGGGGCAGCCCTAACGAGGGTCTGATCCCGTCAAACACAGCCCTTCGGGTGCATCTGTGAGTCGAGGGCTCTGCCATGTCCCAGGTCCAGGGCTTGTCTGCAAGACTTGATGGCGCAGGGTGAGCCTAGGGCTTGGTGAGGGGCCGGTGTGAGCCCCACCATCCCCCCTGCCCCCCGCTCCCTCACCCTGGACTGAAAACTTGGCAGTGCCGGGCTTTGCTGGCGAGGGATGTGTGCTCAGCCATCCTGACTGCAATGCTACAGCCCAAGGCATGCACAGGACTGGGCTTAACTGGCAGATCCCAAGATGTGAAGATGCTCCCATGGGCCAGAAGTCGCCCCCAAAACACTGCCAGCCTCCTGGGGGGCCACACAGCCACGGCATCACCCCAGAGAGGGTCCGGAGGGGCCAACTCCTCCTCGGTGCTGAGGTGGGTCCTGCTGCCCAGGGCTGGGGTAGGGCATGGGAGAAGCACAGGGACCCACAGGGAGGGGTAAAGGCCAGCTCCAGAACTGCATTAATTCGGTTCGGTTCAGAGACAATTCAGCCCCAGCTGCTCCATCCCCTGTCCAAGAAGTCCAGGTGCTTGGCAAGCCCTGGCCAAGGGTCCCCCCAGCACCTCCTGCTCCATCCCTGTGGACAGGGCCCCCCACCGTGCTTTTGGGGCCAGTGACCGGGGCCGGGGGACTAGCGAGGCATCGAGCGGAGAAGATGGGGAAATGGTGTTGCCACGGAAACCGCTGAACAGCAAAGTGCTGATGTGTTTTTTTTTTTGTCAAGGCTGGAAAAAATGCGGGGGAGAAGGGCAGCAGCGAAGCCCTGTGACATGGGCGAGCCGGGGGGGGGCTGGGGTGCAGGGGGTTTGAACCCTGGGCAAGCTAAGGTTGCAAAGCAAATATATACATTATGTACATTGAAAATAACACCTCCATCACATGGAGGATTTAGCGTCTCATGCAGGGCAGGGCAGGGCCAGGCAGAACGAGGCACCAGCCTCTGCTTAAGCTTCAGAGCATCCAAAATCTGGGGTCCCTGGGGGGGGCAAAGCAACCCCTAGCAGGGACTGCATGGGCCTCTCCATCACTGCAAGGTCATGAACAGCCCCAGGTGGAGCTGGGCCACCCGCGCCTGAGCTGACAGAGCCCCAGAGCTCCTGGGGGCTCTTGGCTGAGCATCCCTGCCTGCAGAGGCTGGGCAGGCAGCGGGAGGGCAGGGGAGGGAACCAGCATGAGCTTCTGCTGTTTGAAGCCATGGCTGCACCTCTCGAGCGCTGATGAAAAATCAGAATTGAAGTGCCCACTTTCCCTGAAGTTCAAGAGGGAGCTCCTGGGCTGAGTGCAGGCAAACAGGCAGCTGCCAGGCTTCTTGCCCGAGATTATTCCTCGCCAGGCTGGAGGATGTGGAGGGAAGGAGGGGACCGTCACCTGCGGAGGAGAGTGGGGAAAGCCCCAGGGACCTGGCACCTCTGGGGCTGATGGCTGGGGAGGGATCTCCCAGGGGGGCTTAGCCAGACCCCAGCTCCCCTCAGCCATCCCAGTCTGGGGACTGACAATCTGGGAACTGAGTTTTTGCAACACACACATGTGTTTGTGCCATCCCTGAGGAGCAGGTCAGAGGCTCAGCCCTGGGAACTGTCCCCAGGAGCCACCCAGAGCCTGTTTCAACCCCTGGATGCCAGAGAGCCCCTCGCTGTCCCCTGCCCCAGTGACACCCACCTACCGTGCCGCAGGGGGCCGGATCCTACATCCCCATCCAGAGACCAGAGCATCCTTCAGGGCTCCGGGCAGGTGGGCAAACCCTCCCTGGGCAGGGGACCCTGACACGGGTGGCGAGGGAGCCTCCAGCAGTGCCCAGCTCCTCCTTTTGCCTTCCCTGCTCCCTTTCATCCTCTGGGATTCCCCAGAGGACCTGGGGGTGATGTGTGGGGTGACGTTTCCCCTGGGGACATCTCCCCTGCGGGACAGAAGGACACAAAGGGATGCTGAGAGCTCCACCACAAAGTATTCGGGGCCAGGCTCCCTCCAGTATTGCTCAGACACCTTTGCTGAATGCGACTGCAAGAAATATCCATCCAAATCCCCCGTCTTGGGCTTGTCCCCCCCAAACATGCCCTGTTGCACCCCGGGGATGGCACACGAGCCCTGGTCCCGCGCGCTGCTGGCACGGTGCTGCCCGTCCTGCGCTCCCTGCACGCTGCTCGCCACCGCGCAAGGTTACGCCGATGTTTTATTCATCCTCCACCATCCACTATGTTCCTTAATTGCAGCCACACACACTTTGCAAGCGTAAATAATTGCCTCCGAGCCTTATTAATGACTTTGGCACGCTATGAGCGCTGAAGCCTGACACGCACTCTCCGGGGTGTCTGACCCTTCCCTGGGCTGCTGGGACCCCCAGAGACTGGGGGTTTAGCACCCAAATCTGGGTGCAAACTGCCTTGAGCTCTGCCTGGGGAAAACCTCACACCTCAGTCCAAGATGAAAAAATTAACGATCGGTTAATCCAACAGCTCCACCGTCCTCCTCGGCTCCTGCCCATCGGCTCGCGCAGGCGCGGGAGCAGCCCCCTCCTGCCCCGTCCACAGTCCCTGGTGGTCACAGTGACTTTACCTGTGTCCCCGTCACATCTTGTTGCCTCCAAACAGAGCCGCTGGGAGAGGCTGGTGGTGGTGAGGGACGGGCTCGGTGCCACGAGCCTCCATCCCGCACCGCCTGTAGCCAAAGGTGCGTCTCCTAGCTGGTCCCCACCGCCCTTTCCCTGGAAAACCCTCCCGGCTGTCAGTGGAGGTGCTGCCATGCTGCCTTCTGCATCCAAATGCAGCTGGGGAGCCACTCCAGCCTTAATTAAAGGTCTTTAATCACCAGGCAGGTGATGGATGGGCATCGAGCCACCACTACATCCCAAGCTGGGGGCTGGTGGATTCAAGACATGGGCTGGAACTGACTGGGGGTTCTTGGTGGACCACGAGGCTCGAGCCAGGAGGGTGCAAACTGAGGCACAGGTTCCAACCCCCCTTCAGAAAGCAGTCAGTGCCACAGAGACAGTTCACACCTTTATTGCTCCAGCTGGAGGGGTTTTCCCACTCCTCTCCCCCTCATCCCTTCTTCCTTTCCTGGGGACACAGTTCCCTTGAGCCAAGTCCATGTGTCACCGAGCGGAGGGACACGGTGCTATCCCTCTGGGATGCAGCCACCCTGCAGCCACCCTGTCTCCCTCCATGTCCTCCCATTGTGTGTGCTTGGGTGAAGAAGAAGGTGTTTGGGGGGGAAAACCTGGCCCCTTTCCCACCCCTGGCCCCCAGGACAGTGGCACAGCCCCAAATCCATGGGGCACCGTCCCTCCTGCCCCCAAATCACCCAAGTCCAGCTTTCCCCCAGGGAAGGGCAAGCGGCCCAGGTCAGACCAGTCTCCTTTTCCAGGGATGTGTCCATCCTCAGTGGACTCCCAGCACACCACACCCCAAGCAAAGGGCAGGTATTTACAGGGAGGAAGAGCTTGAATTCACCAGGGTCTTCCCGAGGAAACCCACCGGAGCTGGAGCTTGGCTCCCCAGGACGTTTGAGGGAGCCCAGTGCAGGGAAACAGGGAGCAGGGCTGGGAGGACTGGTGCTGCCCCGTCACCATCCCTCCCCAGCCCAGCTGCCTGATGTGGCCGTCACAGCATCCCATCTTGCACCGCGTCCCCTCCAGCCCCATCGCCGGGCGCTGTCAGCAGAACTGCAGGAGAAACAGAGCCAGGGGTGAGTGGTGAGCCCTCACCCAGCCCTCCAGCACTGTTTTAGGGGGCTCTGCCACGCCAGGGAAGGGTCGGGGCACCTGGAGCCCCCCATGATGCTGGGCACAGACCTTCCAGCGGTTCCCGCATTCGTTGCACAGCACGAATGTCGTCATGGGCTCGTCAGCGCTGCGCGTCTGCACCTGGGAGGGAGTAGGTGGCCGGGTCAGCAGAGACCCCTCCAGCGTCCCCCAAATCGGGGTCCCCTGGGGACAGGGGGGAGCCCCGGGGGCTTTGCAGGGCTGACCTGGTTGTATGTGCAGTTCTTCTTCTTGCACTTGCCGCACTGGAAGAGGTCAGTGACGGTGCCACCTGTCTTGGCCATCTGGTGCTCCCTGATGGCCTCCTGGGTCATGGCGTTCCTCAGCTCCTTCAGCTCGTCGCTGGCCATCTCCTGCCACCAGCATCAGCCCAGCAGAGGCAGCACTGCTGCAGCTCTGCCCGGGGGCTCGTAGCCAAGCCGGCACAGGGTGTAAGCCCCTGTGGTCCATCACCCTCCCCATCCTCTCCAGGACCAGGACTGACTCTGCTCTCTGTGCTTGCTGCAGGGCTCAGGCTCATCCAGAGGAAAAAAAATCACCCCATCCTCAAACCAAAACTGCTGCCTGCAGGGACCTGGCTCCCTGCAGAGGGAGCTGGGCTCCCAGGAGCCTGATTTGGGGATCCCAGTTGAGGAGGAGGAATGGCAATCCTCAAGCCTGACTCAGTGTGATATCTCACACCCGGCTCTGTGATGGGCTGGGGGGCTGCAGGGCTCTGGAGGGACCAGGCAGTGCCCCCCTGCTTTCTCCTTGTGCCTGATGCTCCCCGTGCCCCAGCCAGCACCAGGGTAGGATGGGGAGATGCTGGGACAAGCCCAGTGTGGACATCGCCAAGCCAAGGCCCAGCTGGCCCTTGGGCACCAACACAGCCTCCAAGAGAGGCAGCATGGACATGTCCACAAGAGTGCCCCCCCCCGCTCCCCCCTTGCTCCCCACCTCAGCTGTCATGCGGGCGATGAGGCTGGGCAGGATGGCCCCGCACAGCACGTTCCTGCGCAGGCTGGGGTTCTTGGGGTCTTTCAGGTTGCTGATCCTGCTCCGCACCCGGTTGCGATACTTCATGTCCGTGCTCTTCAGCTCCTGGAAGATATGTGGGGGTCTGTCAAGGAATCAAGGGGGCAAGGTGGGGGGATGTCAGCCCCGTGGGCACTCACTGCTGCTCTGGGCTCAGTGGTACTGATTGATTGCCACCAGGGCCAGTGCCCATGTGCATGTGGAGGTGGCCGAGCTCAATGGGGCTTTGCTCCCTGGGGACCACATGTGGGGGATCTCCCTCTCCTTGTGTTCAGTAGGATGAAGCGCAGCTTGGGATGCGGGGAGGAAAACAACTTTTGTCCTTGCTGTGACACCCAAAGGCTGTCGGGGCACAGGGACTGCCACCAAGCCCTGTACTGGGATGGGAGTTCATGGTGCAGAGGACTCTGCTTGCTCTCCTCCTCCCAGGCTGGCCAAAAAGCCGGCAGGTGCCTGCACGGATGCGGGCAGACAGGCTGAGGTGGCAGCTTTGGGGTCCTATGGGGCCCCAGGCACACATGGGCAGAAAGTTTGGGATGCACCAAAAATCAGATCATGCCCAGGAGGGGGAACCACCTTGGGGCTGGTCCCGGTCTCTGGGGGCTGCCAGGAGACCCCCAAGCCTTGAGTTGGGGGTGAATGGAGGTGGCTCCATCCCTGCCAGCGTGGTGCAGCCTGGGTACTGCGATGGACCGGGGCCGGCGAGAGACACGGGCACCCACAGCAGGCTCCAAGAAGAGGCTTTGGCTGGATTTGGGTTTTATTTCCCCAGGGATGAAGGCAGGTCCCTGAGCAGAGGGGTTTAGGAGGGGATGCACAGACCCCTGGACTAAGGCAGGTGCCATGGGGATGCTCTGCTCAGCGTCAGCATCAGCATCAGCATCAGCATCAGCATCAGCATCAGCTTCTAACCAGGGTCTGGGCTCCCTCTGCAGGCAACAGGGACAGCGGAGCCCCCTGTCCTTGTCCCTGCCACCCTCTGTCCTTGTCCCCACCACCACTCTTGCGCCCAGGCCTGTGCCACCCAGCAGATGGAGCCTGGGGACTCCCCGCTCCCCCAAAGGATATGGTCTTCAATCTCCGATGCCATCTTCTCGCAGTTGACACCAAACTCCTTGTAGTCATCTAAAGGGCAGAGAGGCCCAGGGGTGACATTCAGGCGTGAAACCAGCCAGGTCTCACCGTGCATGAAGAAACCCTGAAAAAAAATCTCACCTTTCCCCCTCAACTTGTCCCAGGCACCCCATCTCTAAAAAAAACCCTATTTTTACCCATCTCGAACCTTACAAAGGCCCCTTTCCCACATCCAACCCCTTACTGGACACCACACCAACCTCCTCTTTCATTTTGGGGCTGAACACTGAGCTGCAGTTTGTTTGCGAGTCCAGGGTGAGTTTGCTGTCGTAGGGCTGCGGGTGCCCCAGGATGCAGAGCTTTGCTTGTTATTGTAGGGTTGCTCTTATTAGGGCTGTCCCATAGGAGAAACAGTGCAGTTTGGGATCCAGCACCCCCCAGACCCACTCACCATCCATGCGGAGGGCGGCTGTCAGCATCTCGATGCACTTGTCCCGCACTGAGTCCCCCGTGAGATAGCAGGGGGCCAGGAGGCAGGGGCTGGGCGAGAAGGGGGGGCTGGTGGGGGTCCGTGGTGTCTCCGGTTTGGCCTTGCTGCTGTTGGCTCTGTAGGGGCAGACGGGGAGGACAGGCAGGCACCGGGGTCCTGGCACAGCCCCAGGGGACCTACCGGGTGTCCCGTGGCACTGGGATGGGTCTCTCCTACCTTTCCTCCTTGCTGTCACTGGAGTTTCTCCGGGAGCTGGTGGGAGCTGGCAAGGGGCTGGTGCCCACAGAGGCTCTCCTGGGGGTGGCACAGGGGGGACAGTGGGGATGTCACCAAAGATGGGGCAGGGACCGGTGGCAGGACCTCAGGCACCAGCACATCAATGCATGCGCTGGGAAGCCAACAGGAATCCCCCTGGGGGAGGATTTGCTCCTCACGGGGAATGTCCCAGCGCCCACAGCAGAAGCAGGGCTCCCAGCCATCTCTACCCACCCTGCGCATGGGTCCCACGGTCAGAGCATCCCCAAAGACGAGCCCCAAAGCATCCCCAGGCTGCCCGGAGATGCCCCCTCCTTACCTCTCCCCTGACGGTCTCTTCTGCAGGGAGGAAGAGGAGGAGACGGCTGGGGTGGTGGAGGACCTTGAGTCGGCAGAGTCTCTCCTGGCAGGACGAGCCCCACCTCAGAGAGCAGCAACAGGGACCAAGCGGTGGGTCCAGACCCCCATCCGTGGCCTGTCGAGGGGCTGGGGTCCCAGCTCTCCCATCCCCAGCTGGCCCAGGCACCCACCTCTCTTTCTTGCCATCTAGAGGTGACTTCTTCGAGGACGCAGTGGGGCTCCGACTGCTGCTGGGCTCTCTTCATCGCAGAAGCCCAAAGAAGGGAGAGATGCTCTCAGTGAGCCTGGCCCCAGCATCCCCCGCTGTGATCTGGTGAGCCGGACCCTGCCCGCCCATCCGCACACCCTGGCCCTGTCCAAGTCATCCCTAAGCCCCACCAGACCCCAGGCTGCCGGCACAGCCTCCCCCGGGGCTGGCAGAGCCCAGCGTGGGGTTCAGTGTGCCCTTTGGCTGGTACCTCTCTGGGATGGAGTCGGCAGGGTGGCCCCGGGGGGTGGCAGCACGAGAGCCAGGCTTGCTGAGCTTCCTAGGGACAGAGAGAGCGGGGCAGGGTCAGACGAGCACCATCCAAACAGCCCTCACCTGGGCAATAAATAGCTCTAGAGTTGGAAAAATAAAATAAAATAAAATAAAATAAAATAAAATAAAATAAAATAAAGGAAAAGCCATTTCTCCCTTCTCTGAAAACTGCCTGGGTGCTGCCACAGCTGCAGGCAGCCCTTTGGTTCTCTGGCGGTGCTGCCGGGGGACGGGCAGAGATGGATAAACCAAGCAACTCGCAAGGAGTGAGCAGAGGGAGGTCTCACATCAGCCCCACCGATGCCTTGGCCATGCGGTTGGTGCCCCCCGACAGCGGGCAGGAGCCCCCACCTCTCTTTGTGCTTCTCCCTGTGCTTCTCAGCCGGGCTCTTGGGGTGCTTTGCCCCTTCGTTGGGGCAGCTGGGAAAATCCAGCCTCTTCTCCTTCTTCTCCTTCTCCCCGTCTGTGTCCTTCTCCTTCTTCCCATCCACATCCTTCTCCTTCTTCGGGGTGGTGGAGGACTCTGGGGGAAAGATTTGGGTGTCGCAGGCACAGCCCAAGGCAGCGCAGGGCACAGAAGGAGCTGCAACCCGGGGCGGAGGGATGGCTGGGGTGATGCTCAGCCCTTGGAGGGGGGGCACACACCGATTTACACCCCTCCATCCCAGAGCAAAAACGAGCCCTTGGGAAATCTATCAAGTCCGTGCATCGCCTGGCAGGGCTGGGTTATGGTGGCTGCGATGCATGGGAGCCTGCACCTCCCGGCTTGGGACTGATCCCACCCCGACCCTCCGGAGCACATCAGAGGTCTGGGGTACCAAGATGGCTTAGGGAGGGGTGGGGGGGTTCCTTCCTCTCCCCATCATCGCTCACCCAGCAGCCGCTTCCAGTTCTTGATGAGGATTTTGGCTGAGGCCACCACCTCTTCATCCGAGCAGTGTTTCCGCACCGAATTGACGGCCACCCCAATCCGCGTTGTCTGGGGATGCACGGCAGGGACGCGGCCTTGGGGACGTGCTGGCTGGCACGGGGGTACAGGACGAGCCACCCCATGGGGTG
>NW_009260684.1:266426-267322 GCF_000687185.1 Egretta garzetta
GCTGAGGCAGCCCATGTTCCCCCTTTCCTCTCACGGGTGCCAGGGAGGGCACCCTGAGGGGACACGTAGCATCCCTGGGCCAGTCCCCAGGGAACGCCTGACCCTCCGCAGCAATGCACTCAGAAAAAAATCCCAACCCCAAATCCTGATGGCTCATCCTGGCGCAGGGTCACGTCTCCTGGCTGGGAAGCAGGACCTTCCCTTAAAGCTCGGGAAAACCCCTTTGTAAGGAAACACCGGGCTGCTGGGGACAGCTGGGGGACACCCGAGTGTCCCCACGCAGGGGTGCAAGGGTCCATGGGACACGCACCCCCAGGGTTTCAGCCTGACCCCCGGGTACACAGCGGCTGCAGGGCTAAACATAGCTCCAGCACGGAGCCCTCCTCCTCTTCCTCCTCCTCCGTGGTATTTTTAGAGCCCCAGTACCAGCCGCCAGCTTGCAGGTATCCCCGCCACAGGGCACCCAGCCTGGACCCCCGCCCCGCCATGAGGGGCTGGATCAGGCCCTCCCAGTACAATGGGTGCAGGGGCTGGGCGCTGCGGCCGGACCCTGACTCTGTCCCCCTCCCCGAAACACAGGGGTGTGGGCAGGATCAGTCCCTTGACCCTGGGGTAATTCCCAGTGGGGAGCAGAGCCCGTGTGGCTCCCATGGGGTTGGATTCAATGCCAAGCGTTGTCATCCCCAAAAGCCACCAGTTCTGGGGGAATGGCAGTGCTACCCCGCCCCCCGGGGAGCCCGCACGTCGTCGGGGCAAAGGCCGGCAGAAACGGTCAAATATTAACTTTAAGGGCCGGGCCCAACTCTGCTCGCCCACATGTAACCGGATCACCAGGATCCCCGGCTGGATCCTCACCTGGGGCAATGGGTGGCAGGGCTGGATCCTGGCTCCCCCCC
>NW_009260684.1:268099-268429 GCF_000687185.1 Egretta garzetta
TCGGGTGTTGGCAGCCGGGCCAGTGGCCAAGCACCTGTCGCCCACGTTTGCCCACGGTCCTGTGCCACCGAGGGGTGCCTGGAGCTGCCACCCCTGGGACAGACCCCCCCTTTGCCCCCAGATCCCAACAGCCAGGGGTGATGGTGTGCAGGAGCACCCCAAATTGGAGGCAAAATAAAATACCCCCGGGTGCTGGCTCCAACATCGTAAGGCTGGGCTGGGGGTGGTACAGGCAGCACCCCAGGGTGCTGGCGTCACCTGTGGGTGCTCAGCACCCCCTTGACCCATTCAGTCTCTCTGGGACCACAAGCAATGGGGGGGCGGGGGAGA
>NW_009260684.1:268563-268821 GCF_000687185.1 Egretta garzetta
GGGGGGGGTGAAGAGCAAACCCCCCCCCCTTTCCCTCCCTCCTCTGTCCCGAGCCACGCTGCAACATCAAAACATGCATGTGTGTAAATTTGTACACATGCAAAAATGCACATGCATGCAAGCATGCACACGCGTGCAAATTTGCACGCCTGCCCCGAGAGGCTCAGCCGCCTTACCGTGTTCTTCCTGGCCACCATCTTATCCAACTTCTTGGCAATCCGGACCAGCTCTTCAGCGGGCCCCATGCCGGCGGCTCGC
>NW_009260684.1:269108-269641 GCF_000687185.1 Egretta garzetta
AGAGAAAGCAGAAGGGAGGGGGGGCTGTCCCGGCCAGTTATAAACTCCTGCCAGGCAGGCGAAATAGCACGGGGGAGGGCTAAATATAGCTGAGAGCTCCAGGCAGGGCCACGATTGCAGGAGCTGGGGGAGGCGCATGGCGGGGTGCACCGGGCCGCACGCCCGTCCCCACCGGAGGGGAGCCCAGGGTTGCCGGGGCGCCGGAGGAGCTGCCTGCCGCAGCGCTGGAGCCCGGTGGTGGCAGGGAGAGGGCCCGGGACGTGTCTTTGCCACCGGGATGGCCCAGCCGGGGACTCCCAACGGGTGCGGGTGCACTGCAGCACGGTGCAAGCTCTGCGGGTGCAAGGGTTGCTCTTTCCAAACCCGGTGTCCCGCGGCAGGGAGTCCCCCGGGGGAACGATCTGCGATGACAAATGACACCCCAACACCTCCCGTGGCCTTTTAAGCCCAGCAGGCGCTAAGGCTGCACTGGCATTTGCACGACTGACCCCCCTCCCCCCCCCGAGCACCCGGGGCACGGCGTGCCAGCCTGC
>NW_009260684.1:269670-272170 GCF_000687185.1 Egretta garzetta
GGGGGAGGGGGGGGCCCACGGCAGGGCTGCTGTCCCCAGGCTCCAGTGGCACAGGCGGTTGGGATGGGTGGGTGATGGCAAGCGTGCCACCCTCGCTTGTGGCCCTGCTACCACCCAAGAGGGATGGCTGTAGGGCGAGCACCCGCCGTAGGGCAAGCACCCCGCTCTGTGCTGGGCTGGATGCATGGTGGCACACGGGGGAAGATGCCTGTGCCCCAGCCTGGCCCCACATGGCACAGAATGGGTGAACACAATGCCAGGGGGCACAGGAAAGCCATGGCTTGACCCCAACCTAGTGCACTCACCCAACCACACAGCCCCCCCCAAAAACCAGTGCTCCACACACATATGACACCCCCAAAGCCCAGGGTCACATCACTGATGGGCACCCACAGCTCGCAGAGACCTCAGTGCCCAGGAGCCTCCGGGGCATGGCCCCAGCATCGCCCAGGATGGGGACTGCCAGCCCGGGGGCAGGGCTGCACCCCCCCATCGGCACCCAGGCGCTTACAAAACCAATGGCTCTATTAGAAACCAGAGACAGAAAACGTTAAAAAAAACAAGGCCACTTTTGAGATGAAAACATATGACGCACAAAAGAGAAATGGGGGGGGGGAGGGGACACGGGGCAGGTGGCTCCCAAGGGACACTGGCACGGGGGGGACATTGGTCCCAGAAAAAGCTGCAAAATTCCCCCAGGGAGACCCCCAGGGCTGGGGCGGGGAGCCAGCACCCACCTCAGGCGAGGGACATGGGGCAGGGGCTCTGCGGGGCCACCCCACCCCCCCCCAAATCAGGGAATGGCGTTTCGCTAGCAGTTTTGGGGAGGCTTTGAAGTGGTCCCAAGCCCCACCAGCCCACGCACCTCCCAGAGCCTGGGGGGGGCAATGATGGGGCCAGAGACCCTCCAGTCCCCCAGACAGGGTCACTGAAAGCCCTTTCCTCTTCCCTGCCCCTCCCAAATACTTCACAGGGAAGTGGGGGGCTACATGGCTGCTCCCCAGCCCTGCTCCCCCCAGGCTGGGGAGGGAGGGGGGGTGCCCATGGTCCCCTGGCAGAGGAGGGTGGGGGGCACCAAGCACAGCCCCCCCATCCCCAAGGCCTTGCAGACAGGGGAGAAGAAAGCCCTGGGGATGGGCAGAGCCCACGGGAGGGATGGGGGAGCAGCGTGACCAGGGGACACCAGGGGCCAGCACAGAAACCTCAGCCCACCACTGTGGCGAGCATGTCTGTTCTCTGCCCTACCCACAGGGCTCCCTGCAGCCGCCCTCCATGGATGGTCTTCCCAATGGGGGGGGGGTGTCCAAGCCCCCATGGAGGGCAGTGTCCAGCCGGGCTGGATGGTCCCACGCCAGGGTCCTGGGCGTATGTCCCTCGTGGCCCAACTCTGCCAAGCCCCCGGGACTGGGGCTGCACTGGTGGGGAGCTGCTTTGGGTCCCAGCCAAGGGGACAGGGACAAGAGGGGCCACCACCACCCAAGTCAGTCTTGCAATAGGTGGACGAAGCTGGCTGGGAAGACACCGGTGCGGGAGCCATCGCCCTCGATGAAGCCGACCTGGGGGTGCAGAGAGGGGGGGTCAGGAGGATAGGTGAGAGTCCCACCTCAGGCAGGGGAGAAGCTTTGGGGCCGATATCCCAGAGGGATTTAGAGAGGCAAACCCATGGTGGCACGTCAGTGGGAGCCTCCCCAGCCCTCCTCCCTGCACAGATGGGGCAGTTGGGCACCCAGCCATGCCCCCCATGAACACCCAGCCTCCTCCAGAAGAGAACTGGGGGGGGGGAAGGGACCAGGGTTGGGACCCCAGCGACGTCCATGCCACGCTGACACTCACCCAGCTCTGCTCGTCCTCCTCCCGCGTCACCACGATCACCTCTCCCTTGGAGAAGGTCAGCTCCCGCGCTTTGTCCCCCTTGCAGTCAGCCACCGCCTTCACCCGCTTCTGCCTCCCCTTGGCCTGCAAAGGGTGACAGACCCCCCCAAGGGAGGTGCAGGGATGTGACACCCCAATCCCTCCATCCGCCACCCCAGGATAAGGGGAGCTGGGATGTTTGGGGATGCCAAGGGTGACCCCCCCCCCTCCATTCACAGACCCTCTGAGACCCCCACCCGGAATTGTGGCACCTACCGGAACAAATCTCCTGGGCATGGGCACAGGGGGCACCTTGCTCAGCACAGGGTCCTCGGGGCCACCAGGGCTCTGGGGGGACACGGCTGACCCTGCTTTGCCCACCACACCGCTGATGCGCCGGTACGAGCGGGTGCTCTCCGAGCTGCCGGGGACAGCGTCACCCCCTCTCTGCTGGTGCCTTCCCCCCCGTCCCCCTTCCCACGAGGTCTCAGAGGGGTCAGGACTCCCCCAGTGGGACCCAAGGGACGAGGGTCCCACCCACAGCCCCCTGGATGCTGATGGAGAAGGGCCCCAGCACCCATCCTCCCTCAGACGAGCCCATCCCACCACAATTTCCAAAAAGAGAGAAAAAAAAAAAAAAAAAAAAAAA
>NW_009260684.1:272250-272729 GCF_000687185.1 Egretta garzetta
ACAAATTTCAAAAAGAGAAAAAAAAAAAAAAGAAAAAAAAAAAATCTATTTGAGAACTTGCAGGGGGTCTTGGTCTCGGGGTCACCACCAAATAATCTGTGTCACCTTCTCCAAGGACAACCCGGCACCCCCGCACCTGCCCTTGTCCCCTCCTGCATCCCAGGGCCAGCATCAACTCCTGTGGGGACTCCAGGTCAGCATGGGGACCCCTTTGCTCCACACCCCCCCCGGGACAATTTGGGGCTCCCCATGCCCGGTGGGGGGATGGCAGGGGTTGAAGCTGACCCACCAGCACCGTGCAATGATGCCCCCACACCCAGTGCACCCCCAGGCTGGGGAGGGTCCCTACCCGAACTTGACAGGGGGGATGTCGGGGGCCGTGCTGCCCAGCAGGGGCTGTCCAGGAGGGGGGCTCAGCTCTGGCCCCCCCCGGCTGCCGCTGCTCTCCGTCTCCGAGCGGGTCTCCCAGTACGCTGCCC
>NW_009260684.1:273324-283731 GCF_000687185.1 Egretta garzetta
GCCTGCGCCTGCTCCAGCTGCCAGACGGGGCAGGTCAGAGGGGTCTTAGCACAGGGGGGGACAGGTCCCAGGAGCCCCCCCGCCTCCATGCCAGCCCTTCAGTCCCCTCTCCCCAGCCTGAGCATCGCCCCCATCCCACTCACCAGCTCTTCAGTCCCCTATCCCCAGCCTGAGCATCGTCCCCATCCCACTCACCAGCTCTTCACACTCGACGTGCTTGAGCCTCCTGGCCACGTCCAAAGCCGTCTCGCCCGCTGCGTTCACTGCCCGAGGGATGAAAGGGGCCGGATCCAGGTTACAGCCTCACTGCTCTGCTCCCGCTGGACAGGCCCAAGCAAAGGGTCCCCCCAAAAACCCCCTTCCCAGCCCCATACCCGTGGCGAAGGCAGCTTTGCCCTTCAGGAGCAGCTTGAGGCAGTTGGGCCGGTTGTAGAGCGCACCGTAGTGCAAAGCCGTGTTCCCATCCTGCGTCACCCGGTCCAGCGTCCCCCTGTGCAAAGCCACCGGCAAGAAATTCAAGGCTCGAGAGCACACGAGCATCAGTCCCCTGAGCTTGTGCAGGCTCCTTCTGTGGGGGAGCAGGCAGGGGACACCATGGGCAGCTGGGGACGCACCCGTTCTGGATGATGAAGTCCACCAGAGGAAGGGACGATCTGTCGGCGTGGCGCACGGCCATGTGCAGCGCCAGCTCGCCCAGGTCCTGCCATGAAATGAAGGGGAGGGGAGAACTGAACCTGAGGATGCTCATCTCCCACGAGGTAGAGAGGAGAGCAAAGCCGGACCCAAGGATGCTTCATCTTCTCCAAGATGGAGGGGAGAAGAGAGCTGGACCTGAGGATGCTCATCTTCCCAAGGGCACGTCTCCACCCAAAGGCCAGGAAAACCCTGAGCATGGGCACCCAGAGCAGGAAAACCCATTTACACTGCCAAGCAGAGGGAGCGGGTGGCCACGGCGGCGTGGGGCTCACCTGGCCCTCAGGGCTGGCCAGGGGCTTGGCCAGGTCGTGCCCCTCAGCAAAGGCCTGCAGCAGGGCCAGGAGGTCACGGGCACGAATGGCTTCCCAGAGGCGGTGGGGGTCGTCACGGCCGCTTTTCTGCACATAGCGTCGCTCCATGTACTTGGCCACGATGTACTCCTTGCGGGCAGCCCTGCGGGAAGGGTAGCGTGGCATCGCCTTGGATGGGCATGGAGACCAGACCCCTGCCACAGCTGGAGGCACCCTGGGCTCCTGCCTCCTCCTGAAACCTCAGGATCAGGGGGAAACTTCCAAAAAAGGTGCAGATCCCTACCAAAATCCAGGTGATGACACCAGGATCCCTCCTCTCCCATCCCCAGCCTGCCTCAGAGCCGATGGGTAGCGGCACAAGGACAAGGACAAACCAAGCACTGCATGCTCCTCCTCCTCCTCCCAGCCCATCCTGAGCCCCCTGGCCAGTGGCCAACTCACATATCGCTGCTGGCCGAGGGCTTGGGGCAGTCCTGCGCGGGCAGCGTGGCCTCCATGATCTCGTTGAAGCGGGTGTTCCCGACGCTGACGGCCAGCTGTGGCGAGAGGGGGACAGGGGAAGAAGAGCCCTCCTGGCTGCCCCCGCCCTGCCCCATCCCATCCCCATCCCCATCCCGGAGGCAGAGGGAAGGAATCCACTGGATCCACCCAGGACCTTCCCAGAGCAGCATCTCCCCCGGGGATGATGCTCTTTCATGGCAAGGGAAGTCTGTTTTAAAAGGGAGCAAATCCTGGGGGGCTGCCAGCATCCCCCGCCCTTAGCAGTTTGAACTTGCCCAGACCACCGTGCTGGGGGCTGCAAACTGCCACTGGGGAAACCGAGGCAAGTTCCTAGCACTGGAGCAAACTGGGCACAGATGGGATGGAGGAAGAGGGATGAGCTCCCCAGGAGGTTTGAGAGCTGCAGAGGGCAATTCCCGGTGGCTGCGGGATCTCCGGCTTGGGGAGCAGCTTACCAGCAGCTCCGAGGTGCTGAGTACATCCAGGGTGAGAGACTGGATGCGGGAGTAATGCACGCCCAGCTCCCGATGGATGCCGGAGCACTCGATGCACGTTAGGATGCCCAGGTTGGTGGAGAGCCACGTGGGGTCTGCAAGGGAGGGGTGCGGAGCTCAGCATCACCATCCAGCCCCACAGGATGCTGCAAGCCCTGCCTCCCCCAGGTACCCAACCCGTACCCAGGAAGGGGGGGGGACGACACGCCAAGCCCCAACCTACCCGGTGCCCCGCAGTCACAACACTGCTTGTTTCCCGGCATGTTCTTCACCTCGCTGATGACCAGCTTGGTGAGCTCCTGCACACCGCCGTCTGTCCCGCCGCCCGCTGCCGCCCCTCCACCATTGGGCTCCCCCTTGAAGGCATTGCTCAGGGCTTCATCCTTGCTGTTCTGCAGCACCGAGACCCACCTGGGCAGGGGGAACCCCAGTCAGGAGGAGGAGGAGGAGGAGGAGGATCCAGAACCACAAGGAGCGGGGACGGGCTGCAGCACTTACACAACGCACTCCTGCTCATCCTCTGCCTGGAAGTGATACGTCCTGTTGTCTGCAGGGATGGGGAGAGGGGGGAGAAGGTGAGGGAGGGCATTCAGGGGTGCCCAAGACTGCAGGAAGGGGCTGGAACTACTCCAAAGGGGCTGCTTTAAAATAAAATAAAATCACTGCACGGCACTCATCCATCACCCAAGCCCTGTTCGCAACCTCTTTGTGTCTTGAGCTTGCTCAATCTCCTTGGAGAGGTCGGTCCTTCCTCTGTAAAGGCAGCCAGGGAGACTCCCCAAAGGGCAAAGGATGCCAAGGTGCCATGGCAGGGCTGGCGGACGGCCAGCTGGGCGCTGGGAAAACCCGCTCGGGGACGCTTGCCTCCAAAAAGGGAGTTCCCCTCTGCAGCTTGGGCGCCTCCGGGTCAAACACACCCACCCCAGCCATGGCATCCCGCTCTGGGCACTCACGCGTCACCAGGTCAAAGCATTTCTTCTCCTCGGAGTGGGGCCGCACTTGGCAGGTGAGAAGGTTCAGCTTGACAGGGGGCCGATTTATCTGCAGGGCGTGAGGACAAGAGGTCAAAGGATTGGGAAGGGGGGGGCTGCGCATCACCAAGCGCATGTCTCCGACGGCAACTCCGGTTGGACAACCACCATCCCCAGATGGTTCCTCTTGGGATATAACCAGGTGACTCAGACCCTCTCTGACCCTTTGTGCAGGAGAACAGGGCTCAGAGATGTCCCCGAGCTACATCCTCGGTCCTCGCTGCAGTCCTCAGCCTCCACCGCCAGGGGGCGCACGCTGCCCCCAAAACTACCCCAGCCCCCTTTGGCCTTGTCTGGAACCTCAACGCCCATCTCGCTGCTTCAGCCAAGCCCACCGTCCCCTCCCATCGACACCTATCAAACATGGGGCACCCCATTTAGTACACCCAGTCCCAGCTTGTACTAAATTTTAAACCAGGCAAATCTGTGACCAGTTTGGGCAAAACTAAACCCGAAATCCAACGGACACCCGCACTCAAAGGGTGACCTCAAGGGCCAGGGCTGCAGCCCCCGCTGCTCCTCACCGTGCTGTGGGAGATGGTCAGGCAGCCGTACTTCACGCCACACTTTCTCTTCTGCCACACCTTGCGGATCCTGAGGAGGAGGAAGAGGAGGAGTGAGGACGCGTGGCACAGCCCTGATTACCCACATCCATCCATCCGCCTCCCAGACCCTCGGCAGCGGGCTGACGGCTTTCTGGATGCGGGATTGTGCTTTCTGTAGCTCGCAGAGCACAAAACGTCCCGCTGAGCAAGGCGGTCACGGGCCGTGCTGGCCCACAGCATCACAGATCTGGTAGCCCCAGTTCAGCAAAGCACATGACCACACACTCAAAACCTGGTGCCCATCACCCAGACACCCACTGAGAAGATGAAGACCCCCCTTCTTTGGGGCTCTGAGGATTTTATTTTTCACCCTAGATGATCCCACCAGGATCCCTTCTCCTTCCATGCCCAAGAAACAAGGAATTTCTTTCCTTCGCATCAGCTGCACGGCACACAGCTCTTCAGGGCGAACTTGGCACTGGGCGGCTGTTCCTGGAGCCCCACATCTGAGGACACTATGCCCACACAGCACCAGCTCCTGTGCCCAGGAGATCAGCCTGGGAGAAGCATCCCAGGCATTGGAGGCTGCTGGGGGCCTTCACATAAGAAATGGGTTGATGACACCAAACTATCACAGGGGAAGGTCCCCTGCATCACCTCCAAACCTCCTCCTTCCCTAGCTGCAGTTGGAGACCCACCAACCCCTGACCACCAGCTCCCAGGTCTCCTCCAGCCTGGGGAAAACTCCCATTCTCCAAGCCTTGATGGATGCTTAAGACCAGGTGGGACCAATTGCACCTTTGGTCTAACAGTGACCAAAAACCTCACCCACCAGTTCCACCTCGGGATCTCCCAGCTCTGGGTCCTCCCATGAGCATGGTGCTCTCCCAGCCCACAGCAACACTGGGATGGAGCCAGGAGCTCTCTGGGCAAATAACACTCATCCTCACCCATCGCTCTTCTTGTACAGAAATCCCGACTTCTCTGTCCCATACTGCTTGTTCCCTTGGTGCTGGTGGATGCTGTAGCCGCTGCCAGAGTTCTTCCTGCTCAGGTTTTCCTGAGCTCACCAGGGGGAAAAAAAAAAAAAACCCAAACCATTTAAAAAGCAAAGTGAGAGGTGCAGAGGTGGCTGCTGCCCCCGAGGGACCTCGTCCTCATGTGGGTGCAATGCCCATCGGGATGCCAGAGACCCCATCTCCTCCCAGCCTCCGAGCATCTCCCAGGCCTCCTGCTCTGCCCCCAGGGACATCCCCTTTGGTCCCCAGCCCCCTCTTCCCCGCTGCTCCCCATCCCCAAGCTAACCCCAGGGCGCCCACCCCTCCTTAGCACCCAGCACCCTCCTGGCCCTCCCTCCCGGCTCTCCCCTGCCCATGCCAGGGTCTCACCTCCTTGCTCTCCAGCTGCAGGATGCTGCGGAGGGAATCACGGGTCTGCGTGAGCTGCTTCACCTCCTCCTCTTGTGCTTGGTGAAGCTGGAAAGGGAGGCAGCTGCCCTCACTGCTGCACTGAATGCGGGCGTTCTCAAGGGCTGGCACGGGGCGGGTGGCATCTCTGGGGACACATCCGAGCGCCACTGGATGGCAGGCTGGAGGACTTACCGCGTGGAGGGACACAGCGAGCTTCTCAATGAAGGGGTAGAGGTTCTGGGCAGCCTTCCAGCCATCTTGGAAGAAACTGGGCATTTATTTAATGCGATTAAGATGCAGATGGGGAGGATGGAGAAAGAAAAAAAAAAAAATTTAAAAAGGAGGTTTTTTAGAGAAAACGTGGCAGGAGACCATAGCAACCCTCCTGAGAAGCTGCTCTTGCTCTGTGGTTCCCCTGCTACTGGGACCTGGAGAGGCCCCACCAAAGGCCAAGCCCAGCCCATAGGGACTGGACACCCGAAATATTGGGGGTGTTTGGGATGCGGGATTGGCCTCTTGTTCGATGCAAGCTCATCTCACTGGGGACCAGCCCTGCTGGAAGCCAGATCCTGAGGGTCTCTGGATCACAGCCTTAGTAAAGGTCATGTTTTTGGCCAAAGCATTCCCCCCGCGCCCCAGCCTCGCCTCAGTTTCCCCACTTGAGAGCTGGAGACGATGCAACACCCACACGCTGCTACTCCAGCCTCATGGAGCAACAAGAAAGTGAGGGGATGTTAATCCTTGCTCCAAACAGCCTTGTTACGAGCCCCATGGCTAACGGTGGAGCCGCTCGGCTGAACTCATCCCTGGAAATGTATCCAGAAACCAAATCATCGGATATATCCCGAGCCAACCCCCTTCCCCCAGCCCCCACGGACACGTTTACAGCTCCTCAAGCCAACAAAGCACGTTTCAACTCCCTGGATGCAACCAGAGAGCGACGGGCTCTGTCCGACACCTTCACCAACAGCTTTACAGAGCTGGAATGGGAGAAGGTGCCCCCAGTCCCTTGTGGGATCTCCCAGGGGTGACGATGGGCCCCAGGGATGAGCCCCCCCCGACCCAGGCAGGACCTACTTGTGCTGAGCATGGAAAAACTTGATGAGGCTCTGTAGGAAATCTGGTCCCTGCTTCATCTGAGACTCGCTGGCTTTCAGCAGGTACTGGAGGAGGAGAAGACACCCGGTTAGGTGATGAAGACAAGGACTGGCTGAAAATATCCTGGAGGAAAGAGCAAGAGCCTGCCCAGCTCTCGCTTCCCTTCCCTGTGCAGGGAAGAGGGTTAAAACGCTGGCTGGGTTTCAAGAAGTCGAGTCACGATGTTGGATTTGAAGGCAGCTTGCTGGGGACCACCCTCAGAAAACCTGGCTCTGGAAGTCCTCCAAGCCCTGGAAAGTTCAAGGACCGAGGCAGGCCCCCAGGGTTTCCAGCCGAGCATGCTTCTCCCGCTGCTCATTACTTCTGGAGTTAATAAATAACTGAAACCCAAGGCAGCTCGTGAAGGAAGAGGGAAAAAAAAAATAAAATAGCCCAAATATTTTTTAAGACATGACCCCTTTGCTCCCAAAAAAACCAGATTTCAAGCAGCCAGCGCCTGCGGCACATCAGCTCTGGAGGTCCGCAGTCCTCGCGGAGGTGTCCCGTGGGATGGGGAATTTCAGCTTGATACACCAAACCCATCCATCAGCTGCAGGCAGAAAAGACCTGCAGCCTTGCTCACCCCCAGCAAAATAGGGGGAGGAAGAGATTTCCCCCTGCGAGCCCCTCTCCCGGCCGGCACAGCTGCCGGAGGATGGTTTCAAGCGGGAGGCGAGGGGAGGGGAAGGCAGCCCTGAGCTCCAGGGGCTTTCACGGTGGGGAAGCACCGTGGCGGGATAGAGCCCCCAGGATGGAGCCTCCCGGTGCCCTGGGCCCCCCTGCCCAGCGAGGACTGGAGGGGTGGGGTGGTCTGTGTGTGCGTGTTAAATTGCTCTGTGCAAGCTGGAGCTGCAAAGCCAATGTGGGATCCAACCCGGAGCCCTGGGGTGCCCAGCACCACCTGCACCCCCTGAACAAAGTCCCAGCTGGAAAAGGCCATGAGTGCCCAGCTCCCACGGGACTTCCCTGCCCTGCCACCCACGTGCCTGGGTGACAGCGGCAGGGGGGAGGCCCAGCCAGCACTGGCTGAGACCCACGAGCTGAAGGATGCTCCCAGCACTGCCTGGGTCCGGGTCCAGCTGCACCCACCCACCCCATGGCCCCTGGGGGTGCGAGATGGCCCACGACGGGGAGATACAACCACCCCACACATCACCCCGGGGTGAAATCGGACCGTGCCCCCATCCACCCCATGGCCCCTGGGGGTGCGAGATGGCCCATGATGGGGACATACAACCACCCCACATGTCACCCGGGGGTGAAATCGGACCGTGCCCCCACCCCAGGTAGCAGCAAAAACTACCCACCTATAAACCTATGTGCACCACACATCCCAGCCCCGGCCAGCCCCCTCAAAGAGCTGCCCCCTGCCATTTCCAGGCAGGCTCCCCGGGAAAGCAGCAGCTCTCGTGCACGCTGGCACACACGCGCACGTGCGCTCCGCTCGCATGCAGCCGCTCTTTGCAGGGTTGCCGGCAGCGGCCCCTCCCCGGCCGAGCTGCAGCTCCCGCGTTTCCATGTGCTGTTATTTATTTCACAGTGGTTCTATTCAAGGGAGTGACTCATCTGGCCGGGTCCCAGCTCCCCGGCCCCGTGCCCAGCCCCAGCCCCGCTGCGGCGGGCGCAGCCTCCTCCCTGCAGCCCCTGCCCTTTGCCAGGGGGGGAATATGGGGCTGCACGGGGCTCCAGAGCTGATGCCTGGCCCTCAGGGACATGGGAGACCCCTGGGACAACCCACAGGGGACTTGTCCCCTGCTCTGGGACACTCTCAAGAGGTTTATGAAGCTGCTGGGATATCTGGAGCTAGGACACTGGGGTCCCCTCCTTGCTGCGGGGTCTGACATTGGGTCCCCATCCTTCACCTATTCCCATCTCATCTCCTGAGCATGGACCCTCAGGATTGTTGGGGATCTGGGGCTGCTCATGAGCCCCCCGAACCAAACCCAAGAGCTTGGAGAATAGGGGAAAACTGCAAAGCCAACCTCGGGGATGTTATCCAAAAAGCTCACTTTTTGCCCCAGAGGCCAGGCTCTGGGGTAGGAGGGTGTAGGAGGGGTAGGAGCGGGGCTGGGAGGATGCGGGTGCAACCCCCGGCACCTCACTGCAGGGTAACCCGCAGGTGCCATTCAAAGCCACACCCCACAGGGACCCGAAGTTGGGGATGGGGGGGAGGTCCCTGAGCCGGGACCATGCAGGGACACGATGCGATGGGGACAGCCGAGGGTCCCGTGCTGCACCCACACGGGGCTGCTTTGGTGGGGGGGTCGGGGACAGGCTCCGAGCAGAGCGGTCCCCTGTGTCCCCCCAGGGCCACACTGTCCCCGTCTGGCACAGCACCTACCTCACACATGTGGAGCTGGAAGAGCCGCCGCTCCTTCTGCATGTCCTCGGCCACCTCCGCCGCAGACGGCTCGGCCTGGATGACCCCCGCCAAGCGGGCTCGCTCCTTCTCCTTCTCCATCTTCCCCCTGCGGGATGGGGTGGTGGGTTGGGGACAGCCCTGCTCCAAGGGGTGTCCCACAGGGTGGGCTATGGTGGAGATGGGATCAGAAGAAACATCTCCAGCCCCTCTAGCTGGGAAAGGCTGGACTGGAGCCCACCCGATGGCAAACCAGCACCCATCAGTGCCCAGCTGCAGCCCTGGGACAAAACACCTTTGTGCGGAGCAGGATTAGGCAGATTTTGCTGGAGGCAGCGGGTTCCTTACACTTTGGTCTCGTAATCCTTCCAGGCCTTTTCGATCTGCTTCTTGGAGTCCTGTGGCAAAAGGAGAGAGGGGATGGCAGCCGTCAGGGAAGGCGAAGACCCGGTGACACCGAAGCAGCATCCCGTGGCAGAGGGCTCTGCTTCTCTGCACCCTGCCCTGCTCCTCAGGGACAAGGGACGTCCCCATCAGGTCTTCACCCCTTCCTCCAGCCCCTTCCAGCCTTGGGCATTTGCTCCTTCCTTCTCCTGGCCATGGGCACAAGCTGAGCCCCTGACAGGGCTCTTGCTGCAATATGTCCCCAAATGGGTGACCTGCGGCCTTGGGGACAGTGGTGGAGGGGACTCACCAGGCGGCCATCCTTCAGCTGCCCCTTCAGCAGGCTGTCCAGGGGGAAGGAGACGATGTTATTCAGGTTTTGCACCTGCAAAGGGTAGAGACGGGCTTACCCCACAGGGGTCCAGTTGGGGAGCCAGAGTGCCCAGGTCCTTCCCAGCACTGGGGGTCCCCGCCCCTGGCTCCATCGCTGCCCCGTGAAGGGTTAAAGAGGCTGGAAGCGGGGCCGGATCCAGGCACAGGGCAGGCTTGGGCTTGTCGGAGCTGGCTGCAAGATGTCTGACGCGGGGCCCTTCCCACAAACCACATCAGCGCCACGGCTGCCAAAACCGAAGCTGTTCCCCTTCATCTCCGCCCCATCCTTGTCCCTGTCCCCCCATGGCACCCGGCAATGCCACCAGCCCCTCAACAGCCCTGCGATGCAAAGAGCCCCCCCGCCCCAATGTCAAAGGGGCTTCCCAAAATGTCCCCCTTTCCCGGGGCTTGGGGACAACAACGCGGCCACCACTGTCCCCACCAGCACCGCACAGGGATCCGTGGTGGGGACGCAGGAGCCTGCTCCAGTCCCAGCGTCCCTCCATGTGCACTGTGGGGCAGCACCCCATTTTAGTGCTGTTAGAACAGCCCCAGCACTCACACGGGACCTCCCTGCTGCACCCAGGTTTCTTTTAAAGGCTCCCAATGGTTTTGGTCCCCAGCAGCACCCGGGGAGAAACCCAGCTCCAGGGCATGGGAGCAGCCCCGAACGAGGGGGAATGGGGCACCCCACTTTCAACAGCTCTAGGGTGACAGGACACCCCGCTTCCAACAGCTCCAGGGGGACTCCAGGAGGGGAATCCTGGCTTTTTGGATCCAATCGAGGGTCCCAGCACATAACCCTGCTCCGGGGAGAGCAGGGGGGACAGGGCAGCAGCAGTGGATGTTCCCATGCCAGCAGCACGGTAGAGCCCCCCCGGAGCATGGGGGTCCAGCCAGGCTGGGACAGCAGGGAAGGGGAGGAGCAGGGAGGCCCAGACTGGGGTAACTGGGAGAGAAAGACTCCGAAATCTGAGATTCTTGCTGGGGGGAAGGGCAGCAGAAATAAATCTCCTCCTTAAGCAGAACCAGGGCCAAAAACACCCTTTGGAGCGGAGTCGAAAGGGACTGGAGAGGGGCCCAGCAGCACAGGACCCCCAGGGCTTTGCTGCTGGGCGTGCACGGACCCAGCTCCCTCTGGGAACTGACTTCTCCACCGGAGCCATTC
>NW_009260684.1:285535-287292 GCF_000687185.1 Egretta garzetta
CCGCGCAGCCGTGGCTCCCCAAGGCCCCGCCGCGCAGCTCGGCGTGGCTTTGATTTACTTCTTGGCAAGCAAGATCAGAGATGTAATTGATGTAAAAAAGAAAAAAAAAAAAAAATAGAAAGAAAGGGAAAAAAGAAAATAGCAGCCCCAACCACCCATTGAGTCCCAGCGTCAGCGTCCCCAGCGGAGCTGGGAATGAGCTGTAAATCCAGCAGCAGGGGTATTGGATGGTCTGGGAGCACCAGGAGAGTGTCCCCAAGCCCGGGATGGGAGCTAGGGATTGCCGGCTGAGGTGGAGGGCAGCTAAATTGGGAGGAGGGGGGCTGCACTGGGGAGTTTTTCCAAATCCAGATGGATCCTGGAGATTTTTCCCGGTTTGGCAATAGCCGGATGCAGAGAACAGCCATGTTGCCGTTGCACCAGGGACACAGTGAACCCCATAATTCCTCCCCAGGGTGGTTAAAGTCTCCCCCTGATCTCGGCAGCGTGCCAGGGGAACGCGGGACGGCTCACCAGGTTCTTGAAGAGCGCGGTGACCTCGCGGGTGAAGACGGCCAGGTTGAGGAAGCCGGTGGAGAGTTCGTGGTTGTTCTGGGAGAGGTGGTTGTTGCCAAAGTTCTCCAGGGCTTCGCTGTACTGCTCCTCATTCTCCACATGGGCTGCGTGGGGAGACACCGGTGAGGGACACAGGGTGGCCCTGCAGCACCCCATCCCTGGGAGATGGGCACATCATGAGGTCCCACCAGCACCCATCTCCCCATCCCTCCATAGCAGAGCTGGATCCAATCTTGCTTCAGGACAGCAACAGTGTGCCCTAAACAACCTCCCCAAAGTTCTTCATTTCCCTTTTTACCCCTTTCTAAGCCACCTTTGGGCACCCTATCATGTTGCCAAGCTGGCTGGCCGCCCAGCACCCATGGCCACCCAACTGTCCGGCTGCATCGCCCCATGGACAGATGGGACCAGTGTTGGTGGAGGATGGGACCGTCACAGACCCCGCCAGCCCGGTGGCCCGGGGATGCCCATCAGCTCTCCAAGCACAACTCACTGAGCCCGGAGACGTGAATGGCTTTCACATATTTCCTGATCCTCTGGAGTACGGCTTGGTCCCCATCCAGGCTCTGCGAAAGCGAAGAAAGAAAACAACCCCAGCTCATTAGCCCTGCCAAGTGCGGCCACCGCTCCCCCAGCCCAGCTGGCCCTTGGAAAGGCGGCTGCTCTGCCATGCAGATGTGTGGGGCAGCGGCCAAGCTCCCGGGGCTGGGAGAAGAGCTGGAGGCATCCCGGGGATGCCAGAGCCATGGTGGCCAGCCAGTCCCCTGCCAGGCCTGAGGTCCCTGTGGTTTTTGCTGCCAGGCAAGGGCTTTGGCTGCCTCTGGAGAGGCGGGTTCGAGCAAGAAGGTAGCAGGGGGTGAGAGGCTCGCCCAGCACGTCCAGCACCTCTTTGGATCCAAGCAGCTTCCAGCTACCATGGAAAATGCCTCCCTGGCTCTCGCAGGGGCTGTTTCAACCAAGGAGGGGATGAGGCATCACGTAGCATGAATGCACCAGCCTGTCCCCGCCGCCCCAGCACGCACCCCCAGAGCTTGGGGCCAGGCGTGGTGGGAAAGACCTGTGAGGGTGCCCAGCTCACCGCAGCGGTCCACGGCAGAGCCAAAAATGGGACCCCCCTCCCACTGATGCCCAATACAGACCTAAATCACACAAATCCCACAGCTGGGGATGCAGCTTCCCGCAATCCCCCAGGCTCGTGTAGG
>NW_009260684.1:289398-290764 GCF_000687185.1 Egretta garzetta
TAGGGTCTCAGCTGTGGTCCCCGGCACCATGGACCATCTGCAACTCCGGCACAATGCATCGCAGCACCCCGCTCCTCCCGCAGTGCCCGCCGGCCGCATCCTGCGCTCACTTAAGAGTGCTCCCCACCCTCAGCCTGGTCCCCCCCATCCTTGCTCCATCCCTCCCTACCCGGGCAGCCCCCACTTGCCCCCACCAAGCATCAGGGCAAACTCAACCCCAGCGCCAACCTGCCCGCAGAGCATCATCGCCCGACACACGCCGGCCCCAGCCATCAGGAAAGGGTTAAGGGTGGCTTGGCTGCAGGTACCAGAGGCATGATAACAGGCTGGAAATATTTAGAGGGCGTGAACGGCAAGAAGGGCGAGGGATGAAACCGCGGAGGAATTACAGTAAAGAGGCACTCGCTCTCTCTTGCTCGCGCTCTTGCCGAAGGTTTTCGGGCTGATGTCAAGGCCGATTTCCTGACAGCAGGGTCAGCCTGGCTTCGGCGCCACTCTCTGAGGCCCTCCCCCTTGGACGGGATGCTGCGGACAAGCTTTGGCCAGGATGAGCCGTCTGGAAGGGGGCTGGGGCCAAGGCACGAGCCAAACCCCCAGCCTGGAGGGGTCTTGCAATACATCTACAATAGGGAGGATGTTGGGGTGCCCCAGAGCCCCCCATGTTCCCTCTCTGCACCAAATCTGGGCACCCCAGGCTCTGCGGAACCACGGGCTGGGGCAGAGGCATCCCCTGCCTCAGCCGGGGGGATGCCAGGGCTGGATGCCTGGACGCCCCAGGCTCACAAACCTGAAGCAGCCTCAGGAAGGGGAAACTGAGGCAGCATGAGATGCTCCAAATGCATCACTGTGCAAGTTGGGGAAGAAGCTGCTCCGAGTGCCCGGGATGGTGCAGCCCGCCCCGGTGCCAGCTCATGGCCGCAGGAGGCTGAACACAGGGACCAAGGGACAATCTGGGGACAGTCATGGTGGCTTTTGGGAAGGGGTCTGCAAGCCAACGAGTGGGAATGGGGCAGGCAGAGCTGAGCACCAGGGTGGTAAATGCAGAAGAAATCACTGCACGGTGCTGCCCCAGCTGTGGGCATTGCTGGCATCCCCGATGTACCGGGATGACTGCCAGCAGCACGGGCTGTGCCTGCACAGGGACAGACCTCCGGAGCGGGGGGAAGCGATGTCTGGAGGCCCCCACAGCACCCATCACCCCCCACTCCAGCTCGGGGATGAGGACTCCCAGTCAGGGGAAGCTGAGGACGTCGGCACAGCGGGGACGGGAGCACGAGGGATTCCCCGTGGGGATGGAGGAAGGGACGGAGCCGCACCTGCACCTCACAGCCTGGAGACGCCGAGCAGCCACCGTCCCCACCCACCC
>NW_009260684.1:290816-292582 GCF_000687185.1 Egretta garzetta
GGGTGCAAAGGGCAGCACGTGGCAGGGACGCGGTATTGTTTACACAGCGACCGGGTGAGCTGGGAGCCTGGCTGCAAGCTCTGTCACCAAACGTGCTGGCAGCCTCTGCCATGTCACCCTGCCCCGGAGGTGCCCAGACCGGTGTGACATGCACACAGCACCCAGCCCCAACCACCAAGGCCTGGATCCGACCTTCCAGCCTGCTCCGGATACCTCGGGTTCTGCCTCCGCAGCAGCCCCAAGGACCCCGAAGTCACACAAGCCCCCTGGGAGGCTGAAGGGTAGACCCCTCTTTAATCCCAGGAGGGAAACTGAGGCACGGAGCAGCTCCAGCCAACACTAGTAGGTCTCCTCAATGGCGAGCACCAGCCTCCGGCCCTCACCCTGCTCACCCACATTGCTCCTGTCCCCCCAGTTTGGGACCGGCTCCCAGATGGGTGCATGCACCCATGCCTTGAAGGCGGCAATGCCTTGTCTTGGGGACCTGGTGGGACACGCTCACTTCCCACCCAGCAGCTGCTGGAACAAGACTGGGAACCCTCGCTCCCTCCTGCTCACCAAGCCACCAGTTGGGGTCTGGGGTGGTGACCGGGAAGACCAAGGCTCAGTTTAGTCACAGAGAGTCTCTCCTGCTCCTCAGCCCTCCCCAAAGCTGCCGCTGTTTATGTCCCTTGCCGGACGCTATCACCCCATCGGGGCTCAGAGGGTGGTGTGGGGCTGGGGCTTGGATGGTTGGATTTCCCTCTTCCCCTCGCGCTGGAGCATGGGAATGCCAAGGGCCTGGCAGCAATTTGGTCCCCACGAGGGTTCCCCGCAGCTTCTGGTGGGATGGAGGGGCTCAGCCCCGTGCCCTCCATGGCATGCATGATGGCGGTCACGACTCCCAGCTCTCAGCCATGCTCGCTGGAGCTTTACTAAGCAAACCCCGCAGAGACCCTCGCCATTCCTGGGGGACGCCTCTCCCCCCATCCCCATCCCCCTTAACCGCAGCCTCTCCCAGCAGCCAAACAAAATTCCTGTTGCTTCCTCCTGGCTGGAGCTGCCTCCCCCTTCCCAGTTGAGAGGAAGATCCATGGCAGTGGCCAGCACGTGCTGGTGGGGACCGGGATGCTCCCCAGTGTGTCCCCAGATGTCCAGCCCAGGGACGCCCATCCCGCTGCCCCCAGGGATCCTGGCAGCCCCGGCACCTGGGGCCCCACGCTCCCCGCCAGCCCTGGCTCTCCTTCAAAGCCATTCCTTCACTAAGAGATGTTGGCAAAAGCCACGGGACCAGCTGGAAACCGCCTTTATTCCAGGCGGGAGAAGGGGGACGAAGGCACCCCACCACCTCCGCCCTTCCCGCAAACACTGCCGAGGATTTCGGGAGGAGGCTAAAAATACTCTTCTGGCTTTAATCGTGGGGGGACACCCCCCCAGGGACCCCACATCACATCAGGGCTGGCTCCAGCATAGGAACGATCGCGGCCGGAGCCGCGGGGCGGATGCTCTGCCCGGCCCCGGGGGGATGCCCTGGCCCTCGGGGGGCACCGGGAGTCGGAGACAAAACTTTCAATGAAGAGTTTTACCCATTTCTGCAGGCCTTGGCCCCGAAAAAGCGCACCCGAGGGTCTCGGGGGGAAGGGGGGGGACCCCAATGAATAGGATCCCAAGGAAGGGAGGGTGCCCTCCGGGGTGGGTACCGGGTGCTGGACCAGCACCTATGGGTGCCAGGGGCTGCCCCAGCACGGGGTGCGGGGGTTTCTCCCAGGCGGGGAGCGCAGCCCGAC
>NW_009260684.1:293560-294839 GCF_000687185.1 Egretta garzetta
CTCGCTCTGGCACCCCAGCCCCCAGCTCACCCCAGAACCCCAGCACCCACCTCACCCCCCCACCCCAGAACCCAGCTCACCGCAGCACCCACCTCGTCCCGGCACCCAGCTCACCCCAGCACCCCAGCACCCGCCTCGCCCCAGCACCCGCCTCGCCTGGGGTGCAAGCACCCAGGGATGGGTGACAAGGCGAGAGTGCTGCACCATTCCCCCGCAGGGCAACGTGACATGGAGAGGAGCAGGGGAGGCCGGGAGCCAGGTCTCACCCAAAGCCCAGCTTGGGCACGCGAATAACACAGGGATGGCTTGGGATTAAACCCAGTCCCCCCAGAGAACTGGTTTAACTGGAGGCTGCCCCCACCCTGCCCTCCCTCGGACCCATAGGGGACAATCCCTCCTTGAGCAGGGAGCATTCCTGGAGCCATTGGCAAGCCCAGGGTGCTTGTCATCCCACTGGAGGGGACCTCTGCAGCTGCCTGTCCCCTCACCTCATCCTGGCCCTCACAGGCCTCAGGAGCTGGATTTTGGTGTCCCATTCCCAGGCTATTTGCTCTTCCCAGAGGATGGAGGATCCCCAGACACCCCATGGGCAGGCGCTGGGGTTGGGTACACATGGAGCGTGTCCCACCATGGGGATGGGGTTGGTGGAAAACTGGAAAGAAGGGGACAAAAAGCCTAGCTGTGCTCTGCAGGGCTGGTTTGCCATGAGAAAGGATGACATGGGTGCGAGGTTGCTTTGAAGACCCCCCCCATGCCCCTCGCTCCTGCCCCCTGCACCAAGCACCCCTTACCCAGGGTAGATCAGGGGGTGACAGACCCCCCTCCCCTTTCCTGAGCCTGGAGTGGGGCTCAGTAAAACTCAGGTTTGTGCCTAACCAGACTGAGCCAGTCCAAGCCCTGCTCTAACCCAGCTACTGGGGCACTGGGGGGGACAGGGATGAGGGGAGAGCTGTTGCAGTCGGGCCTTGAAGATTCAATCCTCCAGGCACCAGCAAGCAGAGGTGCCCAGGGTTTAGCCTTGGGGTGCAGCCTGACCACCCCAATTTGGGGGGGACGGGGACCCAGCACCCGCCAAGGTCCCGGGACATCTCCCTCAGCAGACACAGGGTTAAGAGGCTGCAGCCCAAGCAGGACGGGAACAGGAGGAATTTGGGGGTTCCCGATGGGTAAGAGCCCCCCAGCAGACAGACACCTCCAGAGCCTCCTTTGGGTGACATGGAGGGGGGGATTCAGCAGAGCAGCCACGGGGAGAGCCCAGGGCAGAGGCTTGCAGCAGGGT
>NW_009260684.1:294888-297321 GCF_000687185.1 Egretta garzetta
GGGCGTGGGGCTGGGGACAGCCCCGTTGCTGGGGTGGCCCTGCCACCTCCTGGCCGGCCCGGGGACTGCAGGGGGCGACAGCCCGGGGACACCCCCCAGCTGCTCCGCAGCCCCACGGGGGACAGGGACGAGACAGGAGCGTGGCTACAGCACTCTGGGCCCCTCCCTCATCTTACCCGGCCCGGGGGTCTCCTCCTCCTCCTCGCTAGGCAAGCCAACATGTGCCACGACCCCAGGTACCACCAGCCATCACCAGGTACCATTGAGCACCACCGGGTACCACCGGACATCACCAGGTACCACCAGCCATCACCATGTCACCAGCACCATGCCATCAGCACTGTTGGCATCACCACCAAGGTCACGACATGGGGCAGCAGCCTGGGGAAGGACCCTCCATGGGCATGGCCCTGCCAGAGGTTCGCACTGCAGCCTCCAAACCTGCCCTCAAATCCGGGTGCACAAGCCCGTCCCAGCTCCGGTACCCGCAGGGACCCAGCCCCTGGCCCCGGGGCTTTTCCCACGCTCCTGGTTCAAGGGGCTCAAGCTCAGGCAAAGGCTCATTCCGGCTGGATTTGGGCTGGAAATCACCGATCTGCAGCAGGTCGGACCCGTTTCCCTCACTCCAGCCACAGCTTCACCTCAACCCCCTTCTCCACCAACTCCTCTGGAACAGGCTGGCCAGCTAAAAGGCCCCAAAACAGGCTTTTTTACACTGAAAATGGGAGCAAAACCAGTCCAACACCTCCCTCCTCCCAAACCGCCCCAGCATTTTGCTGCTTATAGGAAAACAGTCCCTTACAACTCCAAAGTTTTTTTTATTTCATGCCCTCCCGGGCAGAAAACATCAAGTGCCACAAGTTTTTCCATGCCAAAACACACTCTCACCCACGCCGCCTCCAAGCCAAACCGCAGAAGAACCAACCCAAGGAAGGGCAACTTAAATACACTCGCTTAAAAGTCAAAATACCAACCCGACCCTTGCCGAAAGGGGGGGTCCCGTATAAATACAGTGCAATAATTACAGACATTTTGCAATGGCACAATTAAAAGCCGTATCCAGCCCCATGTCCGGGGGCTTGTCCCACACTGCTTCCCAAGCCCCTCTCTGCAGGTGATGCTCCAGCCACCAGTTGATTGCATCCATCCTCCCAGTACACTCCAGTTTTGATAACCCCCAGCACCAATAGCTCTGAGAGACTGGAGGGAGATGGTAAGGGCTGGGGGAGAGGGGCCACAGCCCCCTGGGAAATACGGCTCCATGTCCTGGACAGGGATTTGCCGGAGCCGCTGATTTTGGAGGCTGTGGGTGCAGTGCCCGCACGTGAGCTTTATCCTCTCTTCACCCAAAGGTGCCTGATTATTTTTTTAAGGATATTCCAGCCGCGGCGGGGGAAACGCCGCTCAAAACCCGTCATGACCCTGAAGAACCAGTCTAACTGGGGAGCAACTGGAGTGGCCCCAAAACATGCCACCCCCCCCAACAGGGCCCATTCTGGGCAGGGGTTTCTCTGCCACCCAGGGGTGCCCCTAACCCTCCCCGTGCACCCAAAGGCAGCCCCAGTCTGCCAGCAGCCCCAGGGCAGTGGGGGATTATGGCTTACACCTCCCCAGGACAAACAGCCCCCAGGTGGCAACCAACCCAGGAGCGCAAGAAGCCACCCAGCATGGCTGACATGAGCCCCTACCACCACCCTCAGAAAATCCAACACTCCCCGCCCCGCCCCACACTCACCAGCTGCCCTGCAGAGACCCCACACACTCGGGACACAAGTCACCAGAGGGGAAAAAGGCAATGGCAGGGGGGCTCAGTGCTTCAGCAGGTCCCCCAGGTCGTACGCTTCAAAGAGGTCACTGATGCCCTCGCCCTCCAGCCCCCAGAGGTAGTCATCCTGTTCCAGGGGGGAAGAGAAGGTGACGAAGGGTCCCGAGTCCAGGTGGGAGGGGGTGCAGGGCAGCTGGTCCTCCGTCTGCTGCAGGAGGTGCGGGGGTGAGCCCAGGAGCCCGGCCTCCACATCCAGCAACGAGCTGGGCCCCCCTGTGTCAGTGAGAGGCAGAGATGGGAGTGAGGAGGGGGTTCCTGTGCCCCCCCAGCTTTCGGGAACAGCGTGGGGCGGCTGTTTGGCTGGTCCGGGGCTGTTTTGCTGGGAAGGGGATACGGCGTGGTCCTGTGGGGAGGTGGCAGCAGAGGGGACGCTGTGGACCTTGGTGGGGCTCTCCTCCGTGATCTCCTCCAGGCAGAGGTACACCTCGATGGGGCCATTGCTGCTCTTCAGGTGGAGCTGGAGGTTGTCTAAAGGACCAGCTCAGGGTCAAACAGCCCCATGGAGACACCCCAAAACCACCCAGAACCATGCTGGGCTGCACCCTTGGGATGCCCCAGATGAACCCATCAGGGACGGCGCAGAGGCAGCAACACCCACAGCACCATCT
>NW_009260684.1:297759-303509 GCF_000687185.1 Egretta garzetta
CCGCATGTCCAAACCACCTGTCCCCCACCCTGCCCTATCCCCCCCATCCCACGTCCATCCCGCCGGCATCGCTCACATCCACTGGATGTTGTTCTTGGATTTCTTGCGGATGAGCTGGATGCCCTCCAGCACATTGGTGATGTCGTAGATGCGCCGTTTCTGGACCTCCAGCACCTCGGCCGCCCGGTTGAGATCCACGACACCATCGGGCGACTCGTTCAGCAAACGGATGAATTTTTTGGTGAGCAGCCCCAGCGAGGTGTCGTAGCGAGTCTTCTCCCCAGGAGACTTGGGGGCTGTGGGGAAACGAGAGACCCCCCCCCCATCCTCTCCTTAGCATGGGATGTGGGATGGAGGTGACACGGTACTGGTCATGCTGGGCACATTAAATGCTGTACAATCCCTAACCTGATGGAAAAATAACCCAGAAATACACACCCGCCCCGGGAGATTTCTGACAGGGGAGGGGTTTGAATCAGCTCAAAGAGCTAAAGAGCAGCAGCAAGGGGGGGTTGAGGAGCGGCGCTGCTCCCACGATGCCACCTCGGGTCACTTTGGGTGGTGCTAGAGGGGACATCGCAGCAGCTCTAAAAGGGGAGAGAAATGGGGTCTGTCCCTCTCCCAGCTCCCCCCACAACCCGTCTCACCCAGCACCACTTACTCCTGGGGCTGGGGACCTGCGCCAGCGTCCTGCCCTTCCCCTTGGGCGTGCGAAATTCGGGACCCTCCAGGTCCAGCTTCCTCTTGGCCTGGAGCAGGAGACAAAACCCCACGTCGGGACCAAGCCAGACACCCCCTTGAGCCCCCCTTGGGGCATCGGCCCAGCCCTGGGTGCCACAGCCCAGGGTGGGGGGGTTTTGCAAGAGGCTCATCTGGTTGCAAAACCCCTTCTGGGAAGGGCTCCTGCAGCACCCGGCAGGGCGAGGGGCCACCAGGAGAGCTGGGTGGGGAGGAGATGGGGGGTCCCGGCACCCCCAATGGCTTCCTGCCCGCTTCCGCCGCAGCAGCCCAGCCCGCCCCGGCGCTCCCTGGCAGCCGCAGGGAACCCGCCAGGATTTCCCCTCGCCCCCAGCTCCTGGCACGGCTCCGCAGGGCTGAGCCCTGGGAACGGCAGCAGCTCCAAGGCTGGATCCTCACCCTCCCATCCTGCCAGCTGGCTCGTTGGGGTGCAGGGTTTCCCCCCCCCCAAGCCACGGTTGGAGGCAGCCGAGGGCACCCAGCTGCCACCAGCGCACCTGGGACCAGCCGGGCTCAGCTCAGCCCTCCCCGGGGACCCGTGGGTGCTCCAGAGACATGCACCCAGCTGGAAGGAAACTGGGGCAAGGCGGGGGGGGGGTGAGGCAGGGGGGGTGCTGGGTCCTAGGAGTGGGGACACCTCCCTGCACACTCTGTCCCCTCACCAGGGCAAGCAGCAACTTGAAATTGTCCCCAAGGGACCCCCCCCAGCATCACTTGGGGAGAAGAGACCCAGGGAAGGGGGGGGGGGTGTTGCGCAGCAGAGCAGACGCAGAGAGGAGGTGGGGGGTGTCACCAAACCAGCCCCTGAACGGGTGCAAATCCCAAAGGATCCCCCCACATCCTCAAATATGAGCAGGGGTACTTTGGGGGGACACCGGCTCAGTAGCAGAAAGCAGCCCCCCAGTCCCATCCCATCCTCATGTGCCCCCCCCAGTACCTGCTCCCAGGCTGGGCTGTCCCACAGGGTCCCCCCCAGCACGTCCCGCATGTTGCCCAGGTCCCCGTGCCGGCTCAGCGCAGCTCCAAGCAGTGGCTCCCCAGGGAGCGCACCCCACTTTGCGGAGTAGGGTTGGGCGCCTCGGCGACGTTCCCACCCCAGGGGGCCGGCGGGAGAGGTGCCGGGGGCTGTTTTCCGCCCCCCCAGGGAGCCAGGTTGGTCCCGAGCTCCTGTGGGAATCTGTTCCCTCCCTCCCTTCCCCGAGCAGGTTTTCCCCAGCGAACGTGCCTCCATCCCTGGCCCCCGCACCCCCGGATCTGCCCCCGAGCTGCCGGCACCCCAACGGTTAACGCCGAGCGCATGGGAAACACCTGCCCCGGATCAGACCCCAACGCATCTGCCAGCACGATTTGGGACGAGGCCGGGGGCCATCATCTGGGGCCCCCCTTCTGCTGGCACCCAACCCTTGCTTCTCCAGACACCAGTGGCCGTGGCCACCCCTGTGTCCCCATTGCTGATGGGGGGGGGGGTGTCAGCTGCACCCCATCTGGCCAAGCAATGGGGAAACTGAGGCACAGGAGCAACACAAGGGAGGTCCTGTTGTCCCTGGCCTCCTACAACCCCTCAGAGCCACAGCCACCGAGGTGGTTCCCCCTCCCCATCTGCAAGAGGGGACAAAGGGGGACCCCCCCCACTCCCACACACACGGTTTGGGGTGGGGGAGCTCGGTGGGCTCGGGCAGGGGCAGGACCCTGTGGCGCTGGGACACACCAGCGAGGGACAATGGACAAGGGGGTCCCTCCTGTGTCCCAGCTGCCACCCCCCCGGCCGGGCAGGATTAGGCACATGACAGCTGAGCGGGGGCATGGCAAGAGGCTCCCAGCGCCCTGCTGGGGCCGGGGTGGGGGGCAGGATGTACCAGAGTAATTGGGGGGGCAGGGACCTAACCCCAAGACCTCCCCAGGCACTGCAGGACCCCCCCCAGGCTGCTCACCAGCCCTCAGCCACTGCTTCCCAGGATGGGGAGACATGACTGCACCCCAATATGATGCTGAGGGTGGGGAGGGAGGTTCGACCCCCCCCGGATGAGGGCAGGAGCCTGCTGGGGGGGCAGGCCGGGCCCTCCGCCCCCCTGTGCCAGCCCCGCCGCCCCCCAGGCGTGGGAACGCAGCACCCAGGGATGGGCACTCGGAGCTGGCGGGGGGGCCCGGGATGGTGCCATCACACCAGGGATGCTGCTCATGCCAAGGCACTGCTGGATCAGGGCCCCCAGATGCACCCCTCCCTATCTTTGGGGTGGCTGAGAGCTGGCAGGGCACAGAGGGATGAAGAAACCCCAGATTTGGGGGGTCAGAGAGGCTTTTAGCCCCACCCTGCACATTCCCTGGGATGGGAAGACCACGCTGTGCTGGGGATGATGGCTGTACCCCCACCCTGGGTACCACTGCGAGATACAGCTGGCTTCTCCATCCCCTCTGACAGTCCCATCCCAGCATGGATGGAGGGGGGAGGCCTGGCAAGAGATATTCCCTGGCGGAGAGGAGCTGGAGGCTGTGAAAGCCAGAGACAGAAAAAGCCCCTCTGATGGTGACAGGGCAGCCACCACCTTCCCACCCATCCTGACCCCCCCCCAGCTCCCTGCACCCCAAAAAATCCCCCCTCCTGCCCATGCAGACAAATCCTTGATGGGATCAAAGTGGGACAGGAACACCCTGGGTCACCCCAGCAGAAACCGGGGTGCTGTGGAGCAGTTCTCCTGCCGGGGAAGGGCTCCAGCCCAGCACCCACAGGGACTGCCACCCTCCTGCCATCCTGGGTGCTCTTTGCACGGGCGGCTCAGCCCTGCCAGCTCGCACCAAAGACGCAGCGGACTCTGAACGCCCTTGTCCCAGCACGGAGGAAGCAGGGAGAGGCCAGGACCCCACGGCGGAGACATTGCTCTCTCGGGGGCTCCTTTGCAGCCCTGAGCCCCTGCAGAGATCCCATGGCCCCTGTGGAGCTTGGCAAATACTCAGGGTGGGATTGCCACGGGCTAAACCAGCCCCCAAACATGCATTTGTCATGGAGGAAAATGCATTTACCCACTCCAGGACCCTCAAATCAAAGACTAAGGGACATCTGAGACTTTTTTTGAACCACGAGAGACAACCCAGGGTGATGGGCTCCCTGCAGCTGGACCAGTGACCCCTGATACGGCACAAATCCCGCAAGCCGGTGGGAGCGGCCGCAATTGCCCTGCTCGGGAATTGGGAGGAAATGTTCATTATCTGATTGCCCCGGATCTGTACACAAAGGTTGTGCCCATAAATGGAGGGGGCAGGGGGGGAGCTGGTTGGAAATGGGACCTCCAGCGCCAGGAACGGGATCACGGCATCAGGGAATGGGATGGAGACAGAAGGGAACGCCGCTTGCAAGCCACCAAGGGGGATGCAGGAGCATTTCATGTCCCCAAGTGTCACACAAGCCCCCCCCCCAGACCCCATTGAGGGGACAGCGACAGGCAGGAGCACCCTGAGCATCTCCTGGCATGGGTGATGATGATGATGATGGTGGTGATGCCAAAGAGGCTGTTAGCCCCAAACCAGCTGCGCAGTGATGCATGGAAACGGGACTGTGAGTTTGTGGGGTGTTTTTAGGGGAGGGGGCAGCAGCACGGGTGTCTCCTTAAACAACAGCCCCCAGCAGCGCAGGATGCGGCATCTCACGCGGTTCGGAGACAAAGAGGCTGGGGAGGAGGCAGGGGGCCCCACAGCCCCGGCTTGTGCTGGCCCCAGCCAGCCACACAGCCATGGAACGAAGGGGGGAGCAAAGACACCCCCTCTCCCCCGGCTGCGGCAACGTCCCCAGCTGGCACCGAGCATCAGGGACTGGGGAAAGGGGAGGGGGGAATAAATAAATAAATCAAGCCTTGAAAAAACTAAATTGAAGTTAGCGGGGTCTGGGATCCCTCCCAGGACCCGGGGAGAACAGAGGCTCAACAGTGAGGGCTGGACACGCGCCCGGGCTGGGGCAGGCAGGAATTAAATGCCAGCTGCCAGCGGGGCCGGCAGGGCGGGGGCCCGGGGGGGGGAGCAGAACCTGGCTGGGCAGAGCCACCCACGCACCCCGACGCTGGGCACGGGGCCAGCACCCAACCTGGGCCTCAGTTTCCCTGTTTGGGGCAGCGGGCGCTGGGCAGCCCTGACGCTGGGGCTCGGTGACAGGAACACAGCCAGAGCCAGCGACCTTCTCCCCGTGCCAACCTGCACAGCTCTCAGCATCAGGGTCTCTGGTTCAAAGCCTTGGGGTGTCCCACGGAAAAAGGGGATTGCTTCAAATTCACACCCCAACTCAAAAAAAAAAAAGAAAAAGGCATTTCAAGCTCCGCTGTAACCGCAGGCAGGAACCAAGCTCAGGCAGCAGCGCTGAGCCACCCCTGCCCCACGTCCCCCCACTTTGCTGGGTGACAGGTCACAGCGGGGGTCACAGCCCCAAAGCAGGGAGACCCCCGTGCCCCCCACCCACAGCGGGCAGGAGCACTGCCTGCACCCAACCCTCCCTTCCTTAACGGGAAAAGGGGTTTGCAAAGGGCCTCAACGCCACAGCTGGGCTTTGGGGCGCGACCCGAGCTGTTTGCAAGCTGGAGAGAGGAAAAAAAAAAAAAGAAAAAGGCCGAAAAAGGCTGAAAAGCGGAAGCCAGGAGCCAGCTTTGCGGGCATGCAGGGGGCAAAGGGAAGTTGAGAAACGTATGAGACATTTCACTGCGACTTCTGATTTCAGACCTTACCCTCCCCCACCCCAAAGAGACATCTGAGGGGGGTGCAGACCCCAATATAAACTGCAAAATTTGGAAGGGGAGGGTGCTGTGCATCCTGGGTCACCCACCCCTTGCTCCCCACCCTGCACGGAGCACCCCAAACCCCCGTCCCACGGAAGCAACGCCCAAGGAGGGGATGGGGTGCAGACACCTTACCGGCAGCCGTCCCGCCGAGGCCGAGCGGAGGATCCTGAGCTGGGGGCCCTGGGGGGTGCCATAGGGACACCCCCCCCGGGGAGCGGAGACGCTGCCAGCCGCGGGCGGGGCGACCCGGGGGGA
>NW_009260684.1:304219-307860 GCF_000687185.1 Egretta garzetta
TGCCCCCCCAGTCTGGGGGTTCCAGCCTGGGGGCTGCGCCCCATCCCCCCCCATCCTCATCTCACCCTGTCCCCAGCTGCAGTGACCTGGGGTGTGGGGGGCAAGAGGTCGGCGCTGTTTGGGGACCCTGGAGGGGCTCAGCCTGAGCAGATTTGGCCCCTGGTTCGCTCACACCAGTTCACCCAACTCACCACCCCACTGCCCCCAGTCTCGGCCACCAGCCACCCATCACGTGTCCTCAGGGTGCACCAGGTCTGCCTGGCAAAGGGGAGGGAGAAAGAGGGGGTGAAGGGCTCCCCATTTGGCCCATGGGGTATTTCAGGGTGCAGAAGTGGCAGAGAGCACGGAGGCAATGGCAGATCCCTGGGTGAGGGCAAGTCTGAGACTTACTGGGACCAGTAAAAGGCCACCACAGCCACTAAACCAAGCCACAGTTTAATCCTGCTGAGGCCAAAAGCCACAGTGGTTGGTTCCTCTCCATCACCTGGTTCCTCTCCATCACCTGGTTCTTCTCCATCACCTGGTTGCCCTCCATCCATCCTTTCCTCTCCTTCGTTCTCCTCTCCAGCACAAGGCAAATTCATGCCTGGGTCTGCGGTGGAGATGTTCAGGAGCAGAGATGGACTTTGTTGCAAAGAAGCCTCCTGGAAAACAGGCAGATGGACACACACACCAGCACCAAGGCCTCTGCTGCGGGTGAGGATGGACACCAGGCCTCCAGACTCCAACTCTGCTTGCAGGGGGATATCCAAAAATTTGCCAGGAGCCTCTGATCCACGACAGACATTTGCTTCCCACCATGGAAGGCAGAACAAAAAGCCTGGCAGCAGTAAAACCAACGCGTGGCTGGGCACCCTGTCCCTCTGCCAGGACCACAGCTGAGCTTGGCAGCTCAACCCACCCAGACCTTCATCTTCCCCCCTCCCCCCCCCGCCAGGGAGGAGGCAACTGCTGTCTCCGTTTCAGCGCACAAAGACAACGCCATGCCCAGCAGGGTGGATAAATCAGTGTCACTTGGCTGCCTGGGGCTGGCTTCAGCTTGGGTGACCCTTGGGACAGGGACATTGGGGTACGGGGAGGGCCCGGGTTCTGGGGAATTGGGCTGGCAGATTGTGCCCCTACCTCTTCCAGTTTGGATGAAGTGGAGATGATGTCCTCACACATCATCAATGCGACCTCGCTGGGGTAAGGGCTGTCCAAGAAGGTGGTATAGAAAAGCTTCTGCTGAATCAGCTCATGCTCCTGTGCCATGTTGAAGTCAATGGCCCTCACCTCCTTGACTATGCTGGGAAACACGGCCAAGGGAGGAGTTAGGAGCATCCTTCCCCCCCAGTACCTAATACCTGTGCATTTAGCCTTCTCCAGGCTTTCCAGCCATGTGTTTCCACCAGCAAAGTCCCCTCCATGCCAGAAGCCATGTCCCTATGACACCAGTGCCTCCAGATGGGTGACAGCCACCAGCTACCACACCCCAAACCCAAAAGGCACAGCTCACTCTGGAGAGGTTTCACCTCGGCTGTGTGTAAATGGGCTGATTCCACCCTATCCACCCTACAACCAAGCCTGTGAAGAGGAAGGAGGTTTGCAGCAGGTCTTGAGCTCCTCACAGATCCGTTTCTACCCTCTGATGTTCTCATTGCTGCTTTCCAAGAGGTGTTGGACTTCATGGAAGTTCTCCTTGCTCCCCTTGCCCAAATCACTGTAGGAGAACAGGTCCTAGGAGATGTACACGGAGACCCCGTCCCCCATCACCTTCGGGCTGAGCTGAGGGTCGATGTTGGCCACCCCACCATGTAGCAGAAAGGGTTAACACAGCAATGTGGCTATGTCCTCTCCAACCCCCATCATCAAACAAGCCAAGCCCAGAGTCCAGCACTACAGAGATGGAAATCCTGGCCTTTAAATGCTGATGGTGGGTGCAAAGTGCAGATCTCTGCTACAACCAGCTTCAAACTGCTGGAAAGTCTCCACTTCTGGCCTCCTCCCTTACTCCCATTGACTTTTTTGTAAGAAACACCCATTTTATCAAAATTCTCCTGGCTTTTGGCTGGGGAGGAAGAACTATGCAGCTCTTCTCCACCCAGGCCATCTCCACAAGGGACCACCAAAACGCAGCCCTTTCAGGGTGGGTTTGACAGATGCTTTCTGCCCTCTCTTGCCCGCAGAGCCAGCCTGCCCTGCCTGGTTCTGGCTCTCCTCCAGGCTGCGCTCCAGCTCCCTCTGCTCCGCCTTGGTGTGGGTGGACAGGGATTGCCACAGGCTGGGTGTCACCAATGCCACCAGCAGGCTGGCACAGATGAAGGCCTCAGTCATGATGAAGATGACGAAGGAAATGGCTGACATCATCTTCAGGGTCTGCCCTTCTTCCCTGTTGGGGACAGGGACCATCTGGTTGATGGTTGGTGGTGACCATCTCCCCAGCACCAAGCCCCAGCATCCAACCTCTCAGCATCCAGGGGAAAGGAGCCCTCCATGTGCCCCACATCCCTCCCAGGGTGGGGGGACACAGCTCAGCCCCAGCTGTCCCTGAGCCCCTGCCCCGTGGTGGGCTCACACCCTACTGCATGCTCACTGGAGGACCTCATGAATGTCCAACCAGCCATCCAGCATGATGCAGGTGACCAGCAAGTACAGGGCCTTCCCCAGGTCACCAAAATGGTCTGGGACAGACTTGCCAAACAGGATGATGCCCGGCACTGAGAAGATCTGCATGGAACCAGTGGGGGGGGGGGCCCAGTACCTTTCCCGTGCTGGGATGCTGTGCTCAGCATCCTCCAACCCCCAGCACTGGGGCTCCCTAGTACGGGCAGGGTCCAGCCAAGCTCCTCAGCCCCAGTGCTGGGAGCTCAAAAACCCCTCCAGCATCCCAGAGCCTGCCAGGAAGATGGCATGGACCAAGGAGGTGGGAAAGGGCCATCCTACTGCTGGCTCTGTGCCTGCTGTCCCCATGGTCCCCAAGCTGCCATGGCCAGCACTGGATCCTGTTGGCCAAGACACTGCCCCAGGCTGATGCTCCCAGCCCAAGTGGGTGTTTCCCAGCTGCTTCCCAGCATGGAGATAAAGAGGATGAACATGATGTTGCAGAGCTTCGGGATGACCTTGAGAATGGCCTGAAGGCCATCCTGGCCAGCCCCTTGACCAGCCTGCAGACCTGCAGCAGCCTCATCGCCTTGGGGCAAGGCAAGAGCTCCTGTCACCCCACTGACTGTGCCAGGACACCTTGGTCCCCTCCTGGCCTCTCCCACCAGGGTCTGGGGAGGGTCTGCACCACCAGGCATACTCCCCAAATCAGGGCAAAAAAGAGGATGAAGAGCAAGAAGTGGTGACGTTGCCTTTCCCAGTGCAGATCCAGCACGTGGGATGGGGGCACCACACCGTGGCCAAATCAACACAGGGACATGGGAGGCTTTGGGGTACAGCACCCCCTGCCCTCGCTCACCTCAGGATCTGGAAAATCTTCTGGACATTCAGCCTGGGGACCAGGGGCCCCACCGTGAGGCAGACGATGAGGAGGAAGTTGAAGATGTTCCAGCCATCCCGCAGGCAGAGGCGCGGGGGGCTGAGGCTGCCCTTGTGCACCCCAAATGCGGGCCCTTTCCCTAAGGTTCCTCCCCCGGGAGCAGCCACAGGGGAGAGGGGAC
>NW_009260684.1:308191-309886 GCF_000687185.1 Egretta garzetta
GTGGAATGGAGAGCTGCAGGGACGGACGGAGCCGAGGAAGGAGGGATACAGGGATGAAAGGACACTGGGATGCAAGGACGGAGGGATGGAGGGACTCAGGGACAGAGGGATGGAGGGACACAAGGACAGAGGAACGGAGAGACACAGGGACAGAGGAATGGAGGGACTCAGGGACTCAAAGACAGAGGGAGAGAGGGATGGAGGGATGTAGAGATGGACGGAGGGATACAGGAACACAGAGGAGGAATGATGGAGGGACTTACAGATGGAAGGATTCAGGGAGAGAGGGATGCAGGAAGGGAGACAGGGAGATAGAGAGATGGAAGGATGAGGGACTGAGGGATGGCGGGACACAGAGATGCTGAAGGCCTCCAGCCCAGCTTGCTGCAGCTCACACCTTCCAGTACAGCCAGAAACCTCTGAGCCAGTTGAGCAGGACCTCGGTGGCCCAGGGCCACCAGCACAATGTTGCCTATGATATAGCTCAGCCAAAACTGGAACTGGAGTGAAAAGAGGAGGCAGTGGTGAGAGCACCAGGCAGGACCGAGGGACACGTGGCAATGGGCTGCATGTGGCAATGGCCCACTGGGAAACGAGCTGAGATTCTCCCATCGGACTCACGGGTGCAAAATACAAAGCCTTGTGGATTCTCTGGTGGCTAGTATGGAGGAATTCACTGCCCAGATGTGAGCATGGTGACCCCCTCCCTATGCACAAAGCTCGCAGGGAAGGGGTCATGTTGGGGCATCTGTCTGCCATCAAACGGGGCTGCGGGGTTTCATGGACCCATCCTGGAGGCAGCAAAAGGGCCAGGGAAAAGGCGAGGGAGAGGGAACGGGCAGCAGCAGGCAATGGTGGGTTCGGCCAGCATTCATGACCAACATCATCACCCTGATCAACACCTGATTGATGATGATGAGCGCAGACAGGGTGAGCAACAGCCCACCCGTACCTTGGCCGTGTATTCCTTCTGGTCCCAGCAGTCCTGGGGGGGAGGCAGGGTGGGGAGCCCAGGCGAGGTGTCCCCGCTGTCCTGGTGGGCTGTGAGTCCAGCACCCATCACCCACCCCACCCTGCCCCACTGCACACCACATCTCTGAAGGCAATGAGCAGCCATGGCGGTTCTGCATCCGGCTCCCAGTGACGCTGGTGGCGGGGAGGGGACAGACGGTCAGACAGGCACTGGTGGCACCGCATCGGATCCGGTGACAGCAGAACCCCCTCACTCTCCTGTGCAGAGGAGTCATGGTGGGTGCTGGCAGCAGCCCCGGGCACCCACTGCAACGTGACCTCACCGTTCCAAGCAGAGAATGTGTGACATCACACTTCCATGCCGCAAGACGGGGGCATGGAAGGGGGAAAGGACCACAGGAGCGTTGTGGAAGCAGAGAAGTTAATGGGGACTCAGTCCCCCAAACTGGTCTGGCTCCAGTTTGAAACTGAAAATAGAAAATAGCGCCCCCCCACAATCCCATAGCACCCCCAGGAGCCCCAGCCAAAGGGGTACTGAGCTCCACAATGGCTCAGGATGCAGGATGAGTCCCCCTGGCCTGGCAATTAGGAGCCTCTGGGGTGGAGGGTGGCAGAGGAAATGTGGGGACCTCTGGGAGGGTGGTGGGGGAGGCTGGGGTTTCCTTCATCCCTTCCCCACACTGGAAATCCCAAGCGTGCCTCAGTTTCCCCACTCTGCACTGG
>NW_009260684.1:309993-311254 GCF_000687185.1 Egretta garzetta
AAAACACAGCAGCGGCCCTGACTCCCCCCCCCCCACGGAGCCAGGCCAGGCTCCAGCCCCTCGGCAGCATCACTGGGGGCTGGAGGAGCTGGAAGAGCCGCAGGGTCACCCCTGGGGAGGGCGGCTTCCAGGGTTCTGAGCAAACCCACAGCACCCAGGGTGGGGGCCAAGGTGCTTTGTGGGGGGTGGGAGGGCTGCGTGTTTGGATTTGGGGTGCTGCGCATGTGCACGTGTGTGGATGTGAGTCCCTGTTGGCTGGGTTGGAGTGTGCATGCATGTGTGTGTGTGTGTGTGTGCATGTATGCATGAATGTGAGTGCATGTGTGCGTGTGTGCATGCATGTGTGTGCATGTGTGCGTGTGTGCATGTATGCATGAATGTGTGTGTGTGCATGTATGCATGAATGTGAGTGTGTGTGCGCATGTGTGTGTGTGTGCATGCATGTGTGTGTGCGTGTGTGCATGCAGTGCATGTGTGCATGCATATGAGTGAGCGCGCGCATGTGTGTGCGTGTATGCGTGTGTGCATGCATATGTGCATGTATATGTGTGTGCATGCAGTGCATGTGTGCATGCATATGAGTGAGCGCGCGCATGTGTGTGCATGTGTGCGTGTGTGCGTGTGTGCATGTGTGTGTGCATGCATATGTGTGTGCATGCAGTGCATGTGTGCATGCATGTGAGTGCGTGCGTGCGTGTGTGCATGCATGTGCGTGCATGTGTGCGTGTGTGCAGGCATGTGCATGCATGTGTGTGCAGGCATGTGTGTGCATGCAGTGCGTGCATGTGTGTGCGTGCATGTGTGTGCGTGCATGTGTGTGTGTGCATGTGCGTGCACACGTGCGTGAATGTGCCCCTGCTGAGGGGGTGCACGTGTGTGCCGTACCCCCCTCCCCATTGCAGCCCATGTGCAATACTGCCTATATGTGTGTGCACACACGTGTCTTGGAGGAGCACACGTGCAGCTGGTGCCTTGTGCGGGGGTGCGTGTACACATTTGTGTCTGCCAGAGTGCACGTGTGTACACATGTGTGCACGCTCACTGGGCCATGCACGTCTGCGTGTGTGTGCGTGTGTAAGTGCATGCGTGTGTAAGTGCATGCGTGTGCAAGCGTGCGTAAGCACCTGTAGGCACATGTGTAAGCGCGCACAGGCGCGTGTGCATACGTGCATCCACGCACCCGTAAGCGCGTGTGCGCGCCCATGCTAAGCGCACGCACGTACTGCAAGCGCCCACATGTGCACCCAAGCCCACACGTGAG
>NW_009260684.1:311623-313954 GCF_000687185.1 Egretta garzetta
GTTGTGTTTTTCCTTTTTTCTTTCTTTTTTTTTTCTTTTTTTTTTTTTTAAATCAGGATTTCCAAGGAAAGCATCAGCATCACGCTACAGCCCAGGCTGGGGGTCCAGGCAAAATCTGTGCCCCCCCAGGCCATCCCTGGGGCCTGGGAACGGCTGGGCAGCTGTTCCAGGAAAGGCCATGGGATCTGTTCACCACGGGGGAGGAGGCGATGGCCCTGGGAGGCTTCCTGGGAGCCAGCGCCAAACCCTCACCCTGCCAAACCCCGGGGCCCTGGGGAGCCCGAGACCCTGGCCCCAGTCGAGGGAATCCCCTGCCCTGACCACCCAGCAAGGGGACGGGGACAGGGGCACCTCTGCTCCCTCGGGCTGGGACTCCCCTTCTGCCTCCCCAAAGCCCCAGCAGGACTAATTTGTCCCACACTACCAATGCCTGTCCCCACTGCTCCCAGTAACCCCAGCCCCAAGCTGGGCTCATTAACTGCTCCCATGGGTCCAGGATCTCCACTGCCATCATCCCAGCTGGGGGACCCATCGCCAGCTTGGGTGCTTACGCTGCAGGGAGCCCCATTTTGCAGCTACCGAGACCCATCCCCGTCCCCTGGCTTGTTCCTGGGGTGCTTTTCCCACCCCTCCCAATTAAATCCCTTTGGCACATCAGCTCTGGCACAGCTGGAGGACCACGACACCGGGATGAGCATAGGGATGCTCGCCCCTAACTCACCCCTTGGCTTTTCCTCTCAAGCTAAAAGCCAGTGGAGATGGCAAAAGCTTATTTTTGACCATTAGCGTAACATCAGCTCGGTTCCCAGAAGCAGTGGTTTCCAGCCGGACACCCTCACCTGCCTCCCGCCACGCTGGGACAGCCCCGTGTCACCCCATCCCACCCCACCCGTGGGTGCCAGAGGGAGTCTGGGGTCATTAGGCTGGGAGGAAGGAGGAATGTTCCCAGGGGTTCATGATCCTGCTGGACTGGCTGTTGCTTTTCTGGATGCCCCACGCACTGCTTTTCCCTGCAGAAATGCCCACAGACAAGGGGTGCTTGGTGGGTGCTAACTGCACCCCGAGCTCACCGTCACGGGGACTGAGGCTGAAGCCAGTGCACATGGGGGAAGGTTTGCACCACCCTGTGCCCCAAAACCCCTCCTGCCACCTTCCTCCCATCTCACAGCCCTGGACCCAGCTCACCTGGAGGCTGCAGCACCCCGGGGACACCCCCCCGATGCCATGGGGCAAGCACCCACGGTGTGCCTGGCTGAGCCCACAGCTGCAAGGGCAAGGCCCAGCACAGGGGATGGAGGCAGTGGTGCTACAGGTGGGGAATTTTAACCCTGGGGAGAGCAGCCAGGCCTGACCCTGACTGCAGGCAGGCCAGCACCTTCCCCAGGGAGCAGGATCCGGCCCAGCGCTGCTGCAGCCACGGGGCTCAGCAGCTGAGCTGGCCGGCAGGTCGCATCTGCTGCAGGGGCCAAAGGGAAACCACAGCATTAATCCGAGGGGAGGGAAAGGCATTTCTGCCCCCAACGCCCATTCCCTGGGGGTGCTGCCCCCCTTCCTCCCCCCCCTCCAGCCCTGGGGGGCTGCAGGCCGGGCAGGGGGGTGCAGCATGGATGCCACCTGGGAAATTGCAAAGCTCAGAACAGCCCTAGAGCCAGGGCAGCTTCAGCCCTGAAACTCCTGTTGCCTTAGGGGTGGGGGTATCCTAGGGGAGCAGCATCATCCCTTCCAGCCCAAGGGAAGCTCAAATCCAGCCCCAGGGCACTGGGCAGCCCTTCTTTTTGCAAGGCAAGAAAATAGAAACTCCTGAAAAAAAACACCAAAAAGCATCTTTCCCCCCTCCAGGGCTCCAGCTACACCTCCAGATGGTCCCCGGGGCTCAGCAGCGTCTTCACTCCTTCCATATCAGATAAGCAGAGCAGCACCCAAAATAGCTGGCAGACACCTCGGCCGGGAGACGGCAGCCTAGGGTTAATTCCTCCCATACCTGAGCTGACATTTCAAAGCTATTAAACAATTAATGAGATTCCTACTGTAACCCTAGAAGTTATAATCGAGGAGAGGGGTTTTCGGGGGCTCCCACCCTCAGGGTGCTGCTCTCCCAACCTATGGGTGCACCCCATCTCCCTCCAGCCCAGGGATGGGGAAAACATTCCAAACAACTTTGGTTTTTATTATTTATTATGTAAAAACGGTAACTTTTATAAAAAGTTTATAAAGCAAGTACAAGGCATGTTCGCAGAAATTCACCTTCCTGCACAAAAGGTACAAAACGTTATACTCTAGTATAGAGCTCCACAATACACGAGGCCGCGGCCCCAGAGAGTTTGGTTCATA
>NW_009260684.1:314605-314935 GCF_000687185.1 Egretta garzetta
CGCACCCGCGCATCACCCCCAGCCCCACACGTGTCCCAAACCCCAGCACATACACCCACCCCCCCCCAGCCCAAAGCACCCCCTTTACCTTCAGGGACAGCAGGGTGGCCTCGGAGGAGGGGTCGCGGCCCTTGGCCCCCTCCTCCAGCACGATCTGCAGGTCGAAGATGTAATCGATGACGTGCTGGAGGATCTCCACCTGGCTCACCTTGGTGCCTTGCGGGATGCCCGGCACCAGCTCCCGCAATTTGGAATAACAATCGTTCATATCGTAGAGCAAGTTCATGGGCTCCTCCAGCGCCGGGCTCTTGTTGCTGCTCCCCCGGGCGA
>NW_009260684.1:318161-319560 GCF_000687185.1 Egretta garzetta
TTTTTGGGGGAATTTCTTGTGTTTTGGAAGCCGGAGGCTGCCTGGAAGCGCTGGCTGCGGGGAAGGGATTTGGACGGGAGAGGGGAGGAACGGAGACGTGGCAGAGCGCCCAAGGCAGCTACAAAGGGAAGGGCTCTTCCCCAGGGGTCATCTGGATTCGCTTTTGGGCTAGGGCTGGGGTATAAATCCCATCTCCCTGGGATCTTCGGAGGCCCTCGGGATCCTTTAGGAGCGAGGGAAGCTGGGGGACCTGGCCAGCCGTGCTCCAGCTCAGCACAACGTGGGAGCGAGAGCTCGGAGCGACTGCTTTAATTCATCGATTTTTGGAACCAACCACCCAGCCTGGGCACCCCCACGGCACGGCATGGCAGCGATCTGAGGGAGTTTTGGTGCTGGAGAAGAAATCCGGATGGATGCTCTAAGGGGAAAAAGGGATTTTGGTTTCTTAAACTGGCTCTGAAATCTCCCTCCCACCTCGTCCCCAGGGCCGTGCCCAGCACGGGGAGGCAGCCCGGTGCCACGCTGGGCTGTGCCATGCAATGAGGTTTGGTAGCCCCAGGGGTGCCAGCTCTCCCAGCACCCCAATTCATGCCAGAGCTGAGTGCTCCCAGATGGGCATTGGGTCTGGGACGGGCAGGGATGGGCATCGCGGTCCCGCTCGGCTGTCAGCCGCACCGAGGGTGAGCCAAAACACCCTGGCGTGGTTTGGCAAACCTGGTGTCCCTGGGGGTCCCCATGGCCATGGTGGCAGCCCCCTCTGGGCTACGATGTCCCAGCACAGATTTGGGGGTGTTTGGGGATAAATGAGGATTATAAATTGGAGCTGCCAGACTTGGATGGATGTACATTGGTGCCACGAGGCTGACAGCATCCCATGGAGCAGGGTGGCAGGGAAGGAGCCCACCCTGGCCACCCGCCTTGCCCCGTGCCTCAGTTTCCCCCTTCACCCTCTGCAGGGACCCACCGCAAGAGCCAGACAGCACCAGCAGCTCTGGTCTGTGCTGTGCACGGGGCTGGAAGCACAGGGAAATGGGGGGGGGACACCAAGGAGCAGCACTGCTGGGAGCGGGCACCCAAAAAGGGGCAGTGGACACCCCCCCTCGAGCCCTGTCACTAGGAGACTGGGTCTGGCCCTGGGGAATGTGCAGCTGTTTGTGTAGGGGATTAGCCCCAAGGACCCCCCTCGGCCCCCGTGCCTGAGGCAGGGACTGAGCATCCCACCCTGAGCGGCTCAAAGGGAGCCCGGCCCGAGTGCCTGAGCCTGCAGGCAGCAGCCAGCACTGCAGGCTGAAGGGCAGTCCCTGCTGGTTATCATTAGGGGCCAGAGTGAACACAGGGAGGCATTACCTTGTTCCAGAGCACCTGGGTGAGGGAGAGGAGCGCACCCACCCCCGAAGGG
>NW_009260684.1:320547-320847 GCF_000687185.1 Egretta garzetta
ACCCAAATCCAGCGCTGCCTTCACCGCAGCCCCCCCGCCCATAGGTGGGGTGCTCCAGCCTGGCATGCTCTGGAGAGGGGAAACTGAGGCACAGGGAAGGGGAGCCTAGCCCAGGTTTTGTGGGGGTGGGCAGCTCCCAGGAGGGGTTTTCCTGTTCCCCCACAGCCCCCCACAGATCCCTCCCTTTCTCAGCCCCCCAAATTCCTCCCCCCCTGGTCCTGCCACGCTGCAGGATGTGGCTTTGCCAGGCTGCCTCGTTACACCCAGAGACCGTTACAACCCATCACACCACCCACCCCA
>NW_009260684.1:320985-321453 GCF_000687185.1 Egretta garzetta
CATCCCCAGCCCGGCCGGAAAGCCACGTCCCACGGCATCGTGCGGAACAACCCCCCCCCACGGAAAAATACGGGGAGAGGGGGAGGGAAGATGCTTTATCTCGGCCCCCATCGGCCCCTAATAAGGCAGCTTTATTTTTAGCGAAGGTGAAAGCCAGAGCAACCAGCTCAAGAGCTTTTTCCACTCACATCTGCATTTGTACAATTTGGGTTTCCTGTCGTGGTTTCGGCGCTTTTCAAACCTGCCTGAATTGTTATTTTGTTCGCTCGGCGAAGAGCCCTGCAGATACCTCCCCCGGTATAAATAACGCGTGAGCATCCCCTCCCCGACCTCCTCGCTCATCCGGCCCCCACCACCCCGCTTTCTCGGAATGGGATCTGAGCATCCCCGCGGGATTCGGATGCTGGCGGAGGTTCGGGGCTGGACCACATCTTTCCAGCCCTGGACCGTGTCTTTCCAGCCCTGGGT
>NW_009260684.1:331853-332102 GCF_000687185.1 Egretta garzetta
GAGGGTTGCACCCTCCCTCTGCTGGGAAGCCACCCCCATGAGGATGGGCTGAGACCTGCCCAACTCATCCCAGCTGTGCCAGGGGACAGGGCAGCACAGCCCCTCAGCACAGGCACTGGGACACACACACAGCTGGGTATCTGTCCCTCCCCCTCCCGGCTGGGACCGCGGCCCCCTCCCCGCTTCCTCTGACACAGAGTTTCCATCCGCCTGGAGCAGGTGCCAGGTGAGGGGCAGGGGGGGGGGGGG
>NW_009260684.1:333244-333573 GCF_000687185.1 Egretta garzetta
TGAGGTGTCCCTGGCTGGAACCAGCCCAGGGCTCCTGGGTGCTGGGTGGGGCCCACGGGCTGCCTGGGTCCTGGGGGGGTCCCCAAGGTGACCCCCACCCAGAAGAGCACCCCCAAGGGATGGGGCCCGTTGAGGAGCCAGGGCAGGAGGAGGAAGGACGGAGGAGCCATGCAGATGTCCTCGTCACCCTGCAAAACCCAGCCTGCCCAGAACAAGGTGGGATAGGGCCACTGGGACCCCCCCCACCTATGCGAGGCGGGAGGGATGGAGGCTGCACCGCTGCTGGGGAGGGGAAGGGACCCCCCCCAAAGACAGGGAAAATGGAGAGG
>NW_009260684.1:333994-334547 GCF_000687185.1 Egretta garzetta
CCAGGGCTTCCCCCAAAAGCAGGAGGGCAGGCAGGGGCCCTGCGCCCACAGAGCGTGCCCCCAATGGTGTCTGTACCCAAGGGGGCCGTGAGTACCTGTGCGTGCTGTATGTGTACGTACGTGTGCCATATGTCCCTCTGTGTGTGTGTGTATGTATGTGGGCCATATGTCCCTGTGCATGCATGTGTGTATGTGTGAGCTGTATGTCCCTGTGCATGCATGTACGTGTATGTATGTGAGCTGTATGACCCTGTGTGTGCTGTATGTCCCTATGCACATGTGTATGTGTACGTATGTGTGCCATATGCCCCTGTGCATGCATATACATGTATGTATGTGAGCTGAGTAACCCTGTGCCTATGTGTACATGTATGTATGTGAGCTGTATGTCCCTGTGCATGCATGTAGGCGTATGTATGTGTGTGCTGCATGCCCCTGTGCATGCACACGCGTGTGCCCTCTGTCCCCGTGTGTCACCCCCACGTCTACAGGGCGCACGCATGTACCGTATGGACCGCAGGTACCGTATGGACGGCAGGTACCGTATGGACCG
>NW_009260684.1:334999-336755 GCF_000687185.1 Egretta garzetta
AGTGCGGTGGCAGTGGTGATGCCCCCCCCCGCCAGCTCCCTCAGCTCCTAGGACAGTCCCATGGGGAGGGGGCAGCCTGGATGGACCCCCCAACCCAGTGCCCCATGGCATGGTGTGGCCAGGGCAGGGGGCTGCCCCATGCCCTGGGGCTGGGGGGAGGTGGCCAGTGTCCCCAGGGGAGTCCTGGTGTCCCCACCTACCTGCAGAGGGAAGGTGCCTGCTGTGGGGGCCCAGTGTGTAGGTGACAGAGTGGTACTGGGTGCCCAGGTCCTCTTGCTGCTGCATGCCTGGGGAGCAGCACCCAGTGGGGTTATGGGGCGCCCCCTGGTCCCCGTGGAGGGTGAGATGGAGAAACTGAGGCATGGGGGGTTACAGCAGCAGAGCCAGCTGCAGGGGGGTCCTGCTAAAAGGGTTGGTGAGGGAAGTCTCTGTGAGCCCCCCCACACCCAGCACCAAGGGATGAAGATGGCAAGGACCCCCCCATTGGGGCCAGTTTGGGGTTAAACTCCCCTCAGACTGGGGCTCCGGGGCTGCCCCAGGGCTGCAGCAGGTCCCATGGCCACTGCTGGCCCTGGTGGTTTGTCCCTACCTTGTGTGGGGTTGTGGTTCTCCCAGAGGACTTTGGGAAGCTCCTTGCAGCTGAGCTTCTGGGGGTGGAGGATGACCCTCACCATCTCAGCATGCCCCGCCAGCCCTGTGGTGCTACCGGGGCAGCCCCTCACCGTGGCCTCCTGCCCCCCAACCTCCCGCTGCCCCGGGACAGCAGGGACCGTCGGCTGATGCACCCTCCTGCTGGGAGCTGAGATCTGGTAAATTTGAGACTTGTGCAATGCAGGAGTGTTGGCAGGGCTGGAGCGAGGGAGCTGGATATGGAGGGGCTGCAGCACCCACCCAGCCCCAGGACCCCCCGGGCCCCCTTCCCCAGGTGCCTGGTGGGGATGGGATGCCCAAAATCTCCCTGCACTGGGATAAATCCCCTGCTGGAGACAGCAGCCGGGATAATATTTGCTGCAGACGGCTAATCCTCTGCAAAATGTCTCCCAGATAAGCTGGGCAGCCGTCTGTCCGGGCTGGGGTGGGGGACAAGGGGGGATCAGCATCCAATGGATGGCAGAGAGCATCCCATGGGAGCCCAGACCAGGGCAAGGCAGGGGCTGTGGGACACCCTGCGATGCTGGATGGGGACATCATCCCACCACGGGGGACGCTGGGGGGTCCTGGTCACAGCACAGAAGGACAAGCCTCTCATTACCTGTGCGCACTTCTTTGTAGATGAGGTTGGGGGTGAAGCCTCCCGTGTAGCCTCCCTGGGTGGAGAAGACCCCCAGCATCTTCCAGAAGAGCTGCTCTGCTTCCCAGCCCCTCATCTCTTCCACCCAGGGATGGCCAAGGGCTCATCAGGGCAGGGTAGGGCCTGATCCAGACCCCCCGCCCAGAGAGCCACGAGCCTGCAGCACTGCGCCCGAATCCATCCCCACTTTGGGGTGTCCATGAGGACATCCCCCACCCACTCACCTGCCCACGTGAGGAATTGTCCCCAAACCCCAATCTGAACCTATGTCAGAAAGCAGCCCCCCGTAAATGATGATTCAGCAAGAACCACCCAGCCATGACCTGGGGAGGTGACAGCCTGGATGTATGGTCCTTGGGGACCCTCAGTAGATCCCCCTGCCTCTTCTAGATCAGATCCTATCCCTCCCATCCCATCCCATCCCATCCCATCCCATCCCATCCCATCCCCATTCCCTCCCATCTC
>NW_009260684.1:337416-340405 GCF_000687185.1 Egretta garzetta
AAAAAATCACAGTTGGAAAGTGGCATTTACTGGGGTGCAATTGGGGTGGCCCCAGCGGGATGCAGGGGGACACAGGAATGAAACCGGGGTGTCGTGTCCCCCCCCTCCCCCATCGCTCCAGCCTGGTGCAATCCAGGTCCCCAGCAGGGAGCGAGGGTTACCTGTGCTGAGTTTGTGAGGCCTCAGCCTTTACCTGCTTGGGACCGAGCCCTGGCCTGGAGCAGGGAGAGGGGGAGAGGAGGAAGGCCCAGGCCATAGGTTGTGAATTTGAGGCAATTTCAGCCATTTCGACTATTTTGTTGCTAAATGCCTTGTGGAAATAGAGCAGCTGAGGTTTTACCCCCCCCTCCCCCAACCATTCCAGGAGTGTTCCAAAACCCGCTTGAAATTCACCTCGCTCTTAGCTGCTCTTCCAGGACCTCCCCATCCCCCTGCAACCAAGCAGCCCCCAGCCCCCCCGGCTCCCTCCTGGACTGATCTGCTGGGGGGTTTAAGCCGGCACGGAGATGCCCCCCCCGGGTTTCCATGGCTCTGAGGGTGCCGATGGCTTGACGAAAGCCGGGGGAGGCGAGGACAGCTGGGGATTTGCTTTTTATCTCATTCAAAAATAGCTGCCCTCGCGCTGGGGGCCGGATCCTGAGCAGAGGGGGTCAAGCAGCCGCCTCCCAGCCAGGCCTGAAGGATCCAGGGGTGCATCGGTATCTCAGCCCCCCCCCATCTCACCCCAGCCCCACAGCCACGTGCTATGGGGCAGAGGGTCCCTGGGGAGAGTCTACACAGAGGAGAAAGAGGGATCGTATAGGGCTCCTATGGTAACCCTATAGAGATTGGGCCTGGGGGGGATGCATATGGACTTCTTTAGGGACAAGGGGTGTGGGCAGCCCCCATCCCCAAATCTGCTGTGACTCTTGTTCCCCCAGTCCCAGCCCAGGGGGGACACAGCTTGGTCCCAGCAGAGAGGGGTGATGGGGGTCCCAGGGCTGAGAGGGGTGATGAGGGTTTGGAGATGGAACAGGGACCCCAGGACCCCACCAGTGGGCGCCCCCAGCCATCGGCCCCAGCATTTCGTGTTCACCGTGGACCTTGATTTAATGTCACACAATTAAGGCACGCGGTGAATGCCAAAGGGGGGGCCGGCCTAGGCTTGAGCGGAGGGGGGCCGTGCTCACCAAAGGAGGAGTGTGGAGATGCCAAAAAGCCTGAGCAGCAGCACCCCATCGCCAAGGGCCGGTAAGGGAATGCGCTGTGGGACCCCCGGGGAGGAACGGGTCTGGGAGGGGTCCAGCACCCCCAGCCCTCCTGCCTCCCCCCAACCCCTCCAAAAAATGTATTTTCCCTCTCCAGGAGTGGGTGCTGGAGCTGATGGGGTGGGAAGAGGGAACTCAGGACATTTGGGAGGAAGGGAGCAGCCAAAAGCTCTCAAGAAGCCTTCCTTAGTGAGGAAGAGGAGAACGAGGAGCGACCCAGCTGCGTGGCTGCACTAAGACCCTTCTCCTGGTGAATTGGGAGCAATGTGGAGGCATTGGCCCCCATCCCACCACCCACCCCTCCAGCTTGGTGCTGGGGGAAGAGACACGGTGACAGCTCCGGGGTTTTATTTCAGCCAAACTTTGTGGAGACGCTTTTGCAGCCCCAGCGTTCCTCTCAGCCGCCATTTCTCCAGCGTTCCCAGCTGCCTCTGGCATACACCCACCGACCTCGAGCTGAAGCCCGGAGTGGCTGCTCATGCCCCACGTTCCTGGGGGCCACATTTCGGATGGAGGTTTTGCCCATCGTGGTCCTTCGTGCTGGAGAAGGGCTGGATAAATCACTCCTGCAAGGGAGAGCATCGCTGACTTCCCCTGTCTCAGCCAGGCTTCCCTGCGGCTCCAGGTTTATCCATGTTTGTCCCAGTGAGGTGCTTTTTGGGTGCTCAGGGTTACAGCTCCCTGAGGGCTAATCCAGGAACCTGCTCGTCACCAAAGGCTGCAGCAGAGCTGATGCCTGCTCCCTCCAAGGATGCTTTTCGCTGCTTTCCCTGCACGGAACACAAGGACACTCTGCTTTTCCCCATGTCCTGCTCTCCCCTGCCAAGAAATTGGGCCGGGACCGGTGTCTCATCATTGTAGATTTGCTGCTGTCGATGTCCCTGCTGTCCCCCCAGGCTTGTGCCTGCCAGCGTCCCTGCAGCCAGGCTGGCTTGGTGCTGAGCCCCGTGTCTCTCCTGGGACCCACTCGCATCCTCGGCAGCACGAAGCCACATTTGCTGCATCCTAGTCCTCCCATGGACCCTGTGCACCCCAACCGCCCCATCCCTCCCGGGAGCCCGGGGCACCCCCTGCCCTCCAGAAAGCAGTGAAGGTGATGGAGATGCCAAGCCCCTGGACAGACGGCATCGCAGGCAATGTGCTCCCTCCTCATACCCAAATCTATACATTCTCATCCCAAAACTTGGGGAGTGCAGGACCAGGCGTCACGCTCCATTTCCTCCTGGCCACCAAAACAAGGCCTGGATGAAGGAGCCAATGACAGCCATTAAACACCCGTAAAGCCCCAAAAAGAGGGTCTGGCTGGGGGATGGACTGAGTCTGGCTGCTTGGCTCCCCAACAGACAGCCCCTGGGGTGGGGGGTGACCCACGGGGCCAGGGCTGTCCCGGGGCGGCTGAGGGGAAGGGGCTGGTTTGTCAATAAAAGATCTCATCCGTAAATGCCCGGCACGGGGGGATGAGCCACCCTCCAAGCTGGCTCTGGGAACAACACTAACTCCTTTGGGCTCTCAGCCCCCCTGCACCCTGCTCACCTCCAGTGGCCCGAGGACATGGGTGCTCCCCCATACCCATGGGTGTGGTGGGTCGGAGGCAGGGCTGAGTCTGTTGCACCCCGGGCTGGTCTCTCCCCCCTCCCAAGGGACCCACCCAGGCACCCATGGGCATCAGAAGAGCTGCAGGTCCCTCAGGAGCTGCACCCAGCGGGGGCTGCCCCAGCACCCAGCCCTGCAGAGCCTCCGCA
>NW_009260684.1:341197-367426 GCF_000687185.1 Egretta garzetta
CCAGCCCTGCAGAGCCTCCGCAGCCTCCTGGGGGTCCCTGCACCCCCCACCCTCCTTCAGGAAAAGGAACCAGGCTCCAGCCCAAGCCACATCCAGCATCACCCAAGGAGGAGCTGGATGCTCAGAGCCCCCCACATTCCCCTTGCCCCCCAGGGACACTGGGCAGGGCAGAGATTTCGGGGTCCCTGCAGGACCACACTCAGTGACTCAAGGCCGTGGAGGGAGGGCTGCAGCAATGGCACCAGGCTCCTCCGTACTGCTCAGCCTCTGCCCCAGCCTGGAGCCATCAAAAATGCTCATTTTTAAAAGAACCTTGTCCTTCCCTGCAAGCACCGCTGCCTCACCGCTGCTCTGCAGCCCCAAAATGGCTCAGAGAGGCTGGGAGAGCATCACACGGGGGTGCAGAGCGGTGTGCAGCCAGGCACAGGGGTGCACAACCTTTCACAGGGCTGCACAACCATGCAGAGCGGTGCACAGCCAGACACAGGTGCACAACCAATGCACAACCGGGCACAGCAGTACATGACCATGCACAGCCCTGCACGGTAGTGCAGGACAGCAGGCAGGACAGCAGGCAGCAGTGCAGGACAGCAGGCAGGACAGCAGGCAGTGGTGCAGGACAGCAGGAAGGACAGGAGGAAGGACAGGAGGACAAGAGGCAGCAGTGCAGGACAGCAGGAAGGACAGCAGGAAGGACAGGAGGCAGCGGTGCAGGACAGGAGGACAACAGGCAGCAGTGCAGGACAGGAGGAAGGACAGCAGGCAGCGGTGCAGGACAGCAGGCAGGACAGGAGGACAACAGGCAGTGGTGCAGGACAGCAGGAAGGACAGTAGGACAACAGGCAGAGGTGCAGGACAGCAGGCAGGACAGGAGGACCAACAGGCAGCAGTGCAGGACAGCAGGCAGGACAGAAGGCAGGACAGCAGGCAGTGGTGCAGGACAGCAGGAAGGACAGGAGGAAGGACAGGAGGACAAGAGGCAGCAGTGCAGGACAGCAGGCAGGACAGCAGGCAGCGGTGCAGGACAGCAGGCAGGACAGCAGGCAGTGGTGCAGGACAGCAGGAAGGACAGGAGGAAGGACGACAGCAGGCAGGACAGGAGGACAACAGGCAGTGGTGCAGGACAGCAGGAAGGACAGTCGGACAACAGGCAGAGGTGCAGGACAGCAAGCAGGACAGCAGGCAGCAGTGCAGGACAGCAGGCAGGACAGCAGCAGCAGTGCAGGACAGCAGGCAGCAGTGCAGGATAGGAGGACAACAGGCAGAGGTTCAGGACAGCAGGACAGCAGGCAGCCCTTCCGTAGCAATCCCCAGCCCTGCACCTGGCTGCTCCTGCACCCGCTGCCATTTCCCTTTTCCAAGCAAATAAAGCAGGAGCAGAGCTGCGGATGACGCCAGCAGCGCGAGCAGCACGGGATGGCTCAGCTGCAGCACGGAAAACTGTCCCCAAAGCCCCTTGCCTGGATTCTGCTGCCTCCGGGGCTGAGCTGAGCTGCGTTTCCTTCCGCGGGGTCAGGGGGGTTTGCAAAAAGTTTGGTAAACCCCCAATCAGTCCCTGCACGGACCCGCAGCGCGAAGGCCGAGCCCGGGTTTATGTGACTTCAGGAGCTGCAGCAGCAAAGTGGTTTTTCTTTCGATGGCACCCAGTGAGAGCAGCCCCTGGCTCGCATCCGTCCTCTGCTTCCCAGCCACCTCCTCCTAAAGCGTCACACCAGGGGGTAAAAACCAGATGGGGAGCCCTTTTCCCCACGCAGCCCCGGGAACTGTGCAAATATTTTGCCTTCTCCCCCCTCCCCCCAAAATAGCAGCAATAAACACCTTTTTGCTCTTACCTGCACCACGCTCATGGGGAGGCGGGCGTTGCTTGCTGTTGGTGCCTTCAGGTTGTAATTGGGTTTTTTTTTTGCTTGTATCCTGAACTCTGCCACACTGGCTGAAAGCGAAGCCTCATCAGATGCATTAGAAAGTTCCCATTTTTGTCCCAGTTTAGACCAGAACAGGACTGGGTCCAGACTGAAACTGTTCTCCCCCTAGTCCTGCCCTCCGAGCATCCTCAGCAGAAGCGGCTACCTCCAAGTCACACATCCACCTTCCTCCGCACATCCGAGCTGCCCCTTCTTTCCCAGGACTATTTCTACTCTGCAGGACATTCACTTGGCCTCTTCCTTTAAAAAAAAACCCTCCTAATATTTAGCATCAGGCCCTGTTTTGGTGTTATCCTTTCCGTTCCCCTCTGCAGGTCTCCCAAACAGCAAAGGGGGAGCATGGCCTGCCAGCGATGTACAAAACTACCTATTTTTCCCTCCCCAGTTTGGGGTGAAATGGGACTGTTTCAGGTCCCCAGGCTTTGCCTTAAGATTATTTTAGCTCTCATGCAGCTGAACACAAGGGGAAATTTAAGCAGCTGCACACAACAGCAGCGCGGGGTCATCCCAGGTGAGAGGACGTGGATCTACAGCTTGCGACTGAAGCAATCGGGCACTTGTATTTATTTTTTTAATGTAAAAATAATAGCAGGTCCTACACCTGCACCTGAAGTATTGAGGTTTTCAAATCACACCTTCCTGTTCCTCTCATGTCTCTCTCGGGTCCTTGTCTGAAGACCAAAAAGGGGGAACAAACAGTGTTGGACCACCAGCGAAACCGAGCACGCAAACCCCTGCCAGAAATCACACCCCCCCAGCTTTTTTTTTTTTACTTGCAATTAAGATCACCTCAAAATACAAATTGTTTAATTTGGGCCTTGAATCAAGTCAAGCTTTCTGCCCTTATTGCCTCCAGCTTGGAAAACCATGCAGGTTTTACATTCCCTCTGAAAATGCATGAGGATACCAGCAAGGAATTGGGGCTTTGGGCCAGCTCGGAGGCAAAAATTAGCCAAAGCCGTCTAAGAATTGAGAGAGAAATTCTGGAGAAAACAAGTAAATGTCCCAATAAAATGCAAGTGGCCACACAACTGCTTTTGACCTGCAGAAACACTTGCCCAACCCCCCCAGGGAAGCAGCCTGGGTCCTTACCCCACACGGACAGGGCTATTTGGAGTGGGGTTGCGCTCATCTGCTTTTGGGGAGCAAGAATTAGCCAATAAAAGAACAAAAATTAAGTGCATAGAGGGCTTGCGAGCGTTTGCCCAGCAGCGTGGGAGCACGGGAAGTGGGGCTCACCAGGCCGATTTTCTGCCCAAGGTGAGAAGAGTAGAGCCCGGCTGGTTCCAGATGTTTCCCAACTGTAATTTAATAATTGGAATATTTTCAACAGAGCGCAATTTTCCTTGATGACTGCCCAGTAGGTACTGACAATTAAAGCGGTGTTTGAGTGCTGAGACAGTAGATTTGTTTGTGCCTCTTTTATTTATTCCCTCTCAAGTGCCAAAACAAGAAAACCTGGAGTGTTTTTTTTGATTTCTTGACCTCGAGCAGTTTTCCCAGGGGAGAGCATTTGGGATGCGAGCAGCATTTCACACACCTGGAAGAAGCTGGAAAATCCCCAACTTACCCATGAAATGGGAACGAATCCTGAGCAGCAAGGCCAGCCGGGCACTGCCCCTCTTGCCACCAGGCATCTTCCCACCTCAAGGAGCGAAAACAATCCCAGTGCCGCAGCAGGACAGAGCTTGGGATGCCTGGAGATGGGTGACAGGACTCTGCGTCAAACCCAAGGAGAAACCACAACTTCACTCCTTATTTTAAAGGAATTAAATACAGCAGTGAAGCCCCGAGTTGCCGTGCAGAGCGGAGACGACGAGGTCTGCGTCCTCGCTACGCCACAGAGCGGGCAGCGCTGGAAAGGGAGCGGCAGACAACAGTGATGCTCAACAGGATCTCACGTTTATTATTGAGAAGTGATTAATGGTGAAAAGAAAGGCAACGCCCATTCCTCATTGGCTTAACAAGAAACTGAAGAAACATATTCACTACACATTTTACAATATTTTTTTTTTGTCCAAAATTCATTTTCCTGTAAACAAAACAAGTTTTTACCACTGTTCTCAGCTTTCAAAATCAAATTAATCCAGGCTTAATCTGTAAATCCGTATAATGCACAAGAACAGAACATTTCTTAGGACTCCTAGTACTTGACTTTGAGTAACAAAGGGTCAGAGAAAAATGAACCACCTTTAAGACACAACCTCATGGACAATTTCTGTTCAATTCTTCTTAGGCCAAAACCCCAACTTCCTCATAGAACTCCTCCTCTTCCAGGCCGGGGAGGGAGGGTGGGGGGCAGGGAGAAAAAAGAAAAAGTTACTCCACTTTCCATGGTGGATGTTACAACTCGGTGTTCCAAGTGCAAATGTCAAAACCAGGGGAAGGAGGCGCAAGGGGGTGGAAGGAAGGGAAGCAGCGGGGTTTAAAAATTAGAGAGAGAAAAAAAAAGGCATATGCCACTTACGGACTTTAAAATCCGAAAAAACATAGTAAAAAGACAAAAACCAAAGCGTATGCTCTGAAATCACAACCAAAGCCAAAAGAAAGGGGACAGTTTTTACCTATACTCTACCTAGAAGGGATTTTTTTTTGTTGTTTTTGTTTTTTTAAGTCCTATGTCTTGTGAAATTCCAATACTTTTTTTTTCTTTTTTTAAACTGCAAGTTTGTAAGAGTCTTTTTTTAAGTCAATGAAATTAAGAAAAAAAAGTCCTAATTCTCTCTGGGATGTTTTTGCTCTTTCTTTCTCTTTCTGAAAGACAGCGGGGATGCAATCTCTGCTGCAGTCTCTGTGGGAGCAATGGCCTTTTACTTGACACGGCCTTGGCGTTCCTGCAAAAGAAAAAGGAGAACATCACATTAGCAGGGAGCAATTTTATTCATCGCTTTCACACATCAGCATTTCAAGCTGTGAATCTGCGGTGGAGGCCCGTCCCATGCAAGCAAAGCCCAAGAAAGACTATTCCTGTTTGCAGAGGAGGGGCTGTGACTGCGTACGGCTACGGCGACGATGCATCGCGCTGCTTGGGTCTGCCAGCTCATCACGTTTCCCCTTTACGAGGGCTGGTGATACACCGCAGCTCCGCTCCTCTTCCTCTCCTTCTCTGCACATCCAGAGAAGGGCGATGGAGCCGGGGAGGGGTCTGGAGCCCAAGGCTGCTGGGGGAGCTGGGGGTGTTCACCCTGGAGAAGAGGAGGCTGAGGGGAGCCCTCATCGCTCCCTACAACTGCCTGACAGGAGGGGGGAGTGTCGGGCTCTCGCTCCAGGGAATGGGCGATGGGACAAGGGGAAACAGCCTCAAGTTGCACCAGGTTGGACATTAGGAAAAATTTCTTCCCCAAAAAGGTTGTCAAGCACTGGAATGGGCTGCCCAGGGAAGGGGTCGAGTCCTCATCCCTGGAAGGATTTAAAAGTCAGGCAGACGAGGTGCTTAGGGACATGGTATAGTGGTGGGATGGCAGGGTTAGGGTAAGGGTTGGACTTGATCTTAAGGGTCTTTTCCAACTTAAACAATTCTGTGATTCTATGATTCCTTGCTCATGGCAGCATCCTTTGGCAGAGTTAAGGGCTCTCCCCAGGACAGACAGCAGCAGGTTGCTCCAAACTAGAGGCATAACAGCTTAAAGAACAACGGGGGTGGGGGGAATGGGACAGACACACCAAACCCACAAACCCAGCAAGGACAAACTGAGGAAGAATTGGTGGAAAAAAAGTGACTCTAGGTCAGTGATGAAGTTTGCAGCTGCAGTCAGCGTGGGCTGGGAACAGGAGGGACAAAGCTCCCCGTTTCTGGGCACAGACCCACAGCACCCATGAGACATCTCAATCTCAGCCATCACCAGGCTGGAAACCAGTAAAGCAGAGCTCTGGGCTGGAGAAGACTCGGGCAGCTTTGGGAGCAGCACTCAGGACTGCTGCAGGGATCAGGCAGAGCCCCTGCACCGGGGAGAAGGAAGAGGAAGCGAGGAACGAACGCAGGGCCTGCGGCACAGCTCTGCCTGTGTCCAGCCACTGCCGGCGCGGGGCAGCCCGGCTCCCCGGGCATTGCACAGACCCATAGCTTCACCTGAGCTCACATGTGAGCATCCAAGCAGACTGCAGCTCAAACCTTGGGAGCACCGATGTCTGCTTCGGTCTGCAGGGACTGAGCTAGCCCACAGCTACCAGCAGAACACCTCAACGATAACTCTGAAACCTACTGATGGCATCTCACTCGAAACCCAACAGGTTCACGGGGGTTTCCCACCAACCGCTGCTGTCACCCCCTCGGTGTTCATCTACATCTCTCCTCCAGCACTGAAGGAACACACTGTCCAGACAAACATTTGCACCAAGCTGAACAGGCAGCACAGCACCAAATACATCAAGGGCTACTACACCTCCTCTTGTGCCGTGCCAGTTTCTCTTCTTTGTTAAACCCAGACACAGCAGCTTTGCACAGAACTGAGCCTAGACTCTCCCGAAGGGTTAAGAGATGCTGCCCAGCCCACCTTCGGAGGGCCATTTCCAGCTCACATGGCACCACCTCAAAAACAAAACCTGTCAACAGCTAAAGGGCTCTTGGCTGATGCTCCTCTCAGTCTCTTAACTGCGTCTTCCCCGAGCACAAGGCAAGCCCCTGCAGTCTCTTGTGTGAAGGGCACTACGGTGTTTTGGCTCTAGCTCCCATGCTCAGTGGTGGAGCGAGTTACTCGTCACCTAAGCCAGCCTCGAGAGATGCCAAGTCCGTCCCACCTCCGCAGCAAAGCAACACCTGCAGTAGGTGCCCGCTGGCAGAGCAAGACAATGTGGGTTCTCCCTTGTGTTAACTTGTGTCACTTAGAGAGAGGGGACAACTGTCAGGGCTCTGACAAACTGAAATCTGGTTGTTTCAGCTCAGGATGCTTCCCTGCAAGTCTGCTGCTCTGCCCGGGGCTGAGCAGAGCTGCCTGCCCACCTGCCCCACGTTAACCTGGTGATCAGAGGCACCGTCCCTTCCACCTTGGCAGCTTGCTGGCAGGGGGAGCATGCAACCTCTGCCAGAAGCACGCGGGTTGCTTGAAGAAAGGTCCTCTGCCAAATCCATGCAGAGCTCGTCTCTGAGAAGCTTCGATCCCAGGCTAACAGCATGTAACGCCACCTATGCTTAAAAACCTTCACAAAAAAGGAGGCCTTGCATCCAGCTTAAACCAATACCCCAGGCTTTGGCAGCCCCAGCCACATGCACATGGTGACCCAAGAAGGCTTCAGCTCCAACTCCCCTGCACAAGCTGGAAGACAAAGCAAGCCCTGGGTGATACCATGCACAGATTGCCTTCTGGGGAGAGGGATTAGACAAAGGCACACATTCTCTTCAAGAATATTTGCCTCACATAAGTCGACTTAATTCTCCTCTTCTCCAGTAAGTCTGCCCAAATCTGTTGCAGGTGCTATTTGTTGCTAAACTACACCATTGCACAACAGCAACCCCCCCCACCCCCAAGCCTACCATGGTGGGAAGCAAAGCCAGTCTCGAACATTAAGTAAAACAAGTGCTGCAGGGAAAGCCACAAATCAAAAGGAAGGTGCCAAGCCCTGTTTCTTCTCTACTGCCTGGCTCAGCAGCCAGCATGTTACGTTAAACAAGGACAGATGGCAACGTGACGCATTCCTTCGGGAAGGAGCCGCAACTGCCTGAGCTAATGCCTCAGCCTTCCCAAATGCAGACACGAGATAAGCTGGTGGCCAGGTTCAATCGCCCCCGCCCCACCTTGGCAGCCAGGGCCAGTGTCCCAGGCTGGCTGCAGACAGTGCCCAAGGATCCTGCTGAGCACATCGCCCCGTTAGCCGACCAGATGGACCCCAATTAGTCACCACTTCTCCCTGCTGTGAAGGTGAAGCTGCTCCCGAGGCCAGTGTATGATTGACACAGGGAGCACGAAACCAGACCCAGCCTTGGTGCAAAAGTGACACTCACTCCTCCTCCAAATCCCAGTGTGCCAGAATAGGAGGCATCACCTTCAAAAGAGAGGCTAGAGCACGTGTCCCCAAGCTAGAGAGGAGACCAGAGACATGCCCAAAGTGAACATCTTAATTTCAGGGTGGATTATACCCCAATTTTTCCTCAACCGTCTTCTGTTTAAAACTTCCTGCTATTCAGCCTCAAAATACTGGCGCAGAACTACCCACTCCCCTCCACCAGCGCTGCAAACAGCATCCTAAGGAGTCTGTAACAGAAAAAAAAATGCAACATGACATCTAACCACACCGGCTGCGAGCTCTCAAGAGGATAACTTCAACACCTACATCGGGCTGTCCTGCTGTCCACAAAGAGCAGGGCTTTAGGCACAGCCAAGCACCCCAGGAGCTGCGGAGGCAGCCAGCCAAGAGCTCTGCCCAGCCAAGCAGGCACTGTCGAGGGCACTGCTGCCAGGGCTCGATGGCAGGGAAGGAACAGCTCTCTGCTCTCCACTAATTTCAGTATTTCTTTTCTTGCTCTTCTCTGGGAGATTCAGAGCTGCTCTCTTGCATCTCCTCCTGGGAAAGGGGGATAGCCAGGGCCTGAAGGGTTTTTTCCACCATCTAATCTGCCAGCCCAACTGCAGCACATCCCATGGAACACATCTTGATCCTCAGGGTGTTGTGGAGTTACAAGCGAGCACCCAAATCATAGCAAAGCAGCAAACGGATCTACCAGAACACATAGCAAAGGTCAGCTGTGTTGCAAACATTCACCCTTCCCGGCTCATCTTCCTTTGAAATCACGGGCTGTGGGTTACACCATCCCACAGCTCACCCGGCTACGGGACAGCCCAGGAGAAGGCAGAGCAGCATCTGCATGCACACGCTGGGCTTTGCTCTTGTCCTTGGAGGGCAATGAAATTCCATGGGAAAGTGTTTTATTCTCTTCGGCTGCACTTTTGTTAGACCTGGGACATGTAGTCTTGATCGACGTAGGAGGAGCAAGAAAAAGTCACCAGCTCCAACTCTCATCTCCATCTATCAAATCCCTCAGAGAGAGGAGGGGGGCAGGAGCACGGCAGCACTGAAATGGCCGAAGCGCAAAGCGATACGCCGATTGCTAGAAAGACGCATGCCATCGCTCAAATCAAGTGCTGACACCCACACATCACTGCGAGCGTGCTTCTGGGCTGGTGGTGTGTAGAGGCGCCAGGCTCAGACAAGGCAAGCATGGGTAAGTAGGAGCCCTCTGTAATCAACCTGCTTAAGCCACTTCAGTCACATCACCGCCGTCCCCGGGGGGGGGGGGGGGGGGCACTGCTGCAATGTCACAAGCCAGGTCCTGATAATAGCAACTGAACGAGCTGGTGGAGAAGGCTGATGACAGATTATGTTATCTAGTCACACTGTGGGGAGCCAACAACAACAAAAGGCTCAAGAGTTTGTACAGAGAAACGATGACAGTAGGTGATAACGCTGCACATTTGCTCAGAGGCTCTTACCTTGATTAACAACTAATGTCCAACCGCAATACTCCTCTGGCAAAGGTAAGGATATTATTGCCATGCTACAGATGGGGAAATAGGAGACTATAATCAAAGGGAGGGCCTGGAGAAGAACCAAGAGCAGCCTCCCAGCTGAGCAGCACACAAACCACAGTTTATTTGGACCTGGAGCAGAGCGTAGTAGGCTGAAGACATCAGGCAGGCCAGGAAGCAATCTCAGTTTCACTGAGAAGGTCCTACAAGCAAAAGGCATCATTTGCCCAGTAACTGCCCACAAAGCAGATCACTTCATGAGAGTATGGTCTACACTATCCCGGTATCATTCCTCAAAGGGCTGAGACACCCAGCAATCAATTACTGGCCTTAAGACACCCACATACCACTCTGGCTTGCAGACACCTTGCTCAACAGCCCAAGTCGGCCCACAACGCGGCGTTTTGCCGTTTGAATTGTCCTCCCAACGCTGCTGTTTACTGTGCACTGGATACAATCCTGGCAAACAACGCAGCGGGATTTCCACGTGCCTGTGTCTCCGAGGCAAACGTCTGACTTGCCTTACAAACCAGCGGGATCAGCTCAAGGCACGGTTGCAGTTGGCACAAATGATGGACAATGCATCACTTTCTTATTAAGCTCGTCTGCTTGATGAACAGCCTCGCATCCTAACTGACACACAAACCAAACATGAGGTTTTCCTGTTGTCAGCATTAGAAAGCCATCAGTTAGAGAGGAAAGCTACATCCTAGTCTGCCTCACTTAGGAAAGGGGATAAAGATCAGATACAAGGATCTGGTTATAGTGAGATGTCTTCATCCTACCTCTCATTCACGTAACAGAGCTCACCACCAAGAACGGAGACAGGAAATATGCAAATAAAAGTGACTGTCAGAGCAGGAAAGACCTTTTGTTTTACAGATCAGAATCTAATGGAGCAAGACCAAATACCCACACAACCCCAAAGGGGCAAACCCGCATCACTGCAAATGCATGAGCCAAGCAGCGACGCAACTGAGCCCCGTGAGCCCCTGCAATTCAGATATTGCCCCCCAAAATGCAGAAAGCAGCAGGAAGCATCAGTGTCCCCTGCCACCACACTGAGCATGCATGGCTGGGCAGTTAGGAAGTTCTGGTTTCCTCTCGAAACCCAAGCACACTATAGAGTTGCTACAAGCCAGTCACTTCATCATTTAGTCAGAAGGATATGAAGTCACGGAGAATAAATATGGAAGAGCAAGACGCAATTCTTCGGGTACAGCTGTAAGCCAAAATGTGCCTTAACATCAGGGAACATAAACATCACAGTGACCATGCACTTTATGTGAGACCTTGAGTTTCCATGTCAAAGCAACTAGCTTGGGGCTAGGGGTAAGAAGGACATGAAGAGTGCCGGGACCTTCCCCCTGCCGCGGGTTTTATACGAGCGAGGTGGCCCTAGCTGTCAGATACCAGCCAGCACGCTGCTGTTCCCTAGCATTTTTCAAGGCACCTTTAAAACTGATGCAACCAATTGCAAAGAATTAATCTCCTCTTGCTTGAGCCTCCTCTTGCGTGCATTTGATTGCATGAATAAAGCAGCCCAATTCCCAAAACCATTTATAATTACCCTCCCATAGAGAGCCTTGTCTCACAAGAGCAAAACTCGTGCAGGAAACAAAACAATGAAAAAGCTAAGAACAGACATGAATATTTACAGCAAAGAGCAAGGCAGAGCAGCTTGGGAGGACTCCCAGTGGCATTCCACATGAGGATGACTGGGCACCCACTAGGGACTGGAACTGGGTTTGCTGGCTTTGGAGCACAGGCAAAATAACGGCACAAGTCCTTTCAAGTCATTAGGACAGAAAATAAAATCCTCCTTGTCTTACAGCAGGGAGTCTTTATTCTTCCCTGTCACTACAAGGGACGAGAAGTTTGCCATGTTTCTTTTTGCAGTTTGCTGCTTTAAGCATGCCAAACACTTCCCATTCCGGCAGCTCAATTTCCCCACTACGGAGCAGGGCACTCAGCTTTGACCTATCTGTCCACACTGAAATCCTCACAAAGCAGGGAAGTTAAGAAACTTAATAGCACGGGCAAAAGTAATGGGAATAGTTAACGTGAAAGTTTAAGGAAATAGTGTTGAACTGCGTGAAGCAGAGGCTCACTCCGAGCACTGCACCAGAGTTTCGATCTACACCAGGTAACAGACAAGTGTCCCTTCTCATTTGGGTTTACATGAAATGCATTTCACTACTTTGGTTACCTTAAATCATAGCTCACACAGTATTAGCACCTGAAAATGAGCACTACATGAGTCTTTAGAAAAGGAAGGACCCCCACTTCAATGTTTCAAAATCTTCACTGCTGTAGGGTTAATAACGCCTTTGTGCTGTCCTCTGTCACACCACCCAAGTGTAACGCCAAGGACTGAATGATCTTGTGTGCAGAAAACCCGTGGAGCTTCACTGGAATCTGTGGTTCCATATATTCATAAAAGAGCTAGAGAAAGGAGCAAACAACAAAGTGACAAAGTCTACTGATGATACTAAGCTATTCAGGATAATAAATCCATCAGCTGACTGTGAAGAGATGGAGGACTTTGAGAAAAAGCAGCTGAACATTACAGTGAATTTGGTCTGCCTGGTTTAGGTAAATCAAACGACACGTGAGAAAAGCACTGTCCTAACTGTTAGACGACAGGCCCTGGACTGACCATTAACAATCGTAAACGCGAGCTCAGGGTTACAATCTGTAACTCTAGGAAAATGCCCACCACCAAGAAGAGTAAACATGGTTCAGAACAGATCATTATGCCGTCATACAAACCCGAGCTGCACCTCTACCCCGAGCAGTGTGTCGCTCTGCTCCTCTCCATCTCTACAGGCACAGAGAAGAACTGGAAAAGGGTCAGAGAAGAGCAACAGGGATGAACAAAAGACAGAGGGGTTTTCATCCGCAGAACCACCCTGCTCTGGCTCTCAAGCCTGGAAGAGACACAACTAAAAGCAGAGCAGGCACAGAGAGTACATTGAAATCAACTGCTTGCCACCTCTTCCAGCACAAGAACTAGGGAGCATCATGAGGCAGACTGAAAGTAAGCCGAAAGGATGTGCTTCTTTACACAACACATAATTAAGCTGAAGAACTTGCTGCCACAGGATGCTGAGGATGCTCAAGGAGTGCATCAACATCTTGGCAAGAAGAGAAATCATGAGCCATTAAAAGACAAAGATACATCCTCTGGGTCAGAGAAATTCCTGACCCACAAATTGTTAAAGCCAACAAAAACCTTCTGGGATGGATAAATATGTGCTTGCACTGTCCTTACAGGCATTTGCTCTTGACCAAGTTATTGTTAGCTGCACGCGGAGCTTTTTACTTGGAAAAAGAGAGCAAGGATGCTTGAGCAATGTCTATGTGTCCATCGGATCTGCAGATCTCACAGGCACAAGGGATGCAGCATTAGACTACACAGACTTACGGTCTGACCCACTGTAGTTGTTCTTGGGTTTGAGGCTAAAATACCGCCTCCATCCTGAATAAGGCAGAAGAAATACTTCACACTGTAAGAAAAACACAGAATATTCTGTTTTATGAAAGGACAAGAGATCTATTTGCCTACTTCTGTCAACCATGAAGAGCTGAATTCACAAGCTCAAGTCAAAGAGCCAACACTCCCTAGAGCCCTTTGTGTGTACCCTCATTTTATTGCCACTTGAGAGGGAACACATAGCAGTGTTCACTGGAACACAGTTTTATATTTCAACTTTTTTTTCCCCCCCTTTATACATACCAAGAACACGGCACTCAAATCAGCTGAACCCCAAATCAGGCTGGCCTGCAACAGCCAAGAGGTCAATGATCAGGACTTCATGATTTCTTAAAGATTTGCAGATGATGATGGGAAATTCTCTGAAGTCATTTTACAGGAGATGGCATCAAATTGCTAATAACAGGGCCCAGAGAGCAGAGCCTTCACTGTGTACACAGATACACACAGGGAAGGAAACTAGAATAGTGTGGTTTCTTTTCTCATCAAGATTAGAAACAAAAGACAAGAGCTTTAAGTAGATTTTATGTAAGTCTTCTAAACTGGTATCACATTACAAGAAATAGCTCTGCAGTTAACCACAAAAAAAGAAAAGTGCTCAGCATTGTCCTTTTAATAAAAAAAAAAGCTCTAGTGATATGGAACCAGAAATGCAGTCTTAATTTCTAAGTTCTTGCTGAAGAACAGCTGACAAAATCCAAACGCTTTCTTATTACCTTCTCAGATGCACTATTCCATGACTTTGAAACAATTAAAAAGCCTCATGCTGGGCAGCCAGTCACTGGAAGGAGCTATGATCAACTCTCTGTCCCAGTTGCCAGCTTGGATAAGCACAATCCTTGTTACTGGAGTCTTTCCTGGATAACTTTGCTACAGTAAAAGCAGGGTAGCACTGCTCTAGCTGGCAAGAGTCCAGCACTTTGCACCACTAAGGAACTGGTTTATTAACTCACAAAGCTGTAAGATAGTACAATTACTGCCAGGTACAAACAAGAACATCCAGGAAAACGAGAGGGCTCTAATAATTGCAGCAAAACCAAATCGCACAGTGCAGAACAAGAAGCTTCCTAAATGAATACCTGTCACGTAACGCTTTACAGGAGACAGAAAAAGAAGAAAGCGACTTATTTAAGAGAGCAAACTGTTCAAGAATTACATTTTCGTTAAGAACGAGTGAGGAACATTGTGCACAAAGCTATTCTTGATGTATTGCATATATACAAGGCTCATGTATCAATGTACTGCAACAGTTTTCTCGGCATCCTAATCGGCTTTCAGCAATGTCTTGTGACCCACTGCACTTCCACACCAGACAGAAAATCCAGGGAACTGAACAGGACCATGCCCTGGTGCTCTGACTGAACAAAGTAGCTGGCACATACTTATCTTCTAAGGAAAAGTACTTTGTCTAGAGAAGTAGGTGTTAATAAAATAACCCAAAACACAACACCTGGGTCAGTAGCTATTAACCTCAGTGGCAGCAAGTTAAGCAGAGCCCTTGGGGGAAAAAAAAAAAAAAGCAGCGAAGCCACCGCTGCTGACATCTTACACATTCCCTCCTCGCATACCAAACCCTCCACACTGTTTCTAGGGAATTTGCCAGCCACACACATGCAATTTCAACTCAACTGCTGAAGGAAGAACAAAGTCTTCTTTTTTATTTAAGATATTCATTTGAAGTCATTAGTATGTTCATAATGAATGCAATTAACATATTTATAAGAACGATCAGGTCAGGGTATTCTGCAAGTGGAAGCTGAAATCACCCAGCCAAGGTGAAGATAACCTGGATGGGAGGGGGCACGAAGCTTTGCCCACACCAAGCAGGCAATAAGTGAGTTGGGAACAAGTTTCCAAGAGCAGGACATGGAATAAACTCCCCCTGGCTCCAAGCCATACCTGCAAGAGGTGCAAAACATCCTCATAGCGTACGGTCCGCACTGCGCCTGGCCCAGCGACTAGAGAAGAACAGCTCTGAATCCCGTTACCCATCCTCAAAAAACCAATTTTAAACAGCGCATCTCGACAGCTCCTGAAATCAACTTTGACAAGTCGACTTTAAACATTACATTTTATAACTTTATATTTTATAATATTAAAATGTTACATTAAAATATTATTTTAAAGACTGCTAACAAGATATTAACAGTGAGAGACAGCGCCCTGAGGCAAGTGCAACAGGCTTGCTCTTCCACCACTCAACTTCCACTTCAGAAGCAGTGAAATGGCTCCCAGCTGCTCCCATTTTACAGATGGGGAAACAAAGTCCCCTGTCTTACAGCAGAAAACAAGGATTAGAGCACCATCTAGATCTAGGCCTTGCCCTCTGAATTTCTTCTGCCTTTAAACAAAGCTAGAACACAACCAAAAACATGCAAGAATGCCCTAAGTGCTTTGTAGTGCTGGCTTAAAGATACCATAAGAACACGGCACTCCTTATGGCAAGCAGCCAGTACCAAATGACTAGAATAAGCAGTATGGTTTCTGTTTCCTCTATTACTGGGCAAATATATGAGCACAGACACATACAAGATTTAAAAGGCCTGGAAATAAACTGAAAGAAACTGTGTGCATTGCCGAACAGCAGAGGGTTTTTGCAGCAAGGAAATTCTGTCCTGGTGCAATCAATTAATTAACTTCACTATGGCCAGGATCTGGAGCAGAAAGAGCAAATAGCCACGGGATGAAAGGAACTGTGCAAGTGCAAGCCGGGTTCCCTTGCTGCCATAGGAAACAGTTGGCTTTGCCTGGATATGCAATATCCAGGAACCAAATCCTATAGTCAGAAACACTGTCCTGTTGGATATGGTAAAGCCAAAGCAAAAGCTGCACTAGCCAGGATGACTAACAGCGGGAGGAAAGTGCTAGCCCACCCTACAGGAAATACACTCTCCCCTCCGAGATTATAGATTAGAAGAAGAAAAAAAACTTTGCAAAATACATCAGAAAGCATTTCTTTTTTTTACAGCAACTGTGAAGTAGTCTGCTAGTTTCAAATAGGCTCATGTAACACCACTTAGTTTTCCCTTAAATCATATCTTCTAAGGGGGGCAGTGACACTTGCCACTATTAATACTCTTAACTAGCAGACGGTGCCAGCTGAGACACAAAGCAGCACATTTCCGGAAAGAATAGCTCCAATCTTGCAAATCACACCTTTCTGTTTTGAGGCTGGTATACCTCAGCATGAAATAACCCGCAAAAACCCACCCCATCCTGCACAGCTCATCCTGACTCAACATCCACTGAAGTCCCAGCGCAAAGTGTCTCTTGCCAACTGCAAACCTGGCAGCTGGGCACTCTGACCCTGGAAGGGTCAGGACAGGACTGGTCCCTGGCCCGTCTTTGGACATCATGAGGACAGAGCCAGACTCTTCTCAGAGGTGTTCAGTGACAGGACAAGGGGCAGTGGGCACAAACTGAAGCATAAGAGGTTTCAGTTGAACGTGAGGAAGAACTTCTTTACATTGAGGGTGACCGAGCACTGGAACAAGCTGCCCAGGGGGGCTGTGGAGATTTCTCTGGAAATATTCCAAGCCTGCCTGGATGCTGTCCTGTGCAACCTGGGTGACCCTGCTTGAGCAGGGGGGTTGTATTGGGTGATCTCCCAAGGTCCCTTCTAACCCTTGCCATTCCCTGATTCTGTGGAGTATCCTATGGGATATTCTTCCTAAAAATCCCTGGAACCTGCAAGCAGCCAAGTACCCCAAGCCTTGGCAAGGCAATGGGAGAAAGAACTAAAATAAACTTCCCTTAGAGTTTACATTTGTTGCTTTCCCACAAAACAGAAGCTATTCATCTTTCACAAGCAAGCAGATCACTAGCTAAGATCTTTACACTGAGGTCACTACAACACTCCTAGAAAGACAAGTGTATTACCATGGGCTAAGAATTTTTGTTGCTTTGGGTTTTGTTTTTTTTTTTTTTAAACAAAGATAAAACAGTCCTTGCAGGGAAGAAGCCGGTGACACGCTCTACAGCAAAAGTAGCTGTTACGTGTTTCAAGAAGTCCTGAACTGCCTCAGGTAGGACCATGCTTGGAGTCAACTTCATTATTTTGAGTCAGGAGAACATTCAAACCTTTTAAAAAACTGGATTAGTAGAGCAAAGCAAAGGCACTCGAAAGAAATGACGATCAGTCTCTGAGGACAAGATGGGCAGAGGCAACAGAAAAGGACAAGCATGATTTCAGCGTTTTCAACGCTGAACTATTTACCCTCCTTCACTGGCCAAAGGGAATAGCACAAACACTAAGCAAAGCACTTTTCATATTATTTCTGGGAACTATTTTAGGGAATTCTAAAGAAGTGACTAACAGCGAGAAGCATAAAAGAATATTCAAGAGTTTCCAGACTTTCACAAGAGCTCGTCCATCTGCTCGGGTAGCAAGCAGGAATCAAACTGCAAATCAGACAAAGGTTTAGGCAAGTTGAAGCCAAATGAAACAACTGCAGCTTGCTAGAAGTTCAAAACAAGCCAAACCTTGAGACATTTAAGCTTCAAGGAACAGGAATGCAGAACATTAACATATCCCCGCCATCCAAAGATTGGTGGCAGAGACAAAGGGCTGGTAGCAATGGGATTTCCCGACACAAAAGCAGCCTGACAGACCGCAGGCAGGGAGCTGCACCACCAGCTGCTGCCAGAGCAGCATTTTAACTTCCCAGGGCCTCAACTCTCATTTCTGATTTTATTCTTTATTTTATTTTTTTCAGGTGATTACCGGAGATGCTTCAAGGCAGACATAACATGGCTTGGGGTTTTTTTCACCACCCACAGTATCAGGGTAACCATCAGCATCCACTCCGGGGAAAGAAAAAAAAAAAACCAACCAAAAAAAACCCCTCTTTGAGCAAAAATGACTGCTTCTCAATGAAACCGTGAAAGAGTAGTTACAGAAACCTCAACCATCTTCAAGGCTGTGTCAGTGAGCAACCAGGGAGGTCAAACTGTTGCTGAAAGAGCGACCAAGTCACTTCCTCTGTGCCAGATGCTACAGGGCAAGGGCCCTGAGCATGCAATGATGAGTGAGTCAATGGTAAAAAGCAAACACCAACTGTACATCTACAAGACTCCCTCCTTGCCCATGAATTCCAGAGACACATGACTAAGTCTTGTTGCAAAGAGGAAACGTTTTCCTAATCAACCACTTCTGCGCTGGAGTGCCACGCTGAATCAACTCAAACATCATTTAGAAAGGAGGCCCTGGTGCACTGAACACCAATCACCTCCACTTCTGCTTCTGACCCTCCTACACTAGCACATCTCAAAGAAATTGAAGCAAGCAGGGGAGGAGTCTTCAAAACACAACTGACAAGATGAGTAAAGACGGCTTACAGTTTTAAGAAAATTGCTAAGCCTCATTTTTAATACCTTCCTGATTTTCAGACATTACAACCAACCTGCAAACACAGCAGCGTTCCAGCAGAAGAGACCATCAGTCTGTCCACCTTCTCCCAGCTTTCCCCAGCCTATTGCTCTTTCTTCTGCTTGCTACCCACTTACATTCTCCCAGCATTAACTCTTCTTGTCCATCCAACCCCCACCTGCCCTCCGGCAACATTTCTCCCCTCCCTTGCATTCTCCCACTGTGCCAAGGTCTGCCCCTCTCGCGCTGCAAACTGTCGCTCCCTAACCCAGATCTGGAGCATACAAGAAGTCCCACTTCCCGAGACATCCTGCACACTTAGATTTCCAATTACATTCAAAATCTCAATTAGTAGAAGAGAAATCACCATTTCAGCACAGGCTGGATACCAAGCAGACCAATTTTAGGATGTGAAGTCACACAAAATACTCAAGTGCTCAGAAAAATGTTTACACCTCCACACCTTGCAATGTATTCCTCCCTTACAGATTTTCTTCATGCATTATAAGTGCTAGGGTACCAGCTGCAAAACGTGACCACCTTTGTGTATAGGAGATGCTATTTAGACAGACAATGCTCCAAGTAAAATAGAATTTTAAAAAATTTTTAAATTGCATTCACCATCATGGTGAGCAGTTGCAGCTCCCAATTCAGTTCTTCAACTGTTGGGTGGAAAATTCCCCATTGCTGAAGCTAGAGAGATCGTCAGAAAACTTGGCAAGCTACCAGAAAACTGCGCTAATGCTGATTTGTAATTACTGTTTTGATCAAATACAAGCAAGACCCCTATTGTGGGGAAGGTTGGCCACAGGTGACTAACACAGCTGTACCCAAGACTCGAGGCGCATTGGTCACTGCATTTCAGGCAGAATTTTCAATTAGCAATCCTCTCATTAATGAATCAATGATGACAGCAGGCTTTGAGCTGATGGACCCAAGCAGCCAGCGCAGCTGCAGGCAGGCGGCGAGCACGGCTCACGTGCCACACTGCTGGGCAGTGCCTGAGCAGGCAATAGCCCACCGTCTTCAAACGTAGCAGAGCTCGCTGCCAAGAGGAACAGAACGACCTGCTCCACGTCCACCGGGGAGAGGACAAGTAGTCACGGCCTTAAACTGCAGCATGGGAGATTTAGGTTGGGCATTAGACAAAGCTTTCGAACAGGAAGGATAATTAAGCGTAGGAATAGACTGCCTGGGGAGGGACAGGAACTGCCGTTCCTGAAGGTTTTACAAGCGGTGGGAAACATCTATCACACTGACCTCACTTTGGGTAGGGCGTGGATTAGGCAACCATTCAAAGACCCAGCTCTGTTTTCTAACAACTCCCCAAACCCCCACTGATCTCCTACTTTACGCTGTTCCAATCAGCACAGAAATAGGTTTTGTTTAGAATACAGTACGCGGGGAAGGCTGAGATTTAGAGCAACCGAAGGGCAGTCAACTGCAGGCAGGGCCTGGGCGAGCCTCCTCACACTGCTCTGCCAGGGTGCTGGCACCCATTTTCACCCCGAACAGGGGCTGCCATTTGGGTAGCAGGTTCCATGTGTGAGCACACAGCTAGCCAAAAGGCAGACTGATGCCCACCAAGCTTGCTCACAAGCCCAGGCCTTCAGGCTCCAGATTTAGTCCAGTGCAAGGCAGCCCTCCTCCACCTCCTGCCCCGCAGGACTTCACCGAGACAGACAAACAAGTTACCTTTTTAACATTTTCCTCCTCCTCTTGGCGTTTCTCATAGTGTGAGAAGTCATCAAAGATGGAGGTGGTGTGCTTGTAGGTGGCAATGATTTTCAACACCTGCTTAGCCTTTTCCAGAGGCACCTCCTGAGTGTCCCTGGAGTTGGTCACTGGTTTATTCTCGTTGTTCTCTAGGCGGATGTGCCGCAGCTGGCTGTTGGGAACGTCCTTCACAAAAATCCACCTGACATCAAAACGTCCCTTCCACTTGTCCTGGGACCACACACCCGCACACGTGTTATAGTCCACAGCAGATTTCATTTCTGCTACTCCGCAGAAGTGACCGCTACCGTTGACACTGAACAGTAAGTAAACGGGGCCCTTCCCGTTCATGGAGCGATAGGCGGCATCCAGTCTCTTGTTGCCGTGCTCTGTACTGCACCAGATGTTATATTTAATGGAACGGTGGATATCGTCCTCAGAGTAACTCTTTATGATGAAAACCCGGCCGTGCTTTGGGTTCCAGTCAAAATCCTTGGGATTGTAGTTGTTGATGGATCTCAACTTCTCCAAGACCGGGTGCGGCTCTGAAGGAGCAGAACCAGAACTGGCCTGAGACTGTCCCACTCCATTACCATCCACTCCGTGTGGGCTGTTAGCGATCTGCTGGCCCATGGGCTGGGGGGACACCTGGGCTGGCTGCTGACCAATATTCTGAACTAAAGCCTGCGATGGGGCTTTTGCCACCGGCCCTTTGTTATCCCAAGTTCCAATATCCATGTTATGTTTTATCGGAGGTGGTGGAAGACTTGAACCTGCAATGCCATTCTTGGTCTTCAGCTTGGGCTGCTGCTTAGCTGGTTTGCTAGCAATGTCAGCCCAGGAGGTCGGCTTTGGAGGAGCAATAGTAGCCGGAGGCAAACTGTTAGATGCCACGATATTACTGGTAATGGATCCGCTACCGACAGCTGAACCAACGACTTTTGGGACATTGCTTGCAACATCTGTGCTGCCCAGCTTCAGAGCTGCCATCCCTTGGTCGATGGTGTTCATGCCAGGAGCCTTGTTCAGAGTCTCGTTAGCAAAGGCAGATTGCCCATCAATCATTGCTCCACCCAGTGAGCTAGGGGCATAGGCATAATTGCTACTATAGCCAGAACTTTGAGTGGACTGTCCCTGAGAACTGTTATTCCCCCAAGCCGAAAAGTCTATCCCACTTGGAAAGAAGTTAAAGCCATGCTGCCCAAGAAATGGAGTGCTGCCAAGGGCCCCTGGCTGCCCGAACATCGCATCTGGGAGAAAGTGAGGCTCCCCGTTGCTCAGCTGTCCGTAAGAGGTTAAGTAGGGCATGGGTGGGTCACCCCCCGTAGACCAGGCGGCTTCGCCTAAGGAGTAGGAGAATCCAATGGAGGGACTGTAGTAGTTCGGTAAGTAGGAATCGGACATTGCAGTGTATGCATTATTCTGAAAAGAAAAAAAACCACAACAAAAAATAAACACTGAATAATTAGAATGAGTTGAACAAATTTCAAGGGACCAGGAATAAAAGCCATCTTAGACTTTCCATGCCCCACCCCTCCCTACCTTAGGGCTGGGCAGATAAACAGGCCCGGCCTTGAAACACCTCCTTTGTTATAAGTGCTCTAAAAACCGTTTCATTGCCAGAAAGATTAAACACAAAGGCTTAGCAAGCTTCCCTGTGCTCAGACAGGAACGCGGTGTGTTCCTGATGCATGACGTGGGTCTGGACACCAGAGTGCCCCAGAGCTCCTGCTCAGGCTATCAAAACAGTATCTTCCCTAGCATCCAAATATTACCTTCTACTTTTTGTAGTTACTACCAAAGAGGGCTTTTCTTGCCCAGGTAATGTACGTATCCACCTTAATTTTGCTGTTTGAGGGGGAAGTTGGGGAAAGGGCTCAGACGTGGAATATGGAGGAAGAAGGTCCAGCAGAAGTGCACTGCCAAAATCATGAATGTCCCTAATTGCCTTCCTTAGTCCCTACCTTAAGCTTACTACCCATGAAAACAGCTTTATCCCCACAATTTAAAGTTTCAGAGCTCAAAATATCCCAAGAAGTTGCAAACAAACATGGATTTAAAGCCTCATCCTCAAAACACACACTGCTCCAGTGCTGCAGGCTCATACTAAAAAAAATACCTGAAAATAGGGAGTAATCAATAGGGTTTCAACAGGAGCCTTTTATAGCACGGTGACAGCAGCAGCACAAGAAGGCAGGCTTCAAATTCAGAGAGGAAAAATAGCTGTTCCATGCCTTGGTCTCCCTTTTACCATCGAAGCAGCCTTTAGGTTATGAAAACAAATGCCTAATTTTACAATTAGGGAACTCTCAGACATCACCAAGATTTGCTTACATGAAAAACATCTGTCATTCCACATTCAAACCAATGCCCCCTCCGGGGAGCGGTTAAAGCCACGCTAATGGACATTATGATCCAGTAATTTGAACCTGTGTGCAGACAGCCTCATGCTATACAGCCGCTTACATGCCAGCCCAATGCAGATGAGATGAAAGTCAGGTTCAGTTCCCATTTAAAAGCTTGGCTCACAGCAGGCTCTACTCCATTTTTCACTGAATCATGTTTTCACGTGCCAAGTGCAGCTCCCGAGGGACTTCACGCTGTACTGAAATCTATGGAGGCTCTCAAGATGGCTCTGACACCCTCCAGAAACAGCTGGTTTGCCTCTCCACCTTCCACCGAGTTAAAGGAAAGCAACAGGTTTGGGGCTAACCCAACCGCAAGTTCACAAAAATTAATAGAAATTATTTAGCATAAGGTGTTCAGAGACAAGGTTTGCTTCATTGTATAAAACACTGAGAAGCTTTCTGTGGTACTTCATGGTGTGAATGCATGAAAACCCAGAGACGCTCTCTCCAGCTTTTCCACCTTCCCAAAGAAGGGGTCCCAAAAGCAAATAAATAACAAAACTAACTCATATGCAGGGTATGGTTTTACTAATTGAGGAACTCAGCCCTGCTAAACCCAAACCAACGAACTGTCTCTAGGGCTCAATCTGTCCAAAAGCACGAAGGCACTCATTTGTAAGGCAAATAAAGGAACTTTAAATAAAATTATTTTGAACCAGCAAAGTCTCTTCAAAAGATAATCCCCTCAATTATAAGAGTAACAACGTACCCTCCTGGAAATTACCTTTAATGGAACATAAATATGCCGGCCCATACATAAAACCTGAGCCCAGCAGGCAGAGCAGCACTGGCCTCTCCGCAGCCTTCTCCCTCAAAGCGCATGAAGCACATCACTGTCAGATGAAAACCTGTCCCCTTGTCACCTCACAGTATTTTCTGACACCCGTTAAATGTTTAACTTCATGAGAGATTCTAACACAGTCTGTATTAAGCTCTGACTGATAGATCATTCACCAGCTATACTCATGTAGTAAGGAGGGAGCACAGGAGTTAACCAACAGTGGGGCACTGCCAGCTCAAAGAAGATTTAAGAGCCCCGCTGCTGTTTGCTACCTGAATGTCTAGGACTACACTTTGCTATCAAACATGCCACCTCGCTCTGCTACCCTGCACTCGCACAACCGACACAGTTCCTGAGTAGTATGCAAATAAAGCTTCACCGGCTTTTAATTCTCTCCAATGACTAAGACTTTTTGTGCAGTTATTTCCTCAAATTCACTATTCCTCTTCACCTCAAGACCAGAACCAGGATTTAAGCTTACTTATTGTTGCTGTTTAGCTTTTGTTTTTTAAACTGTTGAAGAATCGCAGTGTATCTGAGCTTTAAAATACACAGGAACCTAATTTACTAGGCTGATGAGCTAGTAACAGTCACACCTGAAATGCAGTTCCTGAATGAAGAGCCATGAAATTTTACAACTTCTTACCCTGTACTTGCGTGGAGAGCTCAGAAAGCAATTTCAGAAGCCACTTGCATTACCCTGCAGCAGTGGGCTGCACATAACTCATTTTTCATCTGTAACTCTCTTTGCCATCTTCAGAAAAGAAGTGAATGATTTGACACCTTTGTATTTCTGAGCCTGGCTGGTCGGCTCAGCAGAACCATGGTCCCCTCCCAGACTGAACCCTAGGGTTTTGTTTTCTACTGTATCGAGTGTCAAAACATGGGTGAGAGCTGACAAGCAACACAGCTTGGAGAAAAACTGAGATAAAGTCACCCTAAAGTTTCATTCAAAGTTAACACGGCGCTTTTTTACCTTGCTCCTGCTGACTTTCTAGAGCAACCGCTCTGCTCTACCTCCTGGGCCATGCTCCAATCACTTCCTTATTTTTAAAAAGTATTCTTACCAGTGTGACACACACAAAAAGAAACAAAGTGTTCAGAAGTTCTTAATCAAACACGCAAAATAGGGTAAAATATCATATTGCTTCTTGGCATGATAGTAACGTTCATTCTCTTTAGGAGATTTAAATAAACCTACACTTTGCAGGAAATACTTCCACATTCAAAAGGAAGCTGGAAATTGGTGATGTTAGTTTCTGGGATAGAAAAAACCCACCATTAAATGACAGCTACCAGGAAAGTAGCCAGTTTTATTCAAGACTTGAGAAAGTACTCACACTCTCTTGCCCTATGCAGGTCGAATTTAGGCTTGTAACTTTTCCAGGAGCTGAATGCAGTAAGTTATCTTAAAGGACAGGTTGAATTCTGAAGATGATGAACCACTGACAGGACCTTAAAAAGTATTGAGCCTCATCTCTTTAGCACAAACTAGGAAAATACTCACTGAAAATCTAACTGAGACAGAAACCTGTTCTTGTGTTTCAATAAAACATGCATCACTTATCTGAAAAAAAAAAATACACTGACTAGTAAAAATGATCAAAAAATATAGAAAAGGAAAACCAGAACAGCTTATTTTTACTAATCACAACTGGAGAGGAAAGAGAAGCCAAGAGAATGAATTAACTGCTCCAGCGCTACTACAGATGTTTATCTACAATGCTTACTTGTACCATTTAATCAGCTGAACTCCATCTGTTATGTGCCACTCTCCTACCCCTCAGTAAGAAAAAACAGCAAAAACCAGTTAACAGTGGAGCAAATTTTAAGCAGAAAGTCAAGAGGAAAAAGTATCTGGAAATCTGACTTTCAGGAGCTGATCACAAGCTCTCCAGCTCGACTTCTAACTAAAGTTCTCAAAAAACATTAACAGCCTTTATCACATGTGTGTTCTGTGGTTTTTCTGGTGAAAAATAGAGAAAGCCCCATGACACGCATTTTCAGTTACTTGGCAGGGAAATAAAAATGTTGAAGAGCAAAAAAGCCCTCAGAGCTTAACTGCATGGGTATGAGGCAATTTCAAAAGGCAATACAGCGCATCTCCTCTTATGGTGTAAAGAACCAGAAACCAGCAAGGAAATAAGGTCGTAACAGTAAAACTGAAAGAGCAGAAATGGTAACCTTGAGACAGTTGTGTTGAGAGAAAAAAAAAAAAAAAAAAAAAAGAGCTGAACACCAACCGTAGGAAGTCCTTACGCCCCCAAAAAGTTGCTAAAACCTTTATAGCTCACCCACCACAGCCTAATGGATTTTAGTGTCTTCTGCCTGGAGAGAGGCATGTATAAAACAGCATCTTGTGATAGGAAAGCTGGCAAACATCAAAATGCAATCAGGGGAGATGGGGAATGAGTGGAGATTTGTCAAGGATGCCAAATTCGCCTTCGCTAGAGCACGCTTCCTGCCCCTCAGCAGGTACTCATACTCACCGGCCGGGCCTGGGGACTCAAGTAGGGCTCAAAGTCATCATCGTTTAACCCATCCTTCTGATGCACGGATCCGTTTTGCACTGAGGAAGAGATGTAGAGCATTAGAAAGAACTCTGCCGATAAAACTCAAACGTTCGCCAACTTCAAGTATTTAAAGACAGACCTTATGACACAACCACCCCTCGCTAGTTTACACCATGCTTAGCCCAGCTGAGAGCGGAAAGATGCTCCACCACCGCACAAACGCTCTTTAGCAGCAAACTTTCCCCAGCCCCCGGAGGGACGACAGGCTTCACCGCTCACGGTTTGTTTTGCTCCCAGCCGCCCCGCTGCGCAAAGGCACGGAGACCCGAGGATATGCCCAGCAAATTTCGGAGGAGATCCTCCCCGTCCCTCCCCCGCGGGCACGCTCCCCAGAGGCGCCGCTTTCCCGCGGGATCCCCCGTTTCCCAGCCCTCCCCACCGCCCCCGGGCTCTCACCTTTGTTGCCTTGGCCCTTGGGTCTCTGGCGCGGCGGCGCGGCATGGAAAGAGAGAGAGCAAGCAGTGAGTCAGGGGGGCGAAGCGGCCCCGGCGCGGGCGGGGAG
>NW_009260684.1:368293-368749 GCF_000687185.1 Egretta garzetta
GTCCCTCCCCAGCCAAGGGGGGAAGGGAGCAGAGGCTGCTGGAGGTGGAGGGAGGTGGATCCCCCACCCAAAATCCACGGGTGTTTCATTCCCCAACACCCGTGTGAGGCACGTACGGTTTGCTCTGAGCTCCCACCGTGCCCCGGCTCCACTCCACCGGGAAGCCAGGGAAAGGCTTCCCTGCCGGGCAGGGGGTCCCAGCAGCAGCCCGCACCCCGCAGCGGCTGCGGGCAGGGGGATCCCCCGTGTGGGAGCCGCTGTCTTTCACCTACCCACGAATAAACCATTCAAGCATAGTTCGATTTTTCCTTTTAATGCAAAAAATAGCCAAACACATCTTCCTTCCCCCTCCCCAGGTGTGTTTCCTTTGCTGTTGTTTTGCTTAATATGTCCAGCCAAGCAGCTCCCCCCCTCCCAGCCCCCCCACACCTCCGCAACGCTCACAGCACCCGTCGC
>NW_009260684.1:368840-370357 GCF_000687185.1 Egretta garzetta
AGGGAAAACAGCGGAGCGCGCGTTATTTCAGCAATGTGCCGCTTCTAATCCTGCCAAGAGATTATAGGAAGAAAGAAGAAAAAAAAAATACAAAAATAAAACCACCAAACAAGTAGCAACAAGCACGGAGCAGCCCCAGCATACAGTGTAAACAGAAGCTGCCCCGATCCGGAGTCCAGCTCTCCCGGAAAGCAACAGCACAACATGCTTTGTACACCCCAAAAGGTCCCTGCAGCGCTGAGCAGCGAAGGGGGAGGTTGTGGTTTTAAGCTCGAGTTGATAGTTTTTGCCTTTATGCAAAAGATTGAAGTGATCTCGGAGTCTCCAAGCGGCATTTGCAGCACCGAGCCTGGCCAGGCGGGGAAAGGGATGGGGGAAAAGTGCCATGGGAAGAGGGGGGATTGGGATACGGGGACCCCGAGACCAGCGAGAGTAGGTCCGGGTCTTTGCAGCTGGGAAATCTGGACGAGGGAAGGGAGAGCAAACAAATACAAAAAAATATAGATATAAAACCAATTTGTGTGGAGGAGGAGGAGGAGGAGATGGACAGTAAAGGGAGGGTTACTCTCGTCTTCCCCAAAGCAAGAATAATAATAAAAAAAAATCCCAGTTGAGGTGACAGTGAAGAGTCCGACAGAATTCCCTTCCCTGGGGGAAAATAAAAATACAAATGAGGTACCTTTTCCACCCCAAAGCCGTCATCCCTTCCCACAGTCACATCAATGCTCCAGCCACTGGTCATTGTCTCTCTGAAATAAAATAACAGGGGCCAGGGCAGGCCCGGAGCAGAAGCACCATGCGTGCGGCTGGGCCACGGCGCGCTCTTGGCACCGGGAGCCCTCGTCCAGTTCCTCCCAGTTGGGTTGTTCAGCAGAGATCCAGTCTCTCCTTGACCCTGCAAACAGGCGATATTGTTCAGTGCTCCACGGAGACGGAGCCTTTTCCAGGTCTCACGTGTTTCTCCAGCTTTTTTGTTTAAAAAAAAAAAAAAAAAATTATATATATATATATATATATAATATACAGTACAATGAAAATATCCATGGAAACAAATGGGGTGGCTGGCAAAGATGCTTAACAAAAAAGCCCAAAATAAAACAAATCCCCAACTCTTCCCCAAACTGACGCTTGCCTTCCCCGCTAGTCCTCCAAGACCACAATCTCCACGTTATGGACCTGGTGCTGATGGTCCTCCACATCTCCCACCACTTTATCCTCAGTCCTCAGCTCCGTCTCCAGGATCACAGCTTTGCCCTCCGACTCATCCGTGTCCGCTTCGGGATCTGGCGCCGGGTCGATCTCTATGATGGTCTGCCCGTCGTCCGAGGTGCCTTCCACGGCTTGGATGGTGGAAGTGAGGCCGGACTCCATGGCCACCAGTTCCACGGGGTTGACCACGGCCGCCACATTCGCCAGGGCACCGCTGTCCTGCATGGCTGCCGAGCTCAGCAGCGCCAGGCTGGAGGATGGGTGGAGGGTGACGGTGTCGGAGGAGCTGGTCTTGGAGGAGGACACCA
>NW_009260684.1:370380-373263 GCF_000687185.1 Egretta garzetta
ATGGCAAGGTATGAACAGTCACCGGGCTGGAGCCTTGGCTAATGGTGGCCACCGGGATGTTGCCCACGGAGAACTGTTGTCCAACAGGCGCAATAGCGATGGGTGAGATAACCGTGAACTGAGGCTGCTGGATGGGGGTGGAGGGGCTGAGGACGGTGGCGGAGGCTGGGCGCTGCAGGCGGGGTCTCTTGGGGGGTTTGGGAGCGCTGACGGGCATCAGCACCACGTTCTGGATGGTTTGGGACTTCGCCTTCTGGTCCTTGGCAAGTTTCTTCTGCTCTTCCAGCTGCCGCTCCAGGTCTGCAAAGAGAACGGCTAAGCAGCATGTTGGGCTAGGGCCAGCACACTGCGGGAGCTCCTGGGGACTCGTGAGCTCCACAACCAACCATTACACCCCATGTTTGCGACAGGAGGTCTCCCAACCACCCAGCTGAGCATGATCTTAGCATTTCACTCGAGACCAAACTGTGCTGAAGGAAAAGGCCAGATTCTCCTGACACCCACACAGACCTGGTCAGCATTCTGCATCCGCTCAGCCTGCTTTGGCTGTCAGCACCTGGCAATGCTCTATACCATGAGAAGATGGGAATTTCTGCTCCCAGGCTAGACCCAGCTACAGAGGAGAGTGGACAACCCCAACCCCCCCTGAGCAGTAGGAACTGCTTCCTGGGCTTGGCTGGGTCCCCTCCCCAGCAGCCGAGCACCTGTACTGGGGACAGGGAGCAGGACTGATGGGGTCAAGGAAACATCCCCCTCGACCCTTGTCTGTGTGAACACTGGAAGTCAGAAGCAGGACAGTAATCTCATTTATCCAGGGCAGTAGGGGACTAGGACATGCCAGATAAGAACAGGTCCTACAGGACACAGTGAGGAGGGAGACACATCCAGCAAGTGGCTCTGGGGAATCCAGGTCAGGTTATTGGCTTCAGCTCAGGGGAAGCCATGCAAGACACCCGATAGCTCCACACCGAAGCAAGCAGACAACTCTGCACCCCATACAGGGAGAAGCTGATTAGCTCGGCACAGCACGGCGTTGCCCGCAGCTCAGATGACTGCTGTGCAGCCCTCACCTAACAGCACCTATTTCCTAATGCCAATGGAATTGGACTCGCACCCCCAGCACCTTGGCTGCAGCAAAGGGCACAGACTTAGGGCTGTCGAATGCCCCAAGCAACTGCTCACTGTGAGGCAAGGGAGAGGGGAAATTCCACTCAAGCCCTAGAACAGAAAGGGATTGGGATTGTTTTGGGGCAGCGTGTATTGAACAATAACCCAGATACGGTTCATATGTCGAAGGAAAGTCACGTCAGTTCCCAAGAGCAGCAACAGGATGAGAAGCCTTACTAGGTGCTGACTGTACCTGCCAGTGTGTAAAGAAATTGTTCCTCTCCTTGCTCTGTCTGGTTTTTCCTGTTGTCCAGAACCTTTTTGACTGTGTCCATTAGGCCAAATGTGTGGGCGACGTTGTTCAAGACTGCAGCATCTGCAAGGAAAGTGCATGGGATGAGTGCCCAGTCCCACAGGTGGGACTCCCATCAGGTACTCAAAATGTGCTCCTATTACACCAAAAATGTTCTGCTGCTTTTTTGTAAAACTATCTCTGTTCTTTCACAAGGGCTGGCTGGCGAGGGCAGACCTGGCTCCCTCATCCTTCTGACATCCAAGGACTAAATAATCCCATTCACATGATAAAGAAAAATGAAACAGAGATGTGTCACCCAAGCAGCCCAGAATTGCTGCAAATGAAAGCATAATTTGCAATCACAGAGATACAAACGAGCTCTCCACCTACAAATCATCACCCCATGCTGCTGACAGTGTCATTAACATGCCAGCTCCACTGAAAGCTGTGCAAAATTTCTATTATAATCCACTGACTTCAATCATTTACAGCTTCCAAAAGCTGCCACCTACCAGACACAAAGATCCGCCAGCCCAAAGCTAAATTAGAAAATAAAAAAACCATCCTGGGTAAAATGAAGTTTTGTGGCTACACGGATCTTCTCACAGCAAGAGCATCAACAAGAGGTGCTCTCAAACCCCTTGCTCACAGGGGCATGTGCTGAACTGGATTAGGGAGCTGATCCAAGTTAAAAATAACCCTAAGGAGGGGAAGGGAGTTATTTTTAACCCAGATCAGTTCCCTCATCTGGTTCAGCCCCCCAAACCAGGTTTTCTGGCATGAGTGAAGACAGGACGAGAAGTGAGGGGGCAGGACCTGTTTCAACCTGCACCATCACAGAGAAAAGTGTCTGAATAGCTCTGCTCCAAGAAGTGAATCTGGGCAGGCTTTCCTGAGGGCCAGGAGCTGAAGGCAGTCGCCCGATGGTCTCAGCAAGCCGCCAGGGTCACTCTGCTGAGGGAGCAGGGTGGCACGTTGAGTCTTTGTGCCCCATGGTGGCGTAAGCGAACGCAATTCACAGTTGGGCAGGCTGAGAGCACACCCAGACCGAGCTCGCATGGCTCTGCTAACGAGCATAACTTGCTCACCACCCTGACTCAATAGCTTTAAACGGTGGGGATGGACCCTTGTCACTTTTTTTTTTTTGCCTGCAGCTGCCTTTTTCAGCATCCTTCCCCACCGCAGTGCCAGAGGCTGTGGCTCACAACCTACCTGTCATCTGGAAGGGAGACTGACCCAACCTCTGCTGGACGCCTCTTAGGACTTCTTCTATCTCCTTCTGGATGTTGCACACGACCTCTTCCATCAGCCCCACATCAGCTATTCCTTTCCAGAACATCAGTGTATCCTCTGGCACAAGGAGAGGGAAAAAGAAGTCAACATGTACAAGCATTTGGCATTTTTCCCATGAGGCTACCTTAAACCTTTCAGGGAAGAGTAACTTTGCAAGATGACTTCTAATCTGGCCATGATGAAAAAAA
>NW_009260684.1:375469-384210 GCF_000687185.1 Egretta garzetta
GAAACATCCCCCTCGACCCTTGTCTGTGTGAACACTGGAAGTCAGAAGCAGGACAGTAATCTCATTTATCCAGGGCAGTAGGGGACTAGGACATGCCAGATAAGAACAGGTCCTACAGGACACAGTGAGGAGGGAGACACATCCAGCAAGTGGCTCTGGGGAATCCAGGTCAGGTTATTGGCTTCAGCTCAGGGGAAGCCATGCAAGACACCCGATAGCTCCACACCGAAGCAAGCAGACAACTCTGCACCCCATACAGGGAGAAGCTGATTAGCTCGGCACAGCACGGCGTTGCCCGCAGCTCAGATGACTGCTGTGCAGCCCTCACCTAACAGCACCTATTTCCTAATGCCAATGGAATTGGACTCGCACCCCCAGCACCCTGGCTGCAGCAAAGGGCACAGACTTAGGGCTGTCGAATGCCCCAAGCAACTGCTCACTGTGAGGCAAGGGAGAGGGGAAATTCCACTCAAGCCCTAGAACAGAAAGGGATTGGGATTGTTTTGGGGCAGCGTGTATTGAACAATAACCCAGATACGGTTCATATGTCGAAGGAAAGTCACGTCAGTTCCCAAGAGCAGCAACAGGATGAGAAGCCTTACTAGGTGCTGACTGTACCTGCCAGTGTGTAAAGAAATTGTTCCTCTCCTTGCTCTGTCTGGTTTTTCCTGTTGTCCAGAACCTTTTTGACTGTGTCCATTAGGCCAAATGTGTGGGCGACGTTGTTCAAGACTGCAGCATCTGCAAGGAAAGTGCATGGGATGAGTGCCCAGTCCCACAGGTGGGACTCCCATCAGGTACTCAAAATGTGCTCCTATTACACCAAAAATGTTCTGCTGCTTTTTTGTAAAACTATCTCTGTTCTTTCACAAGGGCTGGCTGGCGAGGGCAGACCTGGCTCCCTCATCCTTCTGACATCCAAGGACTAAATAATCCCATTCACATGATAAAGAAAAATGAAACAGAGATGTGTCACCCAAGCAGCCCAGAATTGCTGCAAATGAAAGCATAATTTGCAATCACAGAGATACAAACGAGCTCTCCACCTACAAATCATCACCCCATGCTGCTGACAGTGTCATTAACATGCCAGCTCCACTGAAAGCTGTGCAAAATTTCTATTATAATCCACTGACTTCAATCATTTACAGCTTCCAAAAGCTGCCACCTCCCAGACACAAAGATCCGCCAGCCCAAAGCTAAATTAGAAAATAAAAAAACCATCCTGGGTAAAATGAAGTTTTGTGGCTACACGGATCTTCTCACAGCAAGAGCATCAACAAGAGGTGCTCTCAAACCCCTTGCTCACAGGGGCATGTGCTGAACTGGATTAGGGAGCTGATCCAAGTTAAAAATAACCCTAAGGAGGGGAAGGGAGTTATTTTTAACCCAGATCAGTTCCCTCATCTGGTTCAGCCCCCCAAACCAGGTTTTCTGGCATGAGTGAAGACAGGACGAGAAGTGAGGGGGCAGGACCTGTTTCAACCTGCACCATCACAGAGAAAAGTGTCTGAATAGCTCTGCTCCAAGAAGTGAATCTGGGCAGGCTTTCCTGAGGGCCAGGAGCTGAAGGCAGTCGCCCGATGGTTTCAGCAAACCAAGCCGCCAGGGTCACTCTGCTGAGGGAGCAGGGTGGCACGTTGAGTCTTTGTGCCCCATGGTGGCGTAAGCGAACGCAATTCACAGTTGGGCAGGCTGAGAGCACACCCAGACCGAGCTCGCATGGCTCTGCTAACGAGCATAACTTGCTCACCACCCTGACTCAATAGCTTTAAACGGTGGGGATGGACCCTTGTCACTTTTTTTTTTTTGCCTGCAGCTGCCTTTTTCAGCATCCTTCCCCACCGCAGTGCCAGAGGCTGTGGCTCACAACCTACCTGTCATCTGGAAGGGAGACTGACCCAACCTCTGCTGGACGCCTCTTAGGACTTCTTCTATCTCCTTCTGGATGTTGCACACGACCTCTTCCATCAGCCCCACATCAGCTATTCCTTTCCAGAACATCAGTGTATCCTCTGGCACAAGGAGAGGGAAAAAGAAGTCAACATGTACAAGCATTTGGCATTTTTCCCATGAGGCTACCTTAAACCTTTCAGGGAAGAGTAACTTTGCAAGATGACTTCTAATCTGGCCATGATGAAAAAAAACCAAACCCCAAACCAAAAAAAAAAAAAAACCCAAAAGAAGCAAAACAGACCCAGGCAGCAAAACAGCAACATGTTTTCAAGCAGCACCATGACTTCCAAGGCAACGTTTTACATCTTTGCAAGAAGCAGAGCTTAAAAATCTTTGTTTGAGGAAATTCTGCCTAAGCTTCCGTACGGATCCTAAGAGGGAACGCAAGGCACCGCAGCCAGAGAGACGGAGCCAAGAGTGCTGACAGGGTACTAACACAGGGTACTAACAAGACGCTGTTCCCTGATGGTTTCACTCTAGCTACAGGCTGGCCGACGTTTACATCCTTAGAACGAACAAAAAAAAAGCCCTCACTGTAACTAGTAGCACCTGATCTGGAGGATCATCCATCAGCCACAAGGCCAGGGCTGAAGTCTCACTCTGCCTGCTGCGCTGAGGAGCTCTGCTCAGCAGGGACCCTGCACACCTGGGAAATGTGGGGATAGCCAAGGGGCTGAGGGACAGCTCTGTCATTGCCTAAACTCTCCTTATTTTCAGGATTTCAGAATATAAGAGGTGAGGGGGGAGGGAGAAAGCACCCAACGAGCAGCCTGAGCTTACCCGAGATCTCATCCGTGTCCTTTTTCATGCCTTCCTCAGTGGCCATGGTGACGGCAGCCGTCAGAGCTGAGTTCCACTCGATCCCCTCCTCCATGCTCTCCTCCGACAGCGCGATCTGGGTGATGCTCCCTGCCAGAGAGGCAACGTCAGCTCTCTCTGCGGCACCCGGAGCACCAGCCCTGAATCCCTGCTTTGCTTTCCACCCCCCTCACCCCTCCCAGGCTCTTTTTCACTCTCGTGGTCAGGTTGTTTGTGCCTGGCTTCTTTCAGCCAAATTAGCTAAAAGCTGCTTCTCATTGGAACTGTGCTTGTGAAAAGCTCTGGGGCTTCTGGAGGGAAAACCACATGCCCTCCAGAAAGCAAACTGGAGTCCTGGCATAAAAGAAGCAGAAAGGGATCAGAATAAAGAAGGGAACAAGTGAGCCTCAGCCCAGCCACCCTTCTCCCCTTGCATCAGCAACAGGGAGCTCTGCACCCTAGTGGTGCCCTAATCTCTCAGGAAATGACAGGGTCAGGGTCCAAGCTGGTTTATAGAAGGGAAACGGATCTGACTCAGTCCTAAGTTTCTGGGTCAAATTTGCGCCTAAGCCAATGTGCAGCTACTGTAAGGTTTTACCATGTGGCCATGGTGCTTCCAGGAGATCCTCCTTAGCCTGTGGACAACTCTGCTGTCTCACCCATGCCTTAGAGAAACGTAACCTGCCCAGCTGAACGATGCGGTATGGTTGGGAATAGTCTTCTCCCTTAACCTCAGCAGATATCACTTTCTGCTCCGAAGCACAGGATTTGCTGAGAATTTGCAACTGGAATGACAATCAAATCATGTCCAACCATCGCGCCCCGCTCATGGTCCAGTTGATGTGGAGCAGGCTGCTCCAGAGGAGTTCGGCATGCCTAGATTCAGTCCCGAGTATCATCCCATCTCATGCTTTTGTAATAGACCCTCAGACATCAGGAAAGACATCAGGAAATGCTGTACGAGCTCTCTTGGGTGTTTGCTCACATGGTGACCCCAGAACAGGGATGCCTTCAAGGTGAGCCTCCCCTGACTCCCAAGGCTGCCTCTGCTTAATACCGGCTGCTTTCCAGCCCTCCCATTACTGCAGAGCAGAGCTCCCTGACAGATCCTGCCGAGACCTCTCTGAGCAGACACGAGAAGCCTTTCCCTTCCCAGAAGCCAGAGCAGTCTCCTGAAGGGTGGGAGTGCCCTGCTACGCCTGGGGAGAAGGTGTGAAGAATGTGTGTGGGGGTCAACCTGATTTGATTTGCCCAGGGAGGGAGAGGAGTGTCAGAGGGAAGCTCCCGTGGCATCGCTAACTGGTTTCCTACCATCAGCTGATGTAGGAGTCTGCACCACGCTCTGCTGCCCCGGCACTGGTGCTCTGGCACTGCTGATCAGGAGATCAAACTTGGTGCTTCGGCAGGTGTTGGTGCAAACTTTGTCGTGCTGGTAGAAGTCGATTTGCCCCGAGTCCATCATCTTTCTGTGCAGGGAGTGGGGAGAGAACCAGGATCAGCTCAAATCTCAGCCTCAAGACAAAAGGGAGTATTCCACGTAGGAATGCTATGGCCATGGGAAGGACTGAGAAAGGGAGACCCGGTGCCACTCTGCACACAAAACATCTCCTGTGGGGCTTTCAAATGGCAAATACAAGCCATCCCCCAGCTTCACATACAGGGCTCCAGTCCTGTTCCACCCCCACGAAATACCAGGTCCCCCAGGCGAGGCCACTTCTGCAGAGGATGAGGAATCCTGCTCCTCAGACCATGGGGCCAGGATCTCTGCCCCAGAGGTGCTGCAAGTTGCTGACCAGGTAACATGAGCCTCCAAGAGATCTCCCGGGGACTGTAAAGCAGACAAAACGCCTGCTCGGGATCCTGCAGCTGCAGTGATGAAGCCCTGAAGCTGGAAACAGTGGTAGGCAAGTCAAATACCTCAGCATGATTCCTCCGAGGCGAATGGCTCTCTTCCAGTCCTTTAGGGTAGACTTCCCAGCCAGGTGAACAAAATGCTTCGGGCTGATCAGTTGGTCATTGAACTGACAACAAGATAAACAAAGGCTCAGCAAACACAGGGTAACATCGCTTTGGAAGACTGTATTGGGACATCCAACACAGCCAGTCTGCAGCTCATCTAAGCCCACACTTCTACCCAGGAAGAGGAGCTGCTTCTCAAATTCCTACCAGCTTTAGTCCCCTCGGCACAGCAACGCTTATAACTCCAGAATGGACATGTTTGCGGGGATGACCTGCCAGCTATCGGCATTCAAACCACACAGCTCTAGCCAAAAACAGCCCTGAAGGCTTTTGTACAAAGTGTGAACCAAATTAGTTCCTTCTGTGCGCACCGTCATCTTGGAGATCATTATGGGAGACTCCTGTTACGTCAAATAGCTGAGCAACATCTAGCTGACACAGGCATTCACTCGGGCATCTGTTCCATCCTGCTCCAGTGTCTAAGATAGTTCCTGTTGAGGGTCAGCAGCAGAGCGCTCTTGCTGCTGCAGCAGCACACGGGGACTCAGCCTCGGCACATCAGCTGTTATATTAGCGTGCTCTCAAGTGGAAAAAAGTAACAGCAAGATTTCTCTTCTCGATGCAACCTGCTCACCAAGGAAGTGACAGGAGTGGAGTACTTCAGCTCCAAGTCCCTCATCAAGTGCCAAATACAACTCTGCTTTAAACAGTAACCAAGAGCAGCACTGAAGCATCAGGTGGGTGATAGGCCTTCACTCCTTAACCTACTCCTCCCCTGCTTCTCCCCATGCTAGAAACAATTTTAGTACTAACAATCCAGCACGCTGCAAAGGCAAAGTCACTCGGCTCCAAGACAAGGCTCAGGTGAAACACAAAAAAATCAGAAAGTCCTGTGGAGGTGAAACACCAGACCTTGAGAGCAGAGAAGGAATCCACTGCAAAAACTCCCTTACCTTTACACACTTGACATTAATTCCTGGACAGACGAACTTCTTCCAGAGCAGGATGGCTTTGCTCTCCCCACAGGTGATGGGATAGGCGATCTCAATTTCCTCGTTCGTTTCAATGGTGCTGGGGTCTGAGGGAGGAACAGGTAAAAATGAAACTTTCCACCCAAGAGGCTCAAATCCCACAAGGCAGGAGCTGAAAGCTCACAGGTTGCGAGACTTACACTCAGGAAACAAAAAGAAGGGCCGATCCCAGTTCGGGATCAGTCCTCTCTTAGTCTTCTCCAATTACTAGCCCTAACAGCAACTGGCATCTGCTTTTTAGTATAGCAACAGTCACAATGAAGCTCATCTATCAGCAGAACGTGAGATCAGAAATCCAATGCATCTGTTGGGGGGGTGTCAATGAGAACAACCTTTGTGGAGTCAAAATACTTTAAAATTTGAAGGGCAGATCTCTCTCTGTTTTCTTGGAGCTCTGGTATCTCTTTAGCAGCGATATCAGATATTTCCTGCTAATATATTCTCATCACACGCAGAGTTTCTGCTAATACTGCCAAAAGACCCACGCCCACACAGGAAGCTGAACACTAATCAACATCTAGTGACGGCACCTAACGACAGGAGCCTTTTCCCACAAACTCCTCAGGATGGCAGGGAGCGCTCAGAGACAACCTGCTTGGCTCTTCTGAACATCCGACCCAAACTGCCAGGCTGTTTGCTCAGCAAAGAACCCGCAAGCAGAGCCTGATGCCTCAGCCAGCGCAGACACGACCGCTATCCTCATAACTGTCCTTCCTGCCTGCTAGTGTCCGCACACCAAGACTAGGGTGAAATCTCGGCTCCCCTGGACCCTGTGGGAGCCCTTACCATTCATTGCAGGAGAGCCAGGATCTTAGTTCCAGGACTTTGAGACCAAGCAGTAACAGCAGACTCTTATTCCAGAGTATGCCCAGACCCTGCACCCACATCCATGCCCAGGAAACAGCATCTGCAGGGGCAGAGCCAGAAGGAAGCCCAGCGAACTGGAGACACCAGCTCAGCAGCGACCAGCCCTGCAGAGGAGGGGATTCTGCCCATGCCAAGTGGGAACTCACCAATCCCTTCTTCCAGCTTGTGGATGGTGTGGGTTTCCACGGCCACTACGGCGGCACTGGCCTCAGAGCCCTCTTGGTAAATCCTGTTGTGAAAGCAGCCATCCATAAACAAACTATATAAATCACAGGAAACTAAGATTCACAGCACAGGGTTAAAAATTTGATTCGTTTCTTTCTTGCCTGTCCTCCAGGGACGTGGATTTCGTTTGATACAGTTTCAATCACAGGCATTTTTTTGGCACATACAAAATACGTTAATAATCCCAAGGACTGAAACGCGCAGCGGCGTTCCCAGTCCTGTCATCGCACCCTCCACGTTGCCAGCACCACAGAAGCAGCTCTGCAGTGCGCTTCGCTGTGCCTTCTCCTCTGGCTTCTGCTACAGGCAGTTACCCACGACAACAGGAAGCAGAGCTCAACGCCCCAGGATTTTCCTTCCAGCCCTGCGTGACACTGCAGCACGGGTGATCACGCAGGGAAGAGTCACTGCCAGGCCTACAGCTGCCCTGCCCCACGAGTATTATCCAACCGGAGCCAGTATATTTATGTCCCGATTGATCAATAGTTAAGATGAAGTGCCTGCTGCCAGCCACTTCTCCGCAGCAGCTGCCACGGGTACCGCAAAATTCCCTCTGACATCCCAGCTTCATTGTATTTTAGAGGAGGATTATTTTAGGGGAAAGCTGGCACAGAGGCATACGCGGATCTGGATGCACGGGCACAGACCACCACGTACAGCAGCTGCAGTGTTGTAAAAATCCACCCTGGGGCTGAAGAGGGAAGAGGGAGAGCAGGAGGATGCGTGGCTGGGGCGGCACCGTGACCACCTCGCCGCTTCCCCACTGCCACAGCCAGCGCCGGGCTGCCGCGATCCACAGAGACAGCATCAGGGAGGCACGTCCCCACAGGACAATTTCAGTCCTCGGAGGCCCCGTGACAGCGAGATGCACAAAAGCTTTTTCGCATTGATTTTTCTGTCTACCGTGCGTGGCACAAAACCGACGCAGACCTGGAAAATGCATCGACGCTCAGTCCCCACACCACAAAAATCTACAGGGACGTTGTCCCTCACCCCACCCCGCACCTCCCAGACACACCAGTACCATCCAACTCACCCTTGCTGCACTGGCTGGAGCTGCAAGATCACTTGGGTTTTGGTATCCTCCGGGTTCTCCCCTTCGTTTCCGTCACTTGGTACAACCACCACATCACCCACAGGGACGCTCACTTCGGCATTCGCCATCTCTCACATGAAGCCCGGCGGTGGCGGGGTGCCGTGGTGCTGCAGAGGGCAAGGCAGAGGCAGGTCTGTCCCCCAGCAGCCCCGCTGCCTGTGCAGGGAGAGGGGCAGGCAGCGGTGTGTAAGCATGATCGCCTGGTCCTGCCGCAGCCAAGGCCGGGCTAGAGGGGACCGTGGGGCGAGCAGAGCAAAGCTCCGGCTCCAAAGAGGGGACCAGGCGTTTTAAATTCACCACCCGGCAAGTGCCTGTCACACACATGAGGGTTTCTCCTCCCCTCTCCATCGCGATAGCTGGGAACATCCCATCCGACGATACAAAACCGACAGAGGCAGAGCTCCCCAGTGCCATCCCACTCATAACTTCCTGAGCAGCAGCTTTCCCTGGCCCCGCAGGCTGGCGCCGGCCGAGCAAACCCGCATGGGGGTGTCAGCAAGAGCAGGAGAAGGTTTTCGAGATGGAGCTTCTCCCCCCCCGCTGGCAGCGCTTCCAGCCAAGCCCCCTGGGGATGCTCCGATCCCTGGCTCCCATGAACGTGCCTGGGCTGACGCGTCCCACCGCAGCCTGCTGGGAGAAAGCCGGTATTCCCGGCGGGCAGAGGCGGGGTGCCGCAGGAGATCCTCGCGGGGGGTCACCGGGCAGTGCTGCGCGGGGAGGCAGCAAAGGTGGCTTTGTCACCGCTGTGGGGCTGGAAAGCTCCTGGGAAAGCGCCTGTGTCAGGGCAGGGCCTCACGGCAGGGCCCGGC
>NW_009260684.1:386388-387550 GCF_000687185.1 Egretta garzetta
CCCGCCTGGTCGCCCCGCAGCCCCCGTCCAGTTCCCAGTGCCAGGGTGCCGCCTGCCCCAGGAGTCCCAGGGGTCCCGGGGTCGGCTCCGTCCTGCCCGCAGGGCTTTCCCCGGGAACCCCTAATCCCCAGGGGCCCGGCTCTGCTCCGGTTTAAGAGGATCGCTGGAGCTTACGGTGAGCAGCTGGGAGAGCCGGGCAGCGGGCTCCATCCCGGGGACGCTGCGGGCCCCGGCAGCGTCGCTCCGGGGGGGATTTGCACACGTTGGGGTGCAGGAAGGCCCCGAGGGAGCGTTCAGCCAAACCTCATCCCCAAGACACGATTTTTCCCGGTGTCGCTCATCCCCAACTCATCCGAGAGCAAGGAGATGGGGATGGGACATCCAAAGCATTGTCCCCAGCGAGGGGAAACTGAGGCACGAGCCATGACAGGATCACCAGGGGGCAGAACCCCGCTGCGTTCCCTGCCTGTGACTTGGGAGACATCCCACAGCGGGTTTCCACCGGATCCCACACCCGTCGATGGACGCGGGGGAGCTCTCCCGGGGCCGGCAGCGTGCTGGAGGCGGGAGCGTGCCGGGCTTTTCCCGGAGCATCGCCCTGTTGTGTCTTTCCTGCATCCTGTGAGAAAACAAACAAATCCCTGGCAGTGATGGCCCCGATGGGGCCCGGCTGCGGCTTCATCCTCACCCAGCGGAAATCCAATTCTCCCATTTTTTTGGCAATGGATTTTTTTTTGGCAGGGGGGTGGATGTCCGGTGGCCGGGGGCAAGTCCCAATACCCCCCATGGCTCTGCCTTCCCTGTTCCCAGCCCCTCAATAGCATCTTTGGAACGGAATTACTGGGTGCGCGTGCAGCTCTTGGCTTATCTCTGGCATGGCCGTCTGGCATGCGCCGGCCGCACTCGGGATGCTTTTACTGAGGGTTTCCTTTCCTGGGATGGGTTTTTCCCAGGATGGGTCCCCCCACCCCCTAGCACCTCCGCACCCACTGGCTTGGGGTTGGAGCCAGGGGGGGTCCGTCCAGGACCCCCAGCTTGGGTACATGTGCTGGGCCATCCTGGCAAGAGAGGGTATTCTGTGCAGATCCCAATGGTTCCCAACTTCTTTGCTAGAAACTCCCCCAAATTTCACTCCCCCTGGCACAGCAGCCCCTCTGGGAGC
>NW_009260684.1:387882-389032 GCF_000687185.1 Egretta garzetta
CAGGAGGGGGCTCGGGGGGGAGGGGGCTGGCATCTTCTGCCTCCGGCCCCCCTGTTTTTTTTTTATCCCTACAGGATTTTCCCCCCGCTGGTGCTTTGTGCCGTCTCCCGGCGACAGCGAGGGCAGCCAAGGCAGGGCCAAAGCCGTGCCCACCATCGCTTTTCTTTCTGCCTGCGCCAGGGTGATGCTTGGCAGGAGCAGCAACTTTTTGGGGATGCAGGGGGTGTGTGTGAAGGGTTGACCCCCCACAACCCCCCAGCCCACACAGAGGGGCTGAATGGTGCTTCCCCCCCTCCCTGCCCTTCCCTACCCCCCAATCCTGCCCTGGCTCCACCAGAAATCCCAGCCGGTCCCCAACACCAGGCGCTTTCAGCTCAAGTTTCCAGGATATTCCCTTGTGCCCGGGGGGCAGTGAGCCCGGAGAAAAGTCCCTTTTGTGGTGGGTGCTGGCATCGCCCCGGGGAGGAGACGATGGGGATGCAGCTGCCCAAGGTCATCCTCAAGTTCAAGGCTGCAGCCAGGGGGGGATGGTTTCTGGAGGTTGCTTGGTGCTGTACAGCCCCAGGAGGGGTGTGTTTCCTCCTTGAATCCTTTTGTAGCCCCCAAAATTGGGGTCCTCCTGGCCTGGGGGATGGAGAGGAGCTGGAGATGCAGGTCTGTGCTGGGTGGCTGTGGGGGAAACTGAGGCAGCTCCATCCCTGGTTTCCCCCCAGGGACTGTCCCCAGTGGGGAAAGCAGGAAGAAAAGGCCCCCCCCCAAAATGTGTTTCAGGCAAGGAAAACATTTTGAAGGGGCTGGTGGTGCCCGTGGGGTGTCCCCGGAACCATGCCAAGTGGGGAAGCTGGGGCAGGGAGCAGCCCAGCTGAGCCCCCCCCCTCTCCGGTCTCTCCGCAGGGGATGGCTGTGGCCACACACTGCTGACACCCCACAGCGGCACCCTCAGCTCCAAGAACTACCCAGGCACCTACCCCAACCACACCGCCTGCCCTGCCGCTGGCGGCTGCGCGCCCCCCCGGGCACTTCCCTCCTCCTGGCCTTTGGGGACGTGGACTTGGAGCCCTCTGAGCACTGCGCCCGCAGCTCCCTCCTGCTCGCCGACCCCCAGGCCGGCACTGCCTACGGTAAGGGGGGGGATCCCGGGGGACACTGA
>NW_009260684.1:390867-391452 GCF_000687185.1 Egretta garzetta
ATCCAGTTGGGACTAGATGCAGCTGCCGATTAATTAATTCCATCTGCCCAGCCACTGCCCGAATGCTTCCAGGATTTTCCCAGAGTGATTTAATGGTCTTGGAGGGATTTGAGAGCACCGGGAGCACAGCGGGTGCTAGGGGAGATGCCTTGGGAGGAGGGGAGGAAGCCTCACCGCCGGGGTGTCAATGGGGTGGGAAGGAGGAGCAGCCCCGAGGACCAGTGAGGGGCAGGGGATGCTATGGGAAATGGGGCCGGTTTAAATCCACCACTGCTCCTGGGACCAGGATTTTTGCCTGTTCTCCAGGGTACTCACCCTTTCTGGGCTGGTACCCAGAGGGGTGACAGCACATGAGGTCCTCAGTCCCCATCCCCTCTGCTGTGGCCTTGGGGACACGTTTGTCCCCATCTCCCAGGACCTCAAAGCCCAGAGACCGCCTGGCCCAGACTGAGGGGTTCCAGAGCAATGCAGGAATGGGGGGACCCCCTGGTGATGCTCCCGGGGGGGCTGGCGGAGGTGGCTGGGGACCCACAGCCCCCTTGGGCGCCTTTGCCAGGGCCGTGCCCGCCGGCCGGGAGGGGGGGG
>NW_009260684.1:391511-392541 GCF_000687185.1 Egretta garzetta
TTTCGGGAAGTGGCTGGAGCAGGCGGAGGCTGGGGGCTCCCCGACGCTGACTCAGACCCAGTGTCTGGCGCCCGGCCTGATCCTGCATGGGGACGTGCCGGGTTCCCCATGGGGGTGGCAGCCTCCAGACCGTGGCTTAGCCGAAGGGTCCCCAGCACCCAGGGGGTCTGCGGAGCTGCTGGCTGGGGTGGCCCCGTGGCCAGCTAGGGCGGCAGGGCAGCAGCATCTGCCCAGGGCAGCGCTGGCATCTGGCGGGAAATCTGTGCGTGTGTGTCATCTGCATGGCATTTGCACGTCACGCAGAGCCCCCCCAGTTCCATCACATCCATGACCCTGGGACATCGCTGCACGCACGCATGTCCCACGTCCCCTGGGCTCGACCTCTCAGTTAAATATGACCCAGGCAGGGTGAGGGTGTGGGCTGGGGAAACTGAGGCATGGCATGTCCCCACAGCAGGGGGGGGATTCACCACCAGCACCATGGGGACAGAGACACAGCTCCCTGTCCCCAGGGCAACAATGTCATTTGCTCAAAGCATTTCTGGGTGCCCTGAGGCCCTGGTGATGGACATTACACGGGGTAGGGGGGGGGATGGCAGTCTGGGGATTGGGGCCACCCCTTGTCCCCAGTTGGGACCAGAGATGTCCCCAAGGAACCCGCCTGCCTGCTAAGCTGAAGTTTTAATCAGGGAGATGGAAACTGCAAATTAATTTGGATTAAATGGGGGGGATTTAGGAGGCAGCTTCGGTGGCACCTGTTGGGAGACAGAGGGGAGATGGGGAGGGGACAGGGACACAGGCCCCGTTTCACAGTCCCGCAGGGCCATATCGTGTGTGCCAGCCCTGGCAGTGGGGGACGTGGTGGGAAGCATTTTGGGAGGGGTCCCTGCCTGGCCGGGAGCCTGTCTATCCCCACTCAGGGAGGTGGGGACATCCCGGGGTGGCCCCCTGGCAGCCTGGTCCAGCTCTGACCCCCATGCTTGGGGCTGTGTGTCCCCCCCAGTGCTGCTTGTGGCTGGGGGGGGAAAGC
>NW_009260684.1:392826-394486 GCF_000687185.1 Egretta garzetta
AGTGGGGGACGTGGTGGGAAGCATTTTGGGGGGGGTCCCTGCCTGGCCGGGAGCCTGTCTATCCCCACTCAGGGAGGTGGGGACATCCCGGGGTGGCCCCCTGGCAGCCTGGTCCAGCTCTGACCCCCATGCTTGGGGCTGTGTGTCCCCCCCAGTGCTGCTTGTGGCTGTGGGGGGATAGCATGGGGGAGAGAAGCTGGGGGTGGTGGGGACAGGGTGGGCTGGGAGGGGGCTGGGGCCACCCTAAGCACAGCCCAAATGCCTGAGCCCCACTGGCCCTGGCGAGGGCAGTGACACCCTGGGGTCTGGGTGCCCGTGCCTGTCCCCAGGGAGCCCAAATCCTCCCCACGGCCCTGTCCCTGCCAGCAGGGCCCTACTGCAGGAACTCTGCCCCTGCCACCCCACTCCTGGTGACAAACTCCAGCACCGTGACCGTCCTGTTCAACAGCACCAGCCACCGCTCGGGACGAGGCCTCCTCCTGTCTTACGCCACCTCGCAGCACCCAGGTAGGGGGGCACCCCCCAGGGATGCAGCCCCCCTGGGCTGTGTCTTGGCCCATGGGGGTGGCACGGCCAGGGGAGGAGGGAGCTCCTGGCTGACCCCTGGGTGGGCTCCCATCGCCCCGAGTTCCCTGAAGATCCACGTTCTCCCTGGCTGGGGGCACAATATGGCAGAACCCCAGGCCACCCAGCCAGGTGGGACCCCCCACTGCACCCTGGACCCCCAGGTCAGCTGGGACCCCAATACCAGGCAGAGCAGCAGGCATGGGGCTGATGGCTTCAGGGGTGGAGGAGCCATCCATCACTGCCCCTCAGGGACAGGGTGCCTTGGGGCTGAGGTGGGTGCTGTGGGGAGGGTGGGGGTCCCTCACCCTGGGGTGTCCCTGCCTTGCAGACCTGGTCTCCTGCCTGGTTCGAGGCACCCACTACACCCAGGAGCACGTCAGGTGAGTGGCCAGGGGGTGTGAGTGGTCCCTGCTTTGGCTTTCCCCCCCCCCGGCATTGCTGCCGGTCCCCATCAGCCCCGGTTTCGTCCCCATTCCTCGCCCAGGTGCTCGGGCTGCGCTCACCCCAGGGCTCTTGGGGTGCAACTGTGGTGGGAGGGGGAACAAACTGGGCGTGCAGAGGGGATTTGGATGGGAGGAAGCCCTGACCCCCCCTTGCTGTGTGTTTCAGTGTGTACTGCCCCGCGGGCTGCAAGGACATCGATGGGGACATCTGGGGCAACCCGAGCCAGGGCTACCGGGACGTAAGTGCAGAGCCCAGCTTGCCCCACGGGGCACCCATGGGTGCAGCTGCTGGGGAGCATCCCCAGCACATGTGGCTACTGCTTGTCACCCCCCCCAGCAGACTGCAGGGGATGGGTTTGGCCATGGGGTGCCCAGCCCCTGCGGGGGGGGGCTGCTCTCAGCCCTCCCCTGCTCCCTGCAGACCTCGGTGCTGTGCAAGGCGGCCGTGCACGCCGGGGTGATCGCGGACGAGCTGGGCGGGCAGGTCACCCTGTCCCGGGAGAAGGGGATCACGCTCTACGAGTCGGCCTTCGCCAATGGGCTCCACTCCAAAAGGTGGGCAAGGGGGGAGGGGGGGCTGGGGACCCCGGCTGCACCCCGCACCCAGCCGTGGGACCCACCCGTGCTGACACCGGGGACCTGCCCCCCCT
>NW_009260684.1:394566-395501 GCF_000687185.1 Egretta garzetta
CCGCACCCAGCCGTGGGACCCATCCGTGCTGACACCGGGGACCTGCCACCCCTCGATTTCGGAGACCCCCAGGATTTGTTCACTTGGGGGACCCCCCCCATCTGATGCTCCCCCTGCTTTTGTCCCCGCAGGGGATCCCTCTCTGAGAAGCGGCTCATATTCCACAAAGGTATTTTTTTCCCATTTCCCCTGCAATTAAGCCACAATTCTGGCTGCCAAACCTGGCGCCGCCCCCCACCCCATGCCCAGCTGGGGGTCCTGGGCTCCCAACCTGCTGTCTCCCATTGCCAGCCTGCGGTGATGCGCTGGAGGTGGCCACCTTCAATGCCTCGTCCTGGTGGCATGAGGTGGACGCATTGGGGCAGGATCGAGCCTGGGCAGCCGAACGGGCAGCGCTCAGCACCGCCGGCCGTTCCTGGGCGGCTGAACCTAGTTCTGAGGCTGCCTGGCTGGGGCTGGACCTGGGCACCCGCAGGAATGTCACAGGTGAGTGCTGGCCAGTGGGACCCCATCCCTGTCCCCAGGCCACCCTGACCCATCCTCCCCATGGTGACATGGGTGCCAGCTTCACTGCCCCCCCCAAAAACTGCCCAGAGCCATTGCAAACCCCTCCCCAACACACAGGAAGGATTGGAGCTCCCTGTGCCATGGTTATACTGGTGCAAACTGGGATGCAGACAGCACCAACCCCCCCTGGCCTGGCTGTCCCCCGTCCCGTTTTTGTCCCCACTGTCCCTGGCCCCCCATCCGCAGCCGTTTCTGGGATGAACAAGTTAATATTATGCTCTTGCATCTGGTGCCAGTGAGCGCCTTTTGTTCGGCCGGAGCCTGCCGAAAGCGGGGGCTTTGTGCGGCGGCGGCTGGCGACCGCGGGGAGGAAAATGGGGACATTGTCCGGCCGGAGGCTGGAGGCGGGAGGAATGCGGGGCTGGCAG
>NW_009260684.1:395604-395987 GCF_000687185.1 Egretta garzetta
CCGGAGGTTATCGGCTCCTGGGGGCAAAGTGGGGGGTCCAGCACTTGATTCTGTCACCCAAATCCCCTCCCGGGGGTGGAGGAAACCCTGGGGGGGCTCCGTATTGGGGTGCCACGTCCTGCCCCTCTGGTCCCCTCCCAGCAGGGACTGCAGAATCCCAGAGATGGGGGTTATTCTGGCTGGGAAAGCTCTGCTCCCTGCAATGGGGCACATCCCGGTGTGAATGGGACACAGGGCAGCCCCCCCCAAGTCCTTCCCCGGCCCTGCACCCCCTGACTGACAGCAGGGCCCCCCCCCGGGCCCGCTCCTGCACCGACAGGCATCATCACCAAGGGCTCCTCTGAGCAGTATGACTACTACGTGACGTCCTACCGGGTCTCCTC
>NW_009260684.1:396872-398019 GCF_000687185.1 Egretta garzetta
CCTGAGGCGCGCATCATCTTGTGGGTGCTCCAGGCACCGACAGACCCACTCGGGCTTTAAGATCCCCCCATGACAACACATTGATTTTCCTTCTCTGGTGGCCCCGGGTGGGCTCCCAGCACCCATGGGTGCAGAGGGGTGGGATGGGTCCCCCAGGGGCTGACGCTGCCCTCCCTCCCCAGGCTCCACGCTGCTGGTGATGCTGCTCATCGGCGGCTTCTTGCTCCTCTGCTCCAGCCTCCTGCTGCTGGCTTTCCTCTGCCGCAGGAAGAGGTGGGTCCCATCCTGGCCCCCTCTTCACCCCGGGGTGCCTGGCATGGCCCCGTTCGGCCGCTCGCTGGGTACCGAGGGGCACAGTGGGTGCGAGGAGGTGGGCAGTGGTGGGCACGGGGTGGCTGGGACCCCTCACCCCCCTCTCGCTCTCCCCTGGGCAGGAAGCCGGCGGCAGAACTGAACTGCGGGATCACAAAAGGTAAAAGAGCCCCCAACCCCTCCCTGGGGGGTCCTGCCAAGCCGTGAGCTGTCCCACCCCAGGGGCACCCGGCTGCCCCCGGGCACGGCACTGCCTGTCCCCAAGGGATGGCGTGTGGCAAGCGGGGGGGTTTTGCTGTCTGCTCAGGGTACCCCAAACTGGAGTCGAGGCAGGCGTGCTCCCTGCAGAGCCTACAGCCCCCCGGCTCCGCGCTGGCCTCCTTCCCCACGGCGGCTGCGCCAGGGGACCTCAGCGGGATCCACTCGCCAGGTAACGAGGACATCAGGGTGCAAATGGGTCCCTCAGCTCAGAGCCGTGTGCCCCCCGCTGCACCCTGGGGTGCCCATTTGCTCCCCCCAGCACCAGTCTGGCCCAACCCCTGTTCTCCACCATGGCCCTGTGCAAAAGGGAGACCCTGGCAGGGCTTCTTATTTATCATTATTATTACTATTATCATTATTATTACTATTATTCTGCCTCAAACTGCGGTGTGGCCACCGGAAGGTGGCCAGAGGGCAGCAGGATCCCCGCTTTGTCCCCGCGGGGTGGGTGCCCTGCCCCGGCTGGGTTTTGGCATGCGTCTGGGGCTCCAGACGGCTCTTGGGGGGGCTCCAGATGTGCCTGGTCTTTCCACCCATCCCACCCACGGGTGCCCCCCCAAACCCACCCGCATCT
>NW_009260684.1:398760-399190 GCF_000687185.1 Egretta garzetta
CGGCCCCCGCCCGGCAGAAGCCCTTTTTAAAGCGGCGCTCGCCACTCGCCGGCACGGGAAAGCGCCCGGGTACTACTCAACTCACGGCGAGGCGTTCTTACCACCTGAGTGACAGCGCTCAGCTCTCTCTTTCTCCTCGCTTTCTCCCCACTTAGCACTGGCTTTTTCCCCATTTCTGCATGTTTTTTTCCCCCCTAAAAACGCCGTTTCCCCGCCTCGCTGCCCTGAAAGCGATATGCAAATAACGCAAGGCATGCTGGGTTCCCCCCCCGCCGCGCCCTCCCCGAGCAGGCGCCTTTGGCGGGCCGGCGCGGATGCGCATGCGCAGAGGGATATCGCCGATTGGTGGTGCTGAGAAGCGTTTCCGGGTGGTGGCGGGCGGTGCCCCCGGAAGCGCTCGGGGTGCGCGGCGGAGGGAGCGCAGCCGGCG
>NW_009260684.1:399394-406929 GCF_000687185.1 Egretta garzetta
AGCCGGTGGAAACGTTTTGCAAGGGGACGAGGTGTCATTCGGTCCCGTAACGGCGTCCTCCGTGGGCAGGCGTGGGGCTGGCGACCTCTTTAAGCTGGTGGCTGGGAAGGTGCTGGAAGAAAACCCCTCTGAGCGCTGTGCGTGGGGCTGTCGCCTCCCTGGGTGCCGGGTGTCGGTGCTCCAGGGGTGCTGGGCGAAGCTGGAGGCCGTGCGTGGAGGAGGAAGAGGTTTGAGTTACGCTTCGGCATCTGACAAAGGCATCCGGGGGGGGAAAAAAGCACTTAGTTATTCGTTCCCTTTTAGCCAGCGCACCTGATGGATAAGGGCTTGTAACAGATGCTTCCTCTGTAAGAGGAAAGCATAAGAGAGGGCTTTGTCTCACATTTATATTAACTAAAGCAAAACCCAAGAACTTCCCCACTTTTTTCTATTAACAATAAAGAGGCACCCAACCGGATGGTCCTTTGCAAAACTATTTAAATATTTGGTGAAAATCCTTAAGTCTTAATGGAAGTGGGAAACCCCTTTCCCCCGAGCGCTGTGGGGAACGCGCCGAAGGTTTGTTTGGCTTCAAGGTAGCTTTAATTACAGCTGTAAGCCTGTGCTGTCAGTGCTAATGAGTTACAGCAGGTCGGTGGTGCTGATTGTGGCTACCAGGCCTGTTCCTGCCATGGAGGGAAGCTGCTGTCGCAGAGCTCCGGGCTCACCTGCACGTCACTGCTGACTGCTGATACCGAGATAACTCTGTCTTCTGGCAGAAAAATGAAATTCAGCCATGTTTCTGCTCCCGCTTCAGGATCCTGGGAGATGCCTCATCGTCCACAGCAGCATACACTCAGGATTGTCTAACATCTTCCAATAGATAAACCCTCTCACCCCGCTGCAAGGACAGCACGTGCTCTTTCGTGTGAAGCTATTTCCTCTCACCGTCTTACAATAGCATGGGTGATACAAAAAATATCTGGTGTTCCTGTAGGAATGAGAGTTATATGGAAGAGAGGAGGAAGCGAGATTAGGTTAACGCTGACTGCTGACATACTGGGAAGGCTTTGGAAAATGGTCTCTCCGTTCGCTGGCCCCACAGCGGTTGCTGATGTAATTAAAGATCTAGACACTCAGATAGCTGTAAGTAAAGCGCTGGGGCTTGCCACGGGGCTGGCATGTGGGATTTGCCCGTTAGTTTTGTGTTTGGTGATCTTACCGGCACACAAAGCGTGCGGTAAGATCCGCAAATAAATGAACAAAATGACTTTATGCTAATAAAGTGCATTCTGCCCAAGGATTTTGATGCTTTCTCCCCTGCATGGTGGGTAAGAATTCCTGCTTTGTGGATTTGTAAACTGAGGCATGGGGTTGAGCAGCCCGAGATCAGCCTAAGCTAAAACCAAGATTAGCACACAGAAGTCCCTCCTGATCTTGTGCTCCTCGTCCAGAAATGCCATCTGAGGGTTTTAGACTGTGGATGTAATGGTTTTCCATCGATACTTAGTTACAGTTGAGCTAGGAATTTGCTGAGGGCGCTGCAGATATGTGTCTTGGATATAAATACTCCGAAAAGGGCTCTGTGTCTGTAGGTGCATGAGTGTGCCTTGGAATGAAGCACTAAAGCAGGCGCTTGTAAGTACTCCCGTGTGATTTCTGGTTTGTGTTTTGGTATGAATTAATCCAGACTAACAAAGCCTGCCCTGATGAGGGGAAAATGTCTGTTTGTAGCTCAGGTAGCAGGTGCTCTGTTCATCCCTTTGTATGCAAATGTGCTGTAAAGCTGTTTAAACAAACTCTCTTCTCTTGTCAGTCCACCCTGAAACATGCACGGGCTTTTCAGAAAAAAAGCAGCTGCTTCTCACCCGTCTCCCGGCCCAACAGCAGCAGCCGCTGCGCAAGGAGCTTTTACACCAAACTGTTCATTAAATGCTCATTTCACGCGACCAACCTGTGCCTGCTGCCCACAGCACTTGTGGGGGTGGAAGGCCCAGGGTTTGGACGAGTTTCCTTTCACAGAGCAATGATGACAGAGCAGAGCTTTGTTGAACCTGGATTTTAGAGCCCTTGAGCCATGAAGTACAGTGGTTGCCAGTCAGTCTGTGTGCTAGCTCAGTGGCCAATAACCCGAATAGCTTTAGGCACTGAAGGGTGAACCTGGAAGATTTGAGTAATCAGTTAAGCCGTCGCAACCCACTTCTGGTTCACCGGTAACAGCTCGGTAAATCTGATTTCATTTACCGCGGCTGTCGGTTGCGGGTGCGGGAAGAACAAATCGAAGGTGTGGGTGTGTGCGTGTGTTTCTCTGTCGCGTTACCCCTGAGTACCCAAACTTGTGCTCTCAGAACTGGAAACAAACCCGGTGTTGTCAAGCCCACATCGAGGGATCACTGCGGGTCAGGCTTGAAGTGTGGTGTTGCCAAAAGCGAGACCTCCACCCTGCGGCAGACACCTGAGGGAGCTTGAGCCCTGTCTTCTCCTCAGGCCCGTGGAGTGTGGAGAACGAAGACTCAAACGCTGCGCCTGCATTGCTGCCGCGGGAGCAGGCCGTGCCCTTTAGTTAAATCTTCTTTGGGTGGTCTCTTCCTCGAAGCTGTTTGTGGTCCAAGTGAAATGTGTTCAGAAAGGCCCTGGCCAGAGGGTGCGAGGTGGACACACGTGCGGGATTCAGCCTGAGGCACGAGCCAGCGGGTCAGTGCCAGGCAGAGCTGCCGCTTCTCAGCAGTGCGCTGCGTGCTGCCGCTGTGCTTCTGGGGACAAACTTCATATTCCATTTACCAGGGAATGTTTGCTCTTCTGCTAAACACTGCTCCTCCTTTCTTGCTGTGTCCAGAGACACTTGGTCTTCAAGAAACCTCTGGGCCCTGTCAGGACACTGCAGTTTACTCTGGACAAACACGTGATCGCCCCGTTGAATTCCTTCTCTCTTTGCTAACCGTGGCTTTCGTTTCCTTTTCCAGTTGATTGGTTTGGGTCCCCACAACCCCAAGAAGAAGCAGGACCTAGATAAGCTTTATGATCTAAAAGCTAAAGCCCAACAGATTATGAACCAGTTTGGCCCTTCTACCTTGATCAACCTCTCCAACTTCTCCTCGATAAAGCCAGAACCAGCCAGCACTCCCCCGCAGAGCTCCATGGCCAACAGCACCACCGTGGCAAAGATGCCAGGGACGCCCAGCGGCGGAGGACGGCTCAGTCCTGAGAGCAACCAGGTAATTTCATCCCCGACTTTAGGACAGCTGGGGAGATGCTCAGGCCTGCCTATGGCTTAATTCCTCTCCAACCTGAAATTACCGGCAAAATCTTAATGTCAGTGAAAGTATCAGTTACTGAGTGAGCAAACGTCTTCCTGTATTTCTTCCCTCCCAGGCACTTTCAGTCTGGATGGGGTATGGACACTGTAGGTCTAGAGGTTTTTTTCAGTCTCAGGAAAATGAATAGTGGGGGTGTGATTGGGAAATTGTTTTCAAATGTGGTTTAGATGGGAGAAATAAAAGCACAGGTTTGTAGCCTCCATCTCACTGGGGTGGTGCAAGAGGCAGCATTGCTGCCAGGAGCTGCTGACTTGGGTGTTTGCTTGCTGTGGTGTGGAGTCTTTGACGTGCGTAAAATACACTGGTGCTCAGCAAGTGCTCCAGGAATGCACCCTGATCTCTCTGAGGGCTTTTCTGGCGCCGTGACGTCTCTGGGAAGTGAGTGTCCCCCGACACAAACACAGACAGCAGTTCCGCTGTCAGTGTAGGGGAACCAGGAAGGGCAGGAATTTCCCATGTGTGCCTGGTGCATCTGACCAGGCTGACAGATCAGTGATAACTTTCATCCGTATCCTATAGGACTAAGCGTCCTGCTGTTGTTCAGCAGCAATAAAATATCTGTTCCCTGCCATGTTTGGGCTGAGAGGGTGCTGCCTCCTGCCCTAGAATAACCCAGCACTCGCATATCTCTCTGTTTTCCATTTGAAACGCTAAAGCTGATAAGCACTAGAGCCATGGAAATACTTCCTTTGTGTCCTGAGCACAGATTTAGTCACTGATATGGTGCTTGCACTTGCTGTCTGCCTCTTAAGACTTCTGGTTTTGCCTTTTTTCCTCCCTTGCCAGCAGCCTTGCTTCAGCCCCGTGGCATTTTAGTGATAGTTTAGCACAGGAGACTTATTTATCCTAGCCTGCTGCATTCCAGTTTGGTTTGGAGCAACCACTGGTGCTTGAAAACGACTCCTTAACACCTGATACTTCTTATCTCTGCCATTCCTGAACTGATACGCTTCACAACCCCGTGTGACTTGGGCCTGGGGAGCAGTGGGGGAGGAGGTCTTTTGTGGCTGTGCTGCGTGGGCAGCTGCTTTGCTGAAGTAGGGCAGTAAATCATTCCTCTTCTCCCACACGCTCAGGTTTTAACCAAGAAGAAATTGCAGGACCTGGTGCGTGAAGTGGATCCGAACGAGCAGCTGGATGAAGATGTGGAGGAAGTAAGTACTGACCCGTGGCAGGAGCTGCGGAAAGAGCTAATCTGAGAATTTTCACGGACTGGTGGCCCTTTGTCCAAGGCAGGGAGGGTCGGTTCATATAACACCGCTGTACTCTCTCGTGTTAACTGCAGCCTTCAGCCATCCGTGACTGTTTCTGCGTCCCGGTGTCCAAAAGGGTTTTAAAACAGCCATTATAGCAAACGCCTTTGACATACTAGCTTCTGCAGGTTCGTTTTCGTGCTTTCCGCATTATTTCAGCTGCCTGGTACTGATAAGACCTCTTCTTGTCCCTGTTCTGGCACAGATGCTGTTGCAGATCGCCGATGATTTCATAGAGAGCGTGGTGACGGCCGCCTGCCAGCTTGCACGGCATCGCAAGTCCAACACCCTGGAAGTGAAAGACGTCCAGTTGCATCTTGGTGAGTGATTGGGGTTGGGTTTTTTCCCCTCAGCTGAGAGCTGGGCGCACGCCCTCATGGCTGCCGTGTTGGGGTGGAAGCCCATGAGTTGCTACAGATTCGTTGCTGCTTAATAATTCCTTAATAATCAGGGGATAGATGGGGTATCTGCCCCCAACCGTCCCCTCTCCAAATTTTGCAGTTGCACCGTTTGTAGCTGTCCATCAGCCTGTGCTGGAAGGTCCCTAGCACAGGGACTGCGTCCTTACCATGTTCAATGCTGTGCAGCCCTCTGCTACTCTGCTTTTGTGAAGCTTTTACAGCTGGTATGCGGATCACCAGCTTGTCTCTAGCACCGGCTCCGGGTGGGCCTGCTGCCAATATGTTTGTGATGACGAGGCCGCTCGTGCGATGGGTGGTTGGGATAGTAGGTGCTGACCTGCGCTCTCTCTTCCAGAGCGTCAGTGGAACATGTGGATCCCGGGCTTTGGTTCTGAAGAAATCAGGCCCTACAAAAAAGCCTGCACTACAGAAGCTCACAAACAGGTAAGGAGCCCTTGGTAACGCTGAGAATCGCTTGGTAGGAGCCTGATATGGGGGATGGTGGTCTTGGACTCCTGGCACGATGGGAATCCATAGCCTCTTCTAAGTGCTTTGGGCTTGAAATAATTTCCAGAGTCTCCTCACCTGTTTGCGCAGAGGCTTGAGTTTGCTCTGGCCCCTCTGCAGTGGTGAGGCGCTGGCTGTGCCCTAAGAGAAGCAGCAGCACTCGCCGTCTGCAGGGCCGCCCAGCTTGGCAGGGTTAAAAACCAGCTGAGAGCTGCAGACGGTGACTTGTCAGCTGCCCCCTTGCAGATCACGTGCTCCGTCTTTGCGCAGAAGGGACTGAAAACACGCTGCTGACTCCTCTGGTTCAGAGGGAAATCCATAGCCAGGCACAGGGGGCTAAATGCTGGCGTAGCCCCTTGAGCCGCCCCGGGAGTCTGAATGTTCCAGGGGAATCACAGGGCTCTTAGGCTGTGGCTCAAGTTCCTGGGACCATTTTGTCTCTGCAACCCAACGCTGCGCTCGGGAGTTTTGTGAGCAGTGTACAGCACTTCCCATGTCTGTGCAAGGGTTGGGACTCTGGGCTGCTCGCCACCATAAGAATTTAAACAGCTGTGGAAAGCCTGAAGGCCTCGTGAGGTGTAGCAGAGAGCATGCTGTCCTGGGGTTTCAGCTGTAGATTGGAGCTGAGCAGCTTGGGGAGGGGGTGGTGGGGGGGTGTTCCCCCTTAATTTTGCTTTAACTGAATTTTAAGTGTACGGTGAGAGCCAGGGAAGGAGCTGCCGCGCAGGAGCTGTTGGAGTTTGTGGATGATATCGCATCTCCCTTCCCAAAGCTCCTGCAGAGCAGAGAGAGAGGCGGCTTTGAAGTGGGGTGTGATCCCCTGCGCTGTTTCATCCCATTGCCCCTCACTGGTGTCAGTGTTTCACCTGCCAGCCCCAGGTGTCGAGGAGGGGAGTGCAGATGCTTTCTTTTCCTCTGGCTCCAGCCTGGGACAGCATTAAGATTCAAACTTAAATGTTAAGATTCAAAGGGACTTGAAAGACCTGTGTGGAAACAAGTCAGGCGGTGTCCTGGGAGAACCCGAGATACCTTCTTCCTGCACGGCTACAGGTTGTTTTGCAGTACCCTCGTCTGAGACACTCGGCTTCCCACATATTTTTTCTCTTTCTTGTTACAGAGAATGGCACTGATTCGCAAAACCACCAAGAAATAGCCCCTGGGAAGAGCCGGGAGATGACACCAGTGCATTTTGGGATATCTGCCTCTCCGTGATGCCATCCATGGGATATTTTTTTTAATGCTTTACAGAGAAGCATATATTTTTTATTAACGGTGCAGCAATATCTTGACTTTATGAGGAGATCTGCCAAAAACATTCTACGCCCCCTTCCTCATTCGCCCCAAGAGTGCAACGTATCTCAAAACAAAGACTTTTATTTGTGACTTGAAAGTGGTTCATCGTATAAGTGATTATCCAAGGGACAGAGCATTTGATCTTGCGTGGGACAGTATTAGAAGCATCTGTAGAGGTTTTTGTTTCCTCCTTCCTGCCCCTACCTGCTCCAGTACTTTGTAATGTCAGTGTTTATATAAATACTTGCGTTTGTTTTACATGAATAAAGAAATTATTAATCTAAAAGCATGGCACAGCCTTGTGCTCTTCAAACAGCGTGCAGAGGGGTTGCCGGTGAAACGGGCAGCCTCCACGCTGCCCAGTTTCTGCGTGTGGTGCTGTTCTGGTCAGAGATTTCCTGCTCCACGGTTTAAAGTGAGTGGAAGGATTTGGCTGGCCTCTGCCACGCTGATGGGGCTCGGCAGGCGGCCCCCCCACTTTATGCCCAGCCCAGGGTGAGTAGTTTGCCCATTGCTTGGCTGTTTGGGCCATTAGGATTGGGATGCAGTGACTGAGGATGAGAAATTGAGGTGATCCTGGTTCTTTCCTTGCCTGGGATGTAACAGTGTGGCCAGCAGGAGCAGGGCAGTGACCGTGCCCCTGTCCTGGGCACTGGGGGGGCCGCCCCTCGAATGCTGGGGTCAGGGTTGAGCCCCTCACTCCCAGAAGGACCTGGAGGGGCTGGAGCGTGTCCAGGGAAGGGCACCGGAGCTGGGGAGGGGTCTGGAGCCCCAGGCTGCTGGGG
>NW_009260684.1:407121-408799 GCF_000687185.1 Egretta garzetta
TAAAAGCCGGGCAGACGAGGTGCTTAGGGACAGGGTTTAGTGGTGGGATGGCAGGGTTAGGGGAACGGTTGGGCTTGACCATCTTAAGGGTCTTTTCCAACCTAAATGATTCTATGAATCTAAACGATTCTGATTCTACAAAGAAAGTCCATGTCCCTCTGCCTGTTCCCACCTGCTCTGCTCAGCCTTCATCAGAGAAGCCGCAGGGGCCGTTCCTCGGGGGGGAGGGAGCCAGCAGCTCCACAACCTCCCCTGCATGGCCGGGAGGCTCCTGTGCACCCGTGGGCAGGAGCGGGGCCTGTCCTTGCTGCCAGGGCCCTTGGCCCCCCAGGCTGCTAGTACCTACAGGGGAAACCACCTTTGCTGAAGTAATTCGGAAACCAGTATGGGCTCTCTCCTCCGCTCACGTAGGTGCCGGCTAAGGAGCCCAGGGAGTGTGGTAAGACGCAGCCTCTCTGGCGAGGCCAGCCCCGACGGGCGCTCGGGGCGGAGGGGAGCTGCTCCTGCACCGCGGCCGCACTCGGGGACGTGGAGTTGTGCACCGGCTGCTCCAGCCCCCGGTACCCCGGAGGAGCTGCTGTTCAAACCAGACCCCCTTGCCCTTCCAAGCATGAAGACCAGCGCTGAGTGAAGGGGTCGGGCAAAAAAGGGGTTTCATAACACTGGGGGATGCGGGGTGCGGGGAGGGCCTGCGGTTCCTCTCCGGGGGATGGGGACAGCCTTGCAGAGGGGTTTGGAGAGAGAACAGAGCAACGGGGGTGACACCCACTTCCCTGCAGGGTGCTGCCCCATCCCACCCGGGGCCTTCACCCTTCCCACGGGCAGCTTCAGCACTTCCCCTTCCCCAGGAAAACACGGGCAGGCAGAGGGGTGAACGGGGTGTTTAATGCAGTCGCTGCCCCTGCCCGCGCCCCGGCTGCTCGATCTCTGCCTCACCTCCCCTGCATCGCGGTGGGCAGAGCCCGGTGTGTCCCAGCCCCGCCGGGACAGGCTGCCAGCGTCCCCAGCTCTAGCACGAGCATCTCTTCCGCTTCTCTTCCCTCTCCAGTGCCCGAGCCTTCAGCGGCGCCGGCAGCGGGACGCTGCTCTTCACCCCGTCCCACGCCTCGGTGGGAGCCAGCCGCCCCGTTTGCAGTGCCTGGTAGATGGCCAGCGTCAGCATCTGGAAAGCCTGGACAACGTTGCTGGCATCCTTGGCCGAGGTCTCAATGTACTGTGCCCCCAGCGAGGCAGCCAGCTTCTCTGCCTCCTTCCTGCCCACCCGCCGCTGCCCGGCCAGGTCGCTCTTGTGCCCCACCAGCAAGAAGACGATGCGGAATGGCTGGACCGTGTCCGTCACCTCCCGGTGCCACTGCCGGACGCTCTCAAAGGACGCGCGGTTGGTGAGGTCGAAGAGCAGCATCCCCCCGGCCGAGTTGCGGTAGTAGGAGCGAGTCACAGACCTGGAGCACCAAGAGAAAGGGGGTGAGCAGCCCCCAGGGCTCCCCTGGGCTGCCGTGAGCAGCATCTCCCCCGCCTGCAGAGAAGCCCCAGCCATGTCCTGCCCCCTGCAACCGGTGCATTGCTCCCAAGCCACCGTAAGAGCGAGGAGAATCATCCCTTGTGCTGTATCAGCAAGAGGTGCAGGCAGCTCTGTCCCTGCATGGCCATCAAAGCTCATCCATCCCCTGCAGCCACA
>NW_009260684.1:409019-409364 GCF_000687185.1 Egretta garzetta
CTGTCCCCTGCAGCCACGCCCTCCAAGCTCCCCATCCCCAGCAGTAAGGTGTGAAGGCTCCTGGCTGCTTTGCCCAGCTCCCAGGAGGCTCCCAGCCTCTTCCCCCAGCCCCCTGCAGCTGGTGGGGCAGAGGGTGCTTGGGGGCGTCCCGTACTTCCCCCTTGGAGCTGGAGCCAGGGCTTACAAGGCAACCCCAAGGGCTCCTTTCCCGGGGAACACTCCAGCTTTGGCTCATCGGGGCCCCTGCAGCCTGCCTGGTGCTGGGCACCACTCGTCCCCACCCGCGGGGCTCCCCCCCAGCAAGGGGACTGGCAGGGACACAGCTGTGGAAAGGAAGACCCTGGG
>NW_009260684.1:409752-414793 GCF_000687185.1 Egretta garzetta
CGGGGCCGCCATCGCCCCCCCCGCCGTCTGCCGGGACCCACCGCCCCCGCGCCGGGCGCATGTACAGGCAGGCAACGCCGGGCGCCTCCACTCCTCCACCCCGGAGGCGTTCCCGCCCTGCCATGGGTGCTGGGTGGGCCCTTCGGAGCCCCTTCGCTCCCTTTATCCCAGCTGGGAGCACTCAGGGTGAGGGTGCCTGGTCCCATTTTCCTGGGGGGGGGAGCGTGGGCCTAGGACACAAGACCCATCAAGTGACACGGCCACGTGCAGATGTGGAGGGGGGCTGTTACCCCCCCAAAGCAGAGCATCCCGCATGTCACGGGTTGAGCACAGCAGCGTGCCCCTGCCAGGGTCCGGCACTCAGCCCAGACTTTATTTAGTGCAGAAAAGCCTCAAGTTTATTAAAAACACTCTTGCGGGGGGGGGGTATTATTTTTCCAGAGCCCCCAAATTAAGTCTTGAAATAAACCCGAGCCAGGGTGGGGACGCAGCCCCACACATCCGCCAGGTCACACTTGTGTCCCACCAGGACGAAGGCGGGGGGCCGGTCCCCGGCAGCTTCGCGGTACCACTCGGGGACGTGCTCGAAGGACGCCCGGTTGGTGAGGTCGAACACCAGCAGCACCCCCGCTGCGCTCCGGTAGAAGGACCTGGTGATGGACCTGGGCACACCGGGGGGATAGGGGTTTTGGGGGGCACCCCAGCATCCACGGGCCCCTGCACCCATTTCCCTTGGGGCTTGGGGGATTGTTGGGTCCCAGCTGGGACCTTGGGAGCAGGAAGGGGAGACCTGCCTGCACCATCTGCACCCCAATTTTCTGTTCAGCACCCCCATGCCCCCCAACGGGGGGGGTCCAGAGTCCTGCGGGGTTTTGCAGGGGCTCGGGGGTCCCCCCATCCCCCCCCCAGCCCAGGGGTGGGTGCTGATGGGGCTGAGCATTGGGCAGAAACAGGGCACCCCCAGACCAACCCCGTGGTCCCCAAAAGGCTCCCAGGGATGGGAGCTGCGTGGGACTCCTCGCTCCAGCCACAGCACCCGGCTCCTCAGCCCTTAGCACCCCATTTGAGCCTCTTTCACGCTCCCGGCTCCAGCCTGATGCACTCAGGAAGGAAATCACCCGGCCCATCGGCACCCCAGAACTGGACCTGCACCCCAGGACCAGCACCCAGCCCTGCTCCCTTGTCTGCCCCCCAAAACCAGCTCTGGCTTCGCTGGAACCTCAGCATGAAGTTGCAGTGGCCCCTAAAGCGTCACCGTCCCAGTGAGCTGTCACTGCCTGTCCCCGCACGCCCAGCCAGGGACATTACAGCCACCCAGGGTGGGGGGGACGAGTCAGTTGGGTGCTGGGGTCCCGCGTGGGGGCTGTGTCCCTGTCCCCACCTCACCTCCCCACGGCCGCGTCCCCCAGCACGATGATGCGGAACTGGTAGTGTCCCCTGGGGTCGGGGTCCTGGGGGGGACCTGTCACTGTCCCCATGCCAGCAGCCGTGCCTGGCAAGGCCAGATCCACCATCCCCAGGCTGGCCAGATCCTGACCTGGCTGGGCTTTGCTGTGCTGGCAGGGCCAGGTCTCCTCCCTTGTCCCCACCCCGCAGTGTCTTCCCCAGGGACAGGGACAGCTCTGGCCTCCCAGTCACCCGGGCGGACAAACAAACCCTCCCGGGGAGGGGGGAGAAGCCACCAGTGGCTCCGTCCTCGCCCTCTCGTCCCCAGGACACCATTTGGCATTGTCACATGCCAGCTCTGTCCTGCTGCCTGGATTTGGTGACAAAGCAGGGCCCCAGCTGGGCTCTGGGTGTACGGAACGCGCTGCCGCAGTAGGGCTGGTGCCCCTGAGGAAGCCAAAAATCCTGGGAGAGGTGGGAGGGATGAGCTCTGGGGGAAAGGGGAGTCCCCCCTCATGGGGAGAAGGGAAGAGGGGTCAGAGGCACCAGCCCCGTGTTCCCCGGACAAAGCGCTCTCTGCAAACAGCCCGGGCCCCCCTGCAGCCACATAGAGAAGGGGAGGAACAGCCTGGCTGGGCTGGGGCTGTTCCCACCCCCAATTTGTTCTCCATCGTGAGAAAATGGGCAACTCCAGTCACCAGGGCTCCAGCTGAGGATGCTGGAGACGCTGCCATTCCCCGGGTGGGAGCTGCTCCACACACCTTGGCTTCCCCAGCAGCAGGGGACGCGCTGGGGAGCTCCAGCAGGAAGGGAAGGACTGGCTCCTGGTTATGCAGCTCTGGTAGCTCAGTGTTAGGAGCACTGACTTGCACTGTTTTCCAGGAGAAAATAAAAAAAAAAAAAAATAGTACATCCAAGAGCAGGTCCCAGCCACGCAGCAGCTGTCTGGAGATCCAGCCCACAGGTGAACCGACAGAACCTCACCTTGAAGGACTGGTAACCTTGGGTGAATAAGCTTCTCCGATCTCACAAGTTCAGCCTCACCCACAGCACCCAGGGGGATGTGGTGGGGCAAGGGCAGCCAGGCAGCACCCCAACCCCAACCCAGGAGACACAGCAAGAATTTCAAGTGATTGCGTTTATTCACCCTCAAAATATTTTATATCCAGACCCTCCCTCAAGCTCTTCTGAGGAAACTCCACGGAAGGGGCTGTTCTTCCATGCCAAGTGTTTAAATGGGAGCTTGAGCAGCACCCAGAGCCAAACAAGTTCCCCCCCACCATGGTGGGGGCGAGCGGAGCGCAGGGGCGGCTGCTCCCACCTGAGGGAGCTCATGGCTCAGGAAGGAGCTGGGATCTGGTTAGGCAGAGCTCCCGCTTTGGAGGACAGGGCTGGGAAAGGCCGAAGTCTTGCACTTGCAGCACCGGAACCCTCAGGGACTGGCTCACCTCAGCTCCCCGCTCTACTTGGACCTAAAGAGGAGATAAAAAATAACCCAGCAGTTTGACTCGGCATCGCTTCAGATTTCACCTGTGTTAAGGAATTCCCTGGCGTTCCCTCTCCCCACACCATGTGGTGATTTTGGCTGGTTCATGCCTGGCCTCAGCCCCATATCCGCAGGATTCATCCAACAGTCTCCAAAGAAAGGAGTCATCACGGACCAGGCTGTGCTCAGAGGGCTGGCGTGGTGCGACTGATCCCACGGACACCTTGCAGCACAGACAACAGCCTGCCCAGTTAAAAACCTTACTAACCAAGTCGCTCATCCCCACCTGTAACACCCAGATTAAGGACTAGCCATTTCCAGCACAGGCACAGTCTGCTTGAACCGTCCTTCGTCCTTGAGGAGCGGCGAGGTCCCACTCACGAAACACCGAACACCCACAGAGGACACTCACGTGCTCCACGTTGCAGCTTCCCCACGATTCAGGCCCCAAGGAAAGCAAACCGAATCCCTTCACCGGGGACGGGGGCTCATGAAGCGCTCGGCCTTTTCTGCTAAGCAAGTCATTCCTGAAAAAAACCCAAAAGACCAAACTCAGAGCCCCAGGTAAGCAGCTGAGGTCAATGGGCTGCTGCACCCGAGGAATCAATGCATGGGATCCAGCCCAAGCAAACACCAGCCCGCAAATCTTCATGGCACCTTCTGCCCTCCACACCCAACATTTCTCCCTCCTCTTGACCAGGGAGGGGGTTTCACTCCCAGCCCAGCCTGCCCGAAGGAGCAAGGCCCACACAGACTTGTCTTCGAACTGGCCCCTCTCAGAGCAGGACTGCACCAGCAAAGAGGCCGAGACCAGTTTGAATTTTATTTTTCCTCCTTTTTCGACCACAAGATCGGTATTCAGATCTGATGGGAAAGGGATCTGGAGGGAGAGGTTACGGAGCTCCGTCAAGGGCGTGCGTTCTCACCTCGGGTTTATCTGGCAGGCAGGCCATCGGCTGAGGGTTCCAACACATCAAGCAACCCTGGAACACACTGCAAACACCCCCAAGGTCAGCAGCAGGCTGCAGACTCCCGAGTACACCATCACTGACATGCACCCCCTCCCCCCAGAAGCCAGCAGCACCCTGCAAGAACAGCCTAATTCCTGAAAATATATAGGAGGGGCGAGTGACAGCAACAGGCAAAAGAGGCCCAGCAGTCAAAGACCTTCCCATTGCTCTTGCATGTTGTTGGAGACCTGTAGCTATTGCATGGAACCACAGCTCTTGGATAAACATGCAGTCATCGCTGACCTCGGCTGGCAAAGTCTGCTACAGCTCCAGAGCGGCAGGTGGAGTGAAAGCCAAGCGATCTACTGGCTTTGGATCAGATCTGATTCCCAGTTCTGCCACTAGCCAGGCCCAGTGATGGTGGAGAGAGAAAGCTCCCTTATCCCACTCACGCATGATCTTGGCAGAGCAAGAAGGAGATTCTGCAGTTCTTAATGGCTGGAGATACCTGCGACAGGCCCTGCCAGTGGGAAATCCTCATCTGCGGGGCCCAATCCCAAGCACAAGCCCTGCAGAGGACCCACAGCATTGGGAACAAGGACCACACTGGGAGTATCTGCTATCAGAGGGCCAGGCCATACCACTGCTTGCTGCTCCAGCCAAGGCAGGCCGTGACAGTAACCAAATTCCCAGCATAAGGGGAGACTCCAGAGCCCGAATCACACATCTCACCTGCCCAACACTGCCGTCACCAGGCATCGCACTGGGATCACCTTCCACGCCAGGATGCTACTGGGGAAGGGTTACAGTCGTGGGCTTCAGGTAGGTTCCTAAGACAGAAAAGGTATGTTATGCTAAAACAGCAGGGAAGCTGCGATGCCCACCACCTCCCACCTCGCCGTGCACCAGTTAAGACCCCAGACACAGGCTGTCGGGGTAGCTGCTTTCTTCTAGTGACAGCACCCCGACACCACCTGGGCCCACAGCCAGGGCCCAGGGGTGCCCAGACCCTCGCCCTCAGCTCGGCAGCCCCCCAGGCCTCCCCGGGACATGTATTTTCCCGAAATGTTGCCGGACAGTTACGGAGACTCAAACTGCGCGGCGACCGTCGAGGAAAACCGCTCTCTCTCGGCTCCTTTTTGACTGCATCTGCCACACCACCGAGACAGACGCAGCTTCGATAGGGCCGGGCAGGCCTGCAGGGGCTCTCCCAGGGGGG
>NW_009260684.1:414963-415306 GCF_000687185.1 Egretta garzetta
GCTTTGTATAGGGCGGGAGGGCGGGCGCTGATTGGCTGCTGGGGCCGGGCCCGCCCGCAGAGCCTTCTGGGAGTTGTAGTTCGCGCCGCCTACAGCCCCCTTCCCTCTCGCCATGACACCCCCACGCCACCCCATCCCACTCCCCAAAGGAAAAACGTGTGTCCCCCTCATCCGAAAGCAGAAGGGAAGTCAGGGGGTAGGGGGAATCCCACCCCCAAAAGAGCAAGACCATGATTTGCAACCCCCCCACTCGCACTGGGGGCTGAGCTGCGCTCCCCCACCCCACCCAAATGAACCTCCAGGTAGCACAAAGATAATTTCTCTCTTCTCTTCCCCACCATGT
>NW_009260684.1:415343-425466 GCF_000687185.1 Egretta garzetta
CTTCTTGGAAACAAAACTCTGTCTGTCAAAACAGTACCTCTGTCAGGTTCCTGGCTCATCATCCATAATCAGAGGAAAAGATTTAAAATGAGAGCACCTGCCAACTGGTTGGAAGGGACTGCCAAAAGTTCTGCAGGTACTGATGCTGAAGCCACAGCCACCGTGAGAAACCACATTGAAAAGCCTGAGATTGCTTCCTGCCCCTGAGCCCTGGAGAAAGTGCAAAAAGGATGAGGGAGAGCAATAGTTAGTTTTTAACCTGTTCTGAGCAAAATTCACAGATGAAAAAGTTCATAGTGTTCAGGAGTCGCCCTTTCAAGCTGGTACCCCCACCACGAGCATGCCAGATGACCAGCAAAATAAGCCTGGCACCATTTAAAGCAGAAGTCAGCCTGGAAATGAGCCCCAAATCTTGTGTGACTAAGCTCTTCTAAAAACAGCCCTTGTTGAAGCCGGTGGGGACAGGTTACAAGCAGCTGGTCCCATCCTCCACCTCCTCCATGGATCCTGCAGCTGCTCTGCCGAGTCACAAGGCATTCCCGGATTCTCCTTGGCGCAGCAACTTGTGCAGAATGAACCTAGAAATCTCCCTCTCAAGTCCCAGGGCAGGACAGAAACTTGCTCACTGTAGCAAAACCAACCCACCCCAAAAATTCAGACAACCTTGGAAAACATCAAGCGTTTGGGAAGAGAATCTTCCAAACGCTAAATGGGGAGAATCCCCAAAGTGCAACACCAAAACCCAACGGATGCTCAGCAGGCCTCGTCCCATCACGAGAAGATGGAGCAGAGCAAATGCCGCTGTGTGTCTGCGGTGCTCAACCACAAGTTCAGCGAAGCCCCAGTGAAACTTCCCAGCATGGCTGGGAGCCTCACATCAGTCTCTTCCGTAGCGCAGGACAGGGAGCGAACGCTGGAAGAGGCTGCAATTCCCACTGCCGGACAGGTGGGAGCAGACAACCCACAGGGAAGCGCTCTATGAAAAAAGAAAAGCAGTCAGGAAAAGCAAGTATGAATTAGAGATCCAGGAGGGCTGCTGTGCCTGCAGCTCCTCAGGGGTCCTGCGTGCTGAAGGGATGAGACGAACCCTGTCCACATACAGCTCGATCTACCTCGCCTTAACTGCGTGATCTACTATCGCTTTGACCCTGGAAATTTTACAACGGAAGCAGCGTATCATCTGAGAAAAACGGTGTGTGTACCAACCAGGACCCCCAAACCCTTCTTACAGAACTGGCTGTGCTTGGCAAAACCATTTGGACTGGGAATAAATGCTAAGGAAGAAAAGTGTAGTAATGTGGAAAAAAAAAAAAAAAAGGTATTTTCTGAAGAAATCCTCTAACCAGGCAAAAAGGTAAAGCAAGCTTTGCCAGTGACATTTTCTGAACTAGCTCTATCAGTTTCTAAATGTAGCTGTTGTATTTAAAATTCATACCCTATTCTGACGTTGAATTAATTTCGTGTCTAAGCAAATCCCAAGTTAAATCCAGAAACTGGTGTATCCAGTATGATTTACAAGATACACTGGGAGATAGCAAGGCTGGAAGGTAAAAATTCCTCCCAGATCTTGTTTAGCAGTAGCTGGGGATTAGTGAGCTGGTAATGAGAAAATGTGTACGCAAAGACCAGAGTCAAACACCTCTGTTCCTCAAAAGGGATTCGGAGAAATACCTAAGGGTGTTCGGTACTTCTTGGTGTGCAGGATATGGACCTGTCTCCCCAAAATGGTCCAAGAACAGGAATTTTCCCTAGTCAGACACACACGGAAAACATAATCGCTGGCCCCCATCAGACTCCTCAACCCATACACGGGGCTGCGCTGCCGCAGACCCACATTTTGCTAAAGAAATGGTTTCAGGCTCCTCATCCCATCGGAAGCCGGTCAGAATTTCTCACAGGCCACCCCGGATGCTTACTGTCAAGCTTTTAATTAAACACACGTTAATGGCAACAGGGCACCTGCAGCCTTGAAGCTTACGCTTTGGAAATCACCGCTGCGTGCCCAACAGGAGTAACGCCCACGTCTTTCCAGCTCTGCAGTTGGTTCAACATTTTGCAGTCTCTGTAACTCCAACAGTAATCCCAGATTTCCCACAATTTAGGGTAATCTAAATTGGATCATCACCTCTTCATCAAGTAACACAGTAAGAAGGTTTGAGCCGTTTCTGTAATTACTAGTAAACATCGCATGCTGAAAGGCAGAACGCTTCATAATCTCAGTTGCAGATTTTGATGCAATTTTCAAGAATTACAAAATCCCAGTGAGCTGTGATATCATCTGCCTTGGGTTTCTTGCCTTTAGCACATAAAGATAAAAGCAGAATTTACCTTACTGCACGGAGTCCTTGTCTTTCATCTTGTGTTACACCATTAATCGGTAATTAATCGGGGCTTTTCCTGTAGCCATCCATGAGAAACGAAATCCCACACTCTGTTTAACTTGGATTCCAAAACACAAACCCTACGAAATCCAGGTGACCGGCTGTTTTGTCGCTCCACATAAAAGTCTCCTCTGTGCTTCGGTTGCTGCAATAATGGCCGGGAGCTGAAAATGAACATTAAGATGAATAAGCGATACACAGAAAAAAAAGGGCCGAGACATTAACAGCTCAACAGAACCTTGGCTGAGATTCTCCCAAACAACCCCAAAAGGCTGGCTCACACATCAAGGGAACGTGGCCCAAAGCCTCGCTCCTAGAAGGAAATGCATGAGTTATTTTAAGCTCTGCAGCACCAGCAAACAGGCTTCAGCGGGGAATCTTTGCTGGCCTCTGTACTCCCAAATTGTTCTCCGCCTACGGGCCCAAGGGTCTGTAGGTACACAGCTCTCCTGGGAACCAGGGGATGCTGCTTACGATGGCTCACACTCATCGTTACCAACTTTCCACCACAAAACCAAAAGCAGAGAGCAAAATGATTCTGCCACAGGGTTTGTGAGGCGTGCTGAGCTGTGGGAATGTCCCGCCGTCCTTCAGACACAGACTCGGATATGGCTCATCCACGCGATAGGAAATATTACACAGGACAGCAATGCTGGCCAGCCTTAGAAGAGGAGCATAAACTTCTAGGGATAGAGTACGTGTGGCTTCAGGTCACCTCCCATAGCAAATTAGGGCTGCATTATAAAAGCTAAAATCTGGGGGACTAGGGAAAGGCAGGTCCAAAGCAGGAGAAGGGTGGGCATATGGGGTAGCGCTGTTGCAGCACAGTAACAGAACGATCTAGAAAGTGTTTAACAGCAGAACATAAAAACCCCCTTCTTTACATCACCTCTGAAATGCCACTCTATTGAACAGGCACTTTTCAAGAAGAGGGGCATCATCTGAGCCTTCGGCACCGCCGACCAGCTACATCAGAAGGAAAAAAAAAAGAGCACTCCACTCTCTTCCACCTCTCCGCTGCCTCTGAAACACTACCAGCACATGCAGGGAACATTCATTTCCTTAAATTCAGAGTAACTGAAGGTTAGGACACTGCTAACAGCCCACAGCGCAGTCAGATGCACAGCAGGAGGAAAAAATTCACAGCAGATGAGAAGGCAGGGGGTCCAGGAGTCCTCTAGCTCCAGTCATTCAGAAATATGCTACCTCCAGTACATGTCACCATTCCCCTCACATTCACAGTGTGTTTACCATTGCAGGTGATAAAAAGACCACAGACTGACAAATATATCATAATTATGGACACAAACAAAGGTGTAGTAGAAGTAGGCTTTATGAAAGTATTTAAATTTTGTGGCAAATCTCTGCATCAACATGGGCAGGGAGGCACCGAAATGCTTTGCAGTAGCAATTTCAGTTACCAAACTATTTCTTGGATAGGCATTTATTACAGGTAGTTTATCTGTTCCTATTTTTCAAAGAGTTTAAGGCACAAAAGCCTGAAAAGGGCTTATAACATGTACATAAGTGCTATTATTTTCGCTTTCACCTCTAATGCAACATAATATTAGCTTAAATATATTGCTTGTCCATCCAGCTTATACAACATCCAGTAGAAAACTGCTTTCCAGGCTAGCAACAATTTGTTGCACAATATATCGATTAGATTGCTCTGACCCGTTTTTGCTGCAAGATCTTCAGTTTCACTCTGAGTTTCACTCTGACAGGACAGCGGAAGACGCTATGAAATCTTAACATCTCAATGAGACCATCAAGGTGTGTCCACAATGGAAAAAAGGTATGATACACAAAATAACATTTAAACAAGGTTGCTGGTAAAAAAAAAAAAAGTGTTTTAAACCGCTTGACTGATGGGGAATTATTTCCTCATAGGCGGGTGGAGAGGCAAGCCAAACGTGCGAGAGACCACCAGGCAGAAGGCATCGGTCTGTCGTAGTTTTATAACGCTCCCTTCTGTCTTTACTCTCCAAAATGCTCTTCAGGTAGATTGCTTAAGAACAGCGAGCTATGAACTTGCTAGCTCAAGATCACAGCTTAGGTTAAGCAGAACATAAGCTTTCATCTACATGATTCTTTCCCGTGCTCAAGTTACAGCAACCGTACCCAGTCACTGGAAAGCTTTTGAGACATTTTAGTGGTATCCAACAATGATTTTTTTAAAAGAACACATTTATGAGAGTTGGATCAAATGACTGAAGACAGTTAAATGGGCGGCAAAACAGAAAGATGGGCAGGAACCAAAATGCAAAGGGTGATTTTACTTAAAAGACCAACTTTTTTATTGTACGTTGGAGTAGAGTCTTTCCCCTGTGCCATCTCGTTGAAAGTTTATAAATTACAATTCCCAAGAAGTATTAAGAGTTCATTTCAAGACAAAAGGAATAAAACCGTTGCAGTTCTAGCTTCCACCATGAACAAAAGTTACCATGATGCTCCTACGATACTCATTCCGTACAGGGAAGGCCACAGTCCTCCTGTACTTCGAGTAACAGACCTGGGTGGAGAAAGGGCCACCCCTCACTACTGCAGGATCCAGGTGCAGCATTAACAGTCCGGAGCGCACTGGCAGGCTTGTCACACAGACACAGTGCCTCAGCAACGAGGCTATAACACGGCTGGAATCTCTGACGAGACAGTGTCCAAAGGCTGCCAATGACAGTCCATCAAGGCATCGTAGAGCTCTTCGCTCTGTTCCATAAACTGTTTATTTGCTTCATGGACGTCCAACTGAGGCGTCGGATCTAAAGGAGGAAAGACAGACAAAGAGGTCACACGCCAAACGTGTTAGGAAAACCCCACACCCCGTAAACATGTTAGTTTTATTAAAACAAACGTGGGGGGGGCGAGGGGGGGAGTCGTAAAACATTCCCAGCACTTGCCCAATCATGAAGTTGACTAGATTAGCCCTAGTAAATCTTTCTGCAATGGGATAAGAAATAACTACATCCAAGAGTATCCCTCTTTCCAGTGGTGATCGCCCCCATAGCAGAGTCAACAGAGAGAACGCATACCTGCACCTCGCAGCCCAGTGTAGCCACTTAAACTGCCAAAGAAGGTGGGTTGGCACTAAGGCACCGGACTGCAAAGTGGAGGAGCGGAGGCGCAGGCACACGTTCCGTTCTGCTCCCTCCACTACAGGGTCAGAGTGGATGGCTGGGGACGGTAGCGTCTTACGCTGCTGCAACAAGAGTCACCAGAGCTCATCTGCCAAAGCCTCGAACATCTCAAAGCATTTCACAGTTAGTAACCAAAGAAGTGCCAGAGACACCCAGTGAATTACGTATGAATATGTCCCCTATTTTACAGTTGGAAGCAGTGTTTGTAAAGCATTCTGGAGCTGGATAGCAACCCAGCGGGTACAATTCCACTGCTACTAACACACAACATTTCACAAAAACAGTCTCATCGGATTCCCCAAACCACTTGTAGGATGTAAAGCTCACCTAACACCACCCACAATCTCAAGCTCAGGTTATCAGCCTAGCACAATCACATGGGTTAGTAAGCGACTATCAGGGTGCAGAGCAACTAGCCGACCGAATGGAAAAACTACAAAACACATCAGGAATAAAACGCTTGTAAATACATTAGCTTTTAGCTACATGGTGGTGTAACACATCACAGGAGAAGAGAATTAAGAAAAAGGAATGATACACTGGCAATATATCATTTCATTTTCCTACAGATTTCAACATATTAATTTAATCAATGAGAAAAAGACACCCCAGAGATATTCTAATTGTAGTACCGGTGTGTTAGTTTCAGGGAGAGGAAAGCTCTCCTGTAACGCTTTTAAAAGCCATTAAGGGCTTTCTCATTGACATCATTACTGATACCTACGGATCCTGTAGAGGATCCAGCTGTTTTCTACCGTTACCATGTGATTTTTAAATTTTTTTTGAAGGGGAGAATAAGATGCACTACGTAGTGCAGATTCCACTCAAGACAGAAATTTGGAACTGCTACTATAAAATGATTTTTTCTTGCATCGATAAATGAAAACTGCTCTTATGTATATCTAAAACCCCAGCATGGTTTAGTGGCCCATTTCAAGCAATGCCTGCTAAAGCAAATATTTTATCAGCGTGCTAACTGACACTATTTTTTTTTTTTTAACTATAAGCACAATCAAGTATCCTGGGCTTTAAATTCCAAGATTTGACAGAAAAAACAGAGCATCTACATTGCTTTTGTAGCATACCAGAAAAAAAAATTTAAAAAAGGATAAAAGTTTGAGTACTATAGAATATTAAAATCTCAATGCTAGCGAAGTCAGTTAGTTTCAGTCCTGACAAGGTTCAGACTAGGAACAGCAACTGTAAAATAAGGATGCAATTGCGCTAGGTGGTAGTAACCCACAAATTTTCTCAGACCTCAGATTTACTCAAAGATAAAGGTACGGTATACATTGAAATGAAGGGCCAATTTGAGAAAGACTCTCTCTAATCAGTGCAGAACACACAGACAACTTCAACATCGAATTCAAGAAACGTACCTTCTAATGCATCCTCACCAACTTCTTCATATGTCTGCAAGAAAAAAAAAGAAAAACCACCTTAGGACAGCAGATATTTATCTTTTCTTTTAGGAACATCATCTGTTGATTACTGTTGTCATACACTGGCTTTTATATCTGACTGACTGCAGTGGAATTCTTCACCCATAAGCCCTGTGTTCCACGGCCAACAGGCTCCACGGGGGAGATCCCACACTGAACTTCTAACAGAGGCAGCAGTTCTTCAAATCCCTGTGGCACAGCAGGTGGTTGTCCTGATCTGTTTTATCCTCTAAAACAAGGCTTATGAAGGATCCCAGAGGGCAGTCTTAGCACTGTCTGTCCAACTGCCTGTATCAAGAGAACACTTCTACCATGACGACTGTATTAAGAGACCCCCTTATGCCCCCCACACTGTCTTACCCCTCCGGCCCCAGCAATATCCCCCATACAAGGCAACAGTAGACACCAGGGTCTGCTAAACAGTTTTGCTTCCTCATCAAGTAGCTGTAAGACGACCCCAGATTTGAATATAAAATGCAACCATCACCGTTTTGTAACCTATGTCGTGTTTCTGTGCTGACAGATCACTGAAGAGCGAGTACGTCGTGCTGTCCTACCTGCATTGTGCTCTGCGTGTATCCATACTGGGGATAGCTGTAGCTGTAACTGCCTGTGTTCTGGTCGTAGCCCCACTGGGCATAGTAGTTGTGATATTGTTGGTAATATTGGTTATAATTATAGTTGTACATCTGATTGTACTCCATTGATTTCACACGATTACTTAAAAAAATAAAGCAGGGAAAGTTGCAAATAATGCAGAAACAATTATTTAAAAAAGCAGTGAAATAGCTTAAGATACAATATGGTACATAGACAAGGCTTAGTCTAACATGCAAATTTCAGTCTTTAAAACGCATTCACTATTTACTGCCGCAGTATTTATCATTTGCATACATATGCAGAAAGAAAGAAGTGGTTTAAATTTAACGCCCTTTCCTGTATGCATAATCATCTTAATTAATAAACACTGTTTTCATCCTTTATGAGTAATTCAGTATCACTTCCTGGCTTTGGGAAGGGAAGAGTTCAGGACCATGAGCCTCAGTTTAGAATAATCCTGAACCATGATCCAGATTCTTGGGTCCCTTTTTCCTTCTGATAAATAGGATGAAGTTAAGTACCCTGCAGCTTCCTGAGACAAGGTACTGAGCCTTTTTTAACTGAAGAGTTAAAGACTTAGAGCCTTGCAAAAGAACTGGGGTTTGCTTTAGTAAGAATGGTCAAAACCCTCTCCCTGCTGCCACTATCATACAGGAGCCTAACCAACGAGTGGTTGTCCCCATTCCCACTGAACTGGGTGGTCTTCAAGGCACATAGCTGGAAGAGCTCATGAAGTAAAAAGGACTAAAAGTAATTAAAAAAATAAACTTAACTAGCCTGCGAGCTGACTAAAATTCCCATTCCTTGCCATAAAGTGGCAGCATTCCCAAGGAAGTAGGAATCTCACTTGATTATCAAGATTTGAAATAATGAGATGACAAATATTGTCTGGAAATGAAAGTATGTCACACATAAAGCTATGGCTAATGATGAAATTAGTGAGAAGTAGGAAGAGGGAAACATCAATCTTCTCACCATGATACACCCCCTTTTTCTGCTTTTCTGTTTCTTATCCCCCCAAGACTTCTGAGGTCACTGAAAATCTAAATATTATTCAAATAGGGAGCAATTACTATTATTTGTATTACCCTAGTGCTACGAGCCCCAAGTCAGACCAGGATCTCATTGTATCAGGTTCTGAACAAACACAGAAAAAAAAGTTAATCCCTGCCCCAAAAGATTTGTATTTAGTAGACATTATAATAGAATTAGCAAGGTAATTGAGCTTTGCTATCCAGAAATCAATAAGCAGACTTAGACTATTTCAATTTAATACAAAGGAACATATATTTTAAAAATAATCATATTTAAATACAGTGTGTGTACATGTGTGTGTATTTAATAATGTATACAAACAAAAACAGTGTAAAATGCTTAGTCTTGATCTAATGTTATAATTTTTGTAATTCCTGTGCATTCTGATACTCTAGCTACTTTATTATAGTCATGGGTATTCCTTTACTTTGTGATGGAAACATCCAGGAAATGCACCCAAACCACGAAATACATTTAAAAATACATGTGATTTCATATCGAGGTGCTCTCAGATAAACATCCGGCTGCTCTTATACTCACGCTTTTGGTATAGCCACACTCAAGCGTACAGGTTTAGAGCCCAACCCCACAGCTCCTTGACACTCCGTCAGCGCTCTTTTCTGTTCCAGTTCATCCGTGAATTTCACGAACCCGTAACCTCTGCAGAGATACACAACGACTCATAAAACAAAACCAAAAAAGCCATGCCACGTTTCTTTGTAAATATTTACAGTTATGTCAAAATTGGTTTTGAAAAACACAGCAAGTGAAACACTTTCCCTAGGCCTGTCCTTGCTTTGAGTAGAGATTAAGTGGTTCCATCTTCCAGTTGCTTTGTATTATCTGCAAAATGCTTGAAACTGTACGTCCAGGCTTTGGCAGTACTCGCAAGGGCTTCACAAAAGTAAAGTAGTTCTTGCGCCAATGGATTCTGGGGAATTGGAAGCGAGCTGACACAAGACGTGTCGAAATGCGTGAATAGACAGTAGCAAAGCCTCAAATCTATACTGGGAGGATACAGATAATCTAAACAGTTGCAAGTCAGCACAGGAGTGACAAGACAGAGGCACCGTTTGTATCTAAAACTGCCCCCACTGTGAAGGAAAACTTTGCTTCTCTGTAGGATCGACTGGGATTCGCTTTCCAGTCAAGTCCTTTTTTCAACAGGAAAATATTCAAACAGGCTTTCTGTCATTCCTAACAATGGCACGGCCCCATCAGCCTTCTCAACAGCGGGCCTGAAAACGAGCTCTTAACGTCAAGTTGCTAAAACCTGCTCTGACAGCACAACTTGAACAGGGATAACCCACAGCCAGCAACCCCTCAACTCTGTGGCAATCCTTCACTGCGGTGCTAGACAGAAAATACTAATTTCCCCTCCAACCCCAAAGGTCCTTTGCGTGGGATTCTGATGCTGTAGTGAGTCAGAGGCAATGCAACAGCATCCAAGAGGGCAGTGCCAGGATCCCAAGATGGGATGGGCTGCCTCACGCAGCAGAAAGATCAAAGACTTAGGTGTGGGAGGGAA
>NW_009260684.1:425499-437072 GCF_000687185.1 Egretta garzetta
GGGAGGAAAAGGGGCTGCCCTGCGGGGGAAAAAGCGGGAGCCGTAAGCAAGGGTGTAAATTTACAGCATATTATCTATTCTGTGGGAACATTTAAACATCAAGTAACACGCTATTTTGAAAGTGGCATCACCCAGTACTCGTAGTAGGTCCACACTGGGAGCTATTACAGAGCAGCTGGTGCCCCATAAAACGCGGTGTCTTGCATAGCAAGCTATACACACAAGTCCAAATATATATTTCTATACATTTATGCATGTATGCATGTGTACTCCTCACATACAGAAGAGCAAATCAAAGTTCAGGTGTATCTATATACAAACTGGATAATTAAGCAAGAGTAAAACTCTACATGGGTACACATTCTGTTTAACTTGCCCTCTGCGAAAGGACTGTGGCAAATTAAACCAGCACAAGCCAAATTTCAAGTCAGTTTAAGGTGTTTGCACACAAAAATATGTGTTTCTAAGCTGCTGTAAAGAGTCCTGCAGCCTTTTGGATGGGACTAGGAGTGTGTAAGTGCAACCAGGAATACTGGCAGCTCCAAAATAGAGATGAAGAGATAAAGACCTGGATGTTGTGTATAGGAATAGATGTTAGGCGCAGCAAGGGTGAGGGTGATTCTTCCGACTTTTCCAGACACTTAGTTTTTTCACACCGATGGCTAAACCAGATTTTACTACAGAAGAAAACCCACCAAGCACTAATTTCTTCGTGGCCAGGACCACCCTGGCAGACATTCTGTCCTGTCCCAGCAGTGAGGACAAGCCCCCCAGCCTGCACCCTCAGCAGAAAGCAAAGCAGCAGGCACAGCACTACAGCGTCAGGCTCCAAGCTCCTCTCTTGCCTGGGCAAGAGGTGGTGGGAGGAGGCCTTCCTGATCAACCAGCCCTGGCTGGAAGGCCAGGGCTTCGCTAGGCACGTCCACAAGCCCCAAGTTCCTCTCTCACATCACACTAACGCTTGCAGTTGCCTCAGCTTTGAGTAACTCCACAAGTCACAACAAAGCCCCTGGCAGCAACAGCCCAGCACTGCTAGGGGAGATAGCTGTGCTCTTCCCAGCATCAGGACTTTTAAGTCCCTGCTCCTTCCCTGCTTCCCAAGCTACCACAGATTCCCTTTCCTCGAGGTCTGCACTTAGTGACGGTTCCCAAAGCCCAGCTAACAGCCCAACCTGCATCACACAGCACTTGTTTTGTAGGCAGAGACTGGAGCAGGTGAACAAGAACTGCTGGGTTTACACCTCGGAGGAGGCACCCAGAGCCCACCCTGGCAGTGTCGGTCGCAGGTGAGGTGGCAGCAACAGCACGAGTACTTAACAGTCAGACAGTTACTGAGAGGCTCTGCAAGAGGTTCACATTGCACATTAAGAACTTTGTTACTAGGGAGGTAGTACAGCACTGGAACAGGCTGCCCAGTCAGGTTGTATTATCTCCACCCTGGGAGGCTTTCCACGCTACACAATTCACGGCTGACCTGATCTAGTGTGGGCAACAGTCCTGTTCAGAGCGGGAAGCTGGACATGAGACCTCCAGAGGTTCCTTCAAACCAACATGTCTAAGACTGAGAAACCTTATGTGAGAAAGAGGGGAGATCTAGAGCCATTTTCTGAGTCTTATCACAACATTCTTATAGGTGTTATATCAGAATATTGTGTTTCATTGAAGCCACGGTCTGTTTTGAAAACAAGGATGCTCACCAGCTGGTCCCTCTTCTAGGAAAATAGAGTTTCATTTTCTGCTATTTATAAAATGTTTTAATAACGTTAAGAAACTTGACTTCTTGAGTATCTGGTTTTGGTGAGACACTTCCAGTCAAGATGAACACGGTGGCTACTAAGTACTTGACAATGAATCATAGCTTTGTTTGCCCTACCCTATTTGAAACAAACACCTGTAAAAACTCTGACAGGAACATACACACAAGAACCTAAAGGCTCTAAAAAAGCACAATTCCATCTGAAAGTCCCGGGAGATGGTGTTTCAAGATTACTTAGACATTTTTCAGCATTTTCAGAAGTGCAGTAAAATACTGCCAATACACAAGGCATAATACTGACAGAGGAGTGACAATACGCTGCGGTGACTATCAAAACCCAAGCATACTGTAGACTGAATATCCAGTATTTTTAGGTAACTAAAATCTAAGCTGATAGAACTATTCTGTCTCCCTTGCTGCATTAGATCATTCCTGTTGGTGCATGTGAAGTCAAAGAAAAGAATGAATAAAAGATTACTTACTTGGATACTCCCGCCTGGTCCAAAACAACTTTTCCACCTCTACACGATGGATAAACTTTAACAAAAAATTCATATAACATGCCGTCATCCACATCAGGAGTCAGGTCTCCCACAAAAAGTGAATATTCTGGACTAAAGAAATCAAAAGAAAACTTAAGTACCAGTCATACAAAAAAACAAAGAGGCATGCTGAGTGACAGCTAACATTTAGCCTAAACATTTGACTTCAGAGGAAAGTGGTATTAAAGGGCCATTTAATGGATATTTTAAAGTGTCACCAGTTAAGCTGCTTAGGTGACTCAAACTGTTATTGACACTACTTTTTCAAGTTAATTCAAGCAGCACGACTAATCTACTCAATACTGCTTTTTTATTTAGAGAATTTCATTTTTTAGTTCTCACAGGTTATCTCTGGATTTCTAATATGGCAAGAAAACATTAATGTTTCACTTATAGATTTGCTATTTCCAATATACTGATATTAAATTATAACATATGAATTAAGATACTTTGATGCTAGAAAGTTTAAATATCTTAAAAGACACTCCTGGCAAATCTGCTGTGCCACAGAAAAGGTAAAGCATAAAACTGGCAGGCAGTCTAAGTTTTTCTCCCTTTGCTAAAGACTCACGGGGAAGGCTGCTGGAATCAGAACAGCTACGTTACCCATCTGTATTTCCAGAACAAATGGAACCGTAATAATTAGTTACCAGATGTGAATCTCATTCTTGGTCCATCTGTTGTGCCTTGATTCTAATCTAAAAAGGGGGTTTTGTGCTTTTTCTTTTATAAAAAGGTTCGTAAATCATTATTGGAAATAAAAATGTAATTGCCGAGATATGACTAACACTACCCTAATAAACTGCAGGACTGTGTTGTTTTCACCCTCGTACACACCTGCCCGGACGCCTCCTTGTGTTATTATTACTTCAACTGTGTAAGCGTTTCGGGGTAGCATTATGAAAGATACTCACACCACCCAACTTCAGGAACCTAATTTAGCCCGTTTGTCTCCTTACGCACCTTTCACCACCAGTGCAGAAAGATGGGCTCCTCCAGAGGGCAACTCAGAGCACCCTTCTTGGCCTTTGCTGACTGTTGTGGTACTCAAGCCAGTTAAGCCAGGTGGTGCGAAACCACTGCATTTATTTGCAGGTGCTAAACACATTCGTGGCATTATACAGTATTATGATGGAATGCATCCTCAGATAGGTAGAAAGTGCAAACAGGTTACAGCATCGCAAATATCTACAGTGTGGGCCAAGGCAGTTTAATGTAATCTACATTTTTAATTATGGGATTTAGTTACTTGGCACTGCTAGACAAAATGGTACAAATTTTAGTTGTATGCATCTTCATCAATGCTCTCCTATGCAAATTTGCTAGCTGTACATCTCATCCAGCAACGATGAACTTGTGGGTTTACATATTCTGAATACGCTTTGCAAGGCAATTGATGAAGAGACGTTAAGCAGGCAAAACTTCAAATTAAAAAATATTTGAATATTGAGTGTTTACCTGTTATCAGGCTGTTTTCCATACGTTGCATAATTCAATTTAAACCGCTTTGCCTGAAACAAGACAAAAATAAATCCATATACTCAAATGCTCTCATGTGAATCCAAACAATGAGGAAAAAATACAATAAGCTTATTTGACACAACTTTCTGAATGCTGACAGATGTTCAGTGCCAGTTACAGTATCAAGGACAACATTTTCATTTGACTTCAGTACAGCTCTAATAATGAAAATCAGCAAAGAACCTGCACCAAGAGGTTTGGCCTGTCTTTATGTCAACAGTTTATAAAGTTAGTGAGAAAGAGAGGTGAACCTTATATAGCATCACATTTTTCTATCTTTATGGAAGACAGGAAAGCAGTGCTACTAACCACAAATATTAAATGACTTACAATTTTAAGGTCTTAAAATGAAATGACAGCACAGACCACTGGACATTTGTGATTTACAAGAATACTCACAGACCAGAACCTGCCACACTGGAAAATGGAATCAATCCCTGAGTCTGGAAGCACGGCTAAATACTTTGCTCTGGATGATGTGCTTATTTAGTAAGATCCAAAATTAAGATTCTTCTGAAAGCCTTACCTGTCATTGGACACTGGAGGCCTCCCTAAACTTTGCACCTGATTTTCTTTTTAAACAAGTTTCCCAGGCACCAGATTTGTGCCCACTGGCACATCTGGAATTCCCTGCCCCCATCCTACCAGGGTTCAGCAACCTGTACCCACCTCACGTGGAAGTCTGGACCAAGATCTAAGGGGCAGCTGGTCTTTTTTCTCAAAATCCTGAGGGTCTCAATCCCAGGGGCATTCTTATATGATGCTTATCCCACAATGACCCAAGCAGGCTCACCGCAGAGGGCAATGGTAATTGCTATTTTCTTCTAAAGCATGTCTGACAGAGGAAGAAGCAAAGGGTTGCACTCCTTTACACGGTAATTGCTATTTTCTTCTAAAGCATGTCAGAGGAAGAAGCAAAGGGTTGCACTCCTTTACAAGAATACTGGCGTCAGAACTCACACAGAGAGTGGACGACCTAAGCTGGACTCCCTCGTCAGCTTGAGGGGCTTCAAACCCACTTTTCTGTCTCCCAACAGGCTTCCAAAGCAGGTATCCCTCTGCACTACACAGTGGCATAGCAAGACTTCAAGGGGAATTTGGCCAAAGAAAGCAAGCCTACTGTTAGTCCATAACCTAGAGATCAGGACGTTTGTTAAGTACAGCGGAGAGCCTAGTGTGCTCCTGCACCTTGTGTGATGTATTTTCTTCCCTCAAAGATAGCGTAAATAATTCTTGGGAAATAGAGCAAAGACTAAACTCTAGGCTATAATCATGTTCCTTGCATGCTTGCGTTCACTGGCGCACAGTGGTACACAGCTCTTTCTGTGGACCATTTACAAGCTAACGCAAAATTTAGATTCCACTTTGAAGCACTTTCATCTTTTTTTTTTTTTGGATTTGGCTTTTCATCGCCATATTTTGGGTTTAAAAATCAATGAGAGACCTGAGAGTACTTCCCCTCAAATGGGGATGCTACTTCTGTAAAACAGAGCCAGCAACAGCATCGTGGCTCTCTGCTATTCCTTTGGCTGATTCAGTATTTAAAAATAAATAAAAGAGTAAGCCACATTCATTTTTTTGCAAACAAGAGAAAAAGTATCTAAATGCAAGAGACGAGCTGGACAGTTGCCTGCTGAGTGCACTGATTTTGGCTGCCTACAGTGGATCTCTGTCTGACATCTGTAATTCTCTCCAAGCGTTATGTAAATCATCCCTCTACACAACACTACATTTTGAATTAAACTGTGGATGAAGGCGGGTATTCTCAAACCCAAACTTCAATTATTATATTACTCCTTGCAAGAGCTGCCCTCTTTCTCTCTCTAGTGACTATACAAGGCTTCTAGGAAGATGAGCTTCCCTTAATCGTGGGCTCTGATTTGCAGTATAAGGGCAGATTAAACAGGACAGGTGAAACAGGTACCTCCAGGCCTCTTATCTACCCCTGTTAGCAGGGGACGCCATCCTCTCCGGAAGGTTGACCAAATACTTCAAGGAACACCTGAACTTCCCCATTTCCTACTCTGGGTATTAACTGCGCTGAAACGGGCATCAATTTACCTTGTGATATCACACTGTAATTGAGGTGATTCTAGAGCTGCTTTATGAACCAGTCACCCCAGCTATTGCAGCCAACTTCTGCGGGTACAACGGACAGCTGTGTCAGCCGTCCCATTTTAATCTACTACACATTCGAGTCAACATCCTAAAATTAGCCTCTCTGACTATTCCTCCTCTTCTTCTTAACTACCTAGCTTTTATGTATCCCAGACATTTGTTATGTATTGCAATTATCCAATGGACTAGCTCTTTCTTCACTGTAGACAGGTTTGGATTTGGCTTTTCATCGCCATATTTTGGGTTTAAAAATCAATGAGAGACCTGAGAGTACTTCCCCTCAAATGGGGATGCTACTTCTGTAAAACAGAGCCAGCAACAGCATCGTGGCTCTCTGCTATTCCTTTGGCTGATTCAGTATTTAAAAATAAATAAAAGAGTAAGCCACATTCATTTTTTTGCAAACAAGAGAAAAAGTATCTAAATGCAAGAGACGAGCTGGACAGTTGCCTGCTGAGTGCACTGATTTTGGCTGCCTACAGTGGATCTCTGTCTGACATCTGTAATTCTCTCCAAGCGTTATGTAAATCATCCCTCTACACAACACTACATTTTGAATTAAACTGTGGATGAAGGCGGGTATTCTCAAACCCAAACTTCAATTATTATATTACTCCTTGCAAGAGCTGCCCTCTTTCTCTCTCTAGTGACTATACAAGGCTTCTAGGAAGATGAGCTTCCCTTAATCGTGGGCTCTGATTTGCAGTATAAGGGCAGATTAAACAGGACAGGTGAAACAGGTACCTCCAGGCCTCTTATCTACCCCTGTTAGCAGGGGACGCCATCCTCTCAGGAAGGTTGACCAAATACTTCAAGGAACACCTGAACTTCCCCATTTCCTACTCTGGGTATTAACTGCGCTGAAACAGGCATCAATTTACCTTGTGATATCACACTGTAATTGAGGTGATTCTAGAGCTGCTTTATGAACCAGTCACCCCAGCTATTGCAGCCAACTTCTGCGGGTACAACGGACAGCTGTGTCAGCCGTCCCATTTTAATCTACTACACATTCGAGTCAACATCCTAAAATTAGCCTCTCTGACTATTCCTCCTCTTCTTCTTAACTACCTAGCTTTTATGTATCCCAGACATTTGTTATGTATTGCAATTATCCAATGGACTAGCTCTTTCTTCACTGTAGACAGGTTTGGATAACTTTTGTTTGCTAAGGGCCGAGAACAATGCAAGGCTTAAAAGTCATGTTTCTCTTGCAAATCAAAAGTTACTCAAAACCCAGTGAGAACTTGCAAGTTCACCTTGTACATATATAACAACATACACACCGCAACAAATTCATGTGGAACTACAAACGGAGAGAGACCGAAGAACAGTGGTACTCCCATCTATTTTTTCCTTGTTCTTCTCTGGTGTCTTATTAGTCCAACTGTGGTAATAGCAGAAAGGTTCAGAAATACAACATTTCTATACCTGGATTTTATCCAGACGTTCACACAGAAATTAGTATTTTTTTCCAACAATTTTCTGAGCAAGAACATTAATAGTTTTATGTTCATTAATTTAATTCTAAAGAAAAGAAGAATCCCAGTTTGCTAACTATGAATTTGTCTGTAATCGTTCAAAATATAGATTCTACACTATCTGTGCCTTCCCAGTTTTGGTTCTCAGCTGGCTGATTTCATTTACTTACCGGTGTAGCGCCAGGAAGCGGTTTTCCATTGATTTTGTGTAAACATTTCTCTGCAGTAGCTAGATCTGCAAATTCTACAAAGCAATAGCCTGCTGGAATTCTGAACATACGACACAGGAGAGGAGAGAGAAAGATTTCTGATTTAAAACACATTTGAGGAGGAATATTGTATTTTTAGATACCTGGTAGGAAGTTTGCTATAGTTGCAATACTTAGAACAATTTATTTTCCAAAGCAGAGACATTAGCTACCAAAAAGAAGCTAGCAAAGTAATGTTGGATCTCAAGTATGTGACAGCCCCTACTTACCAGTAAGTCATCTCAACATGACCACATACAAAATAGTTTTGCTCACAATTAGTTTACTTCCTACTTTCATTGACTATACACATTTTCCCACCCAAGTTTAAAAAACCGAAAACTGGAATGACAACATTTACAAGAACACATAACTACTTTATTCTGCATAGTCACCCATTTTATTCCAAATGAACTCAAAGGGTCCTCATATGGTTCCTTCTAAAGTCAGACTTCCCACCTCTGCCAGCCTCATATAGCTGCACTAGTGCAACGATTAGCACAGACTGGTCACCAAAGCCTTCAGCCCAGGAGGTGTGATTCCCAGAGGGATTCTACAGCACACATATGCTGCTCTGAACGAGTGCTGAAGCACTGCAGGATGAGGGCCAAACCTTGGTTTGTTGATAGGGAGGTCAAAGAGCCAGCAATTGTCCTCTCCATTGCTATCATCAATATACCCACATTGTTGGCAGCAATGGTGAAAAGCTCAAAGGGAAAATCACTGTAATGTGGACAGGACCACAGCGATGAGCAGAGGGCAAACGGTTCAATCCAAATGCACTGGTAGAACAAACTGAGAACAAGCATAAACAGTTACCCTGTCAACCTGTTTCGAATGATTTTTACGCTCAGTACGAGCTCTCCCATGGTGGCAAAGGCTCTTGAAACAAAGTTTTCATCCATATATGGCTCCAGCTATAAAAGCAAAAAAAAATAAGTTAGACGAAGGCATCTACAAAAAGGAGAATATATGTGTCAATGTCACCCTAAGCAGTTAAAACATTATTGAGAAGTATTTTACCCTTACACTTCAAAAAGAAGACTCATTTAAGAGGGTCGATGCCACTCAAAACCAGCAGGCATGCATGAACCAGGCTCAACAGTCTGCAAAGTGGAACCCAAGAGACAGCATGAATTTCAGAGAACAGGGAGCTTTCACAGAAGGACAAAAGCCACTCAGAAACATACAGCAACAAACTGAGCGTTCACTACACGGAGCAGGGGATAAGGAGATGGCAGGCTCCTTCTCTGTATGCAAACGGAGGTTGGGCCAGCGCTATCGGTACACAGGGACGGCACAGCTCAGGGTGCTACGATGAACGGGCGGCATGCGTCAGGTAACACAGCCCCCACCAGGGTAGGGGTTTGCAGAGCCGTGTCTACCTCGCATAACCATGGAGCTACACGGGGCAGCGCTTGGAGGGGAAACCTCTAATCACGTCCCACAGTACATCTGCGCTTTGTACTGCGCCTGGGGGCACCGACCGTGTTGATGTCATAGGTGAGAGTGTGGCACTGTGCATGTCAGAGTGTGTGTGAAGTGCAGGGTGGTGGTACTGTGTGAGTGAACACGCTGGAAGGCAGGTGTCTGGGTGGTGTAAGTGACTGAAAAGTATGAAAAGGCACTGCAATTCGGACAAAATATACGATGAAGGTACTGAGGGAAAAGGATGCCTCTCTGCGTAACAGAAAGTGGAGGAGGGAACTAACGGAAATTCAGGTTTTGTGCAATACACATACTGATGGGGAGCACCGCATGTGACAGCTAACACGAGGCTGGGGTGTGAGGGAAACATATATAGCTCCATATATATAAGTATCTATACCTGTGTGAGTCAGACAGATGGCCTTGTGGTAACTGACAGCCTTCAAGCGCGTTCGTGTGTCTGTCAGGTACCAGGTGGCTCCGTCACTCGTGTGCGTGGCAGAAGGTGCAGACTTGTGGGGTATCTGATAGTGGGTAACCATATTGCACTCGCACGTGCAAAAGGTGGCAGATGCCCTGCGGAGGTGTGAGCGTAAAGCAGAAGTGACTCCGTTACATGTGCCAAAAGCAGGAGGCAGGATTCCCCTGTACAGACACGCCATGCAGCGGGTGATCCTGTGGTGTGTGTGTACAGGAAAGCTGGACTCATAAAGGCAACGGGTGACTTGCTTGGATATGTACGCGTGTGTTTCGAAGAGCAGTGGCTTGCTTGTGAGAGAGGTGACTGAAAAAGAAGATGGCCTTATGGTGGAGAGGTGGTAGATAACCCTTTGTGCGGGAGAAGAGAACAGGGACTCTGTAGAGTGTGTTTGCGCGAGCGGCAGGCAGTGGAACACTCACTGCCGTGTCAGTGTACGTGTGCAATGCAAGGGCAAGCTCGGTGGAAGCGTGTGCCTAAGAGAGAAGCAGCCAGTGGGATCCTCAGTGATGCGCTGGGTTGTGTGTGCACACACCCGAGAGGGGCTGAGGAAGACTGCAGGGTGCACGTGCGTGCGCAAGCAGGACTATGCAATATGCTGGTGTGAGTCTGTAGGGAGGAGGCTGGAGGAAGACGTGTGTGTAGGTAACAGGCAAAGTGGAAATTGTGATATGCTGGTGCAACTGCACATGCGTGTCTGTACGTATACGCAGGTGTATACGAGCATGTGGCAGGCAGCAAGGACACCACGATGCAGCGGTGAGCGTACGTGACTGCATAAAAGTGGCAGACAGTGCAGACACTACAACATGAGCACACACATACAGGGGTGTACATGGGTGGCAAAGCACTACAATAACCGGGGTGTGAGTACACACATGTGAGCGTGTATGAAAGCATGTGTCTACAGTGGCAAGCAGTGAGGGACACGAGTATGGGGGCGTGTGAGGGGCAAACAAGGGACACCGTGGGGTGTGTGTCACTGTGTGCACATGAGCAGGCAGTGAGAGACACCTGAGGGTGAAGAAGCACCTGTGAGTGTGCTGCCAGGTGCACACGCAGGTGGGAACGAGGGAAATACTGAGGGGTGTAAGTGCTTATGAGTGTGTGTGCATGCAGGAGAGTGCAAATCCTTGTAAGCATGTGAGTGCACCCACAGGTGTGGGGCAGGCAGTGAGGGATGCTCTTGGATAGGTGTGTACAAGCATGCGAATACAAGTAAGCGTAAATGCCTACAAGTGTGAGCACAAGCGTGTGAGCCTAGCAGCACGTGTGAGCGCCTGAGTGTCTAAGTGCCTTATAGCATACGACCATGAGCATATAAGTGCCTACAAGCACATGAGCATATAAGCCAGCGTATAAACCCTAGAAGCATGTGAGCATACAGGCTAGTGAGTAAGTAAGTGAGCGTGTAAGTGCCTAACTGAGCACGGAACTGTGAGAACATGGCAGTGCCCACCAGCGTGAGCGCAGGCAGCACGGGACACCGGTGCAAGTGCCACGAGCGTGTCTGTGCCCCTGGCTGCGGGCAGGCGATGAGGGTCACTTTTGGGGTGGGGGTGGTGTGCCTCACTGGGTCTGTGAGCGTGTAACTGCCCATGGATGTGCCTGACGGGCCAGGGCTGGTGTCTCCGAGTGTGTGTGTGCGTGCCAGCCTGTGCGAGTGTGCGTGTCAGCCTGTGTCAGCCTGCCAGCGTGCACAGGAGTGCGTGTGCGTGAGTGTCAGTCAGCTCGGGAGGTTATGCCTGTGTCAGAGCGTGCGAGGCTGTGTCAGTGCGTGAGCGTGTCGGTGCGAGGGTGTCAGTCGGTGTGAGGGTGTCAGTCGGTGTGAGGGTGTCAGTAAGTCTGTCAGTGTGAGGGTGTCAGTCGGCGGGAGGGTGTCCGTCGGTCAGTCAGCGTGAGGGTGTCAGTCAGCGTGAGGGTGTCAGTCAGTCGGTCGGTCGGTCAGTGCGCCCCAGCCCGCGGTCGCCCCGGGTCCGCCCGTCCCGGCCGCTGCCCTCC
>NW_009260684.1:437407-452036 GCF_000687185.1 Egretta garzetta
GCCTGGTGGGGCCGTGAGGAGGCTTGAGGTGAGGGGTAAGCCAGGGTGGAGGGGGGATGAGGGTCCAGAGCTGGAGATGGGAGGAGGAGGAGGAGGAAGGGGCTGAAGGGCGATGGGGAGGGGTGTGGGATGGATGGATGAGGCAATCCGGGCCAGGAAGGGAGGTCAAGCCTGGGTGAAGCCATGGTGGGGCTGGGATGAGGGACAGGAGCACCAGGGAAGGGGGTGGTGAGGCAGGGAGCCAGGGCAGGGAGCAGATGTCGGCCCCAGGGAAAGGTCTGTCCCTTAAAGTGGATGGAAAAACAGCCGGGCAGGCTGCCCACCTGGGCTGGAGGGGGGCATGGGGGCCAGCGCTGGGTCTCCATTCACGCCGCTGTTCCTGGAGTCACTTCATGCCCGAGGATCTCAGCTCTTTCCGAAAAGGGATAGTGAGTTTCCAGCCCCTTTAGTGGGGCAAGAAAATGAGGCCTATTGCATACTCCCCAAGTTTCACGTGTGAGAAGGCAAATACAACAAACCCCAAATTCCCTAACTGAAAGATCCTTGTGTTTTCTAAGTCTGAGACGGGGGTTGAATTCATTTTAGCACTCCAAGCTGACAACCCGGGCCCCCACGCATCATGGGATTGCCTTAAAAAAATCATGAGGCTTTTAAATGAAGAAAAGAATTAATTACTTCATGTAGTAGTACACAGGCCTGTGCTGTGCTCTGCATAAGTATCGTGGAAACTCATTGTGTATCCCAAATAATTTGGTGTAGCAAAGGGATAGCATTCCTACCACTGTGGTGTTTTAAAAGCACTTTGGTCACCTCTGCAAGGTTTTCTCACAAGAGCCGGAGGTGCTGAAATAAGCTGCATGAAAGTTTTTCAGCTCTCTGTTGCGAATGTGCGACTCACACCATTGCTGTTGGTGCTGGCACGTGGTTTAAAAGTCGGACACTTGTCGGCGATGTCAGCAGAAGGCTCAGTGTGGTTTACTGGGGTGAGGAGGTTTGTGAGAGGCTGTAATCCCTGCTCCCCTCCACCCAACAGGGCAGAAGCTGTGCTCTGGATCCCAGCCAAACCAGGGCTGCCCAGCCTCTGAGGTCAGACCACTGCCTCTTCACTTGGCAGGCAGGAGATTCAGTCTTTGGGATCGTCAGCCCAGCACATGGGGTTGGACTGGATATGGTGCAATCCTCCCTCTTCTCCTGTTTACTTCCCCAGGTCTTTGACAGCGAGGGTGGCAATTCCATGAGCAAATGAGACCACTAGTTATGACGGAGCAGAGATGAGTGGACCTGAGCACTGAGTGCTGCGTGCTTGTAAGCTGGTTGGTATTTTGTCATCACCCAACACTGCAGCTGTGGTCACGGGAGCTTTGCTTTGTGAGACCTGTACCCTCTTATGGAAAGCCAGGCATGGAGCAGAGCTGCTAAAGCTCTGGCTGTGGTTGTGCAGTCACTGCAGCATGCCATAAATACAGCTGATGATGACAGGGACACTCCAAACCTTCCGTACTATTTATTGCCTCTGGCTGCCGGGTCTCGGCGAGCAGAGGTGTTGCTCTGCTGTTTGTAGCCCGTGAGAGGGCAGCACAAGGCCGCCGGTTGTTGATTGGGGGTTTTCAGATGGTGAAATTGGGCATCCTTGTAGTGCGATGGGAGCAGCACCGGGCAATGGAGCCAAGCCTCTGAAACTCCTTCTGAAGCAACGTGTGAATGTTTGCTTCAGTCTCACCCCAGACCATCCTCATTCCAGTGCTTAATGTGTGCAACCAACCAGGAGTAGAACGAAAAGTTATTCACTCTGCTTTTCCCTGTGGATGAAAAGTGGAATGAACGTCGACCCTTACTACCTTTCTGCAGGACACTGTGAAAATCCTTCCTCTTCATACTGGGCAGGATCTGTATCTCTGTCATCATTCTGCAGCATGGCCAGTACTGATTGCCCTAGAATATCAACTCTTCAGCAATCATGGGTGTCCAAGAATCGTAAGATTAAAAACATATTTACAGTTTGATTTATTTGTTTTCTGATTTTTGAGTCCCTAGGGCACCTTCAGGTCATTTTTCCAAGCTCTTCCCTACAACATTGCAAAATCTGGCATAAAATTGAGACAGCTAGCAGGACCCACAGCTGATAACTCTGTTGAATAAAGACCTTCAAGTTGTCAAGTAGCACTTTTTGTGCCTTGGTGTCACTGGCAACCTGGTCTCTTGCAAATTCACCTTCTTTGGAGTCCCTGCTGAGCCTGCCTTTCAGGTGTCAGCTTTCGGGATTTTTTTTTTTTTGCAACATGGCAATTCATCCACTGGTTAGCACTGAGCTCTGCTTTGCGGAGCCTACAAAGCTGTCGCTCATTCTCTGTTATTACCTTACAACTATACAAGTTTGTTCTCTGTCATTTGATGAAGTGAGTCCAGTATCTTTAATAACTCCTTTCCATTTTTCCTTCCAGCTGAGTAATATGGAACTTGCTTTTCCTGGGATAATCCATAGAGATGGATGTCGGGCAATGAAAATGCAAAAGGAAGCCAGGATCATGTGATTGTGTTGGACCAAGAGAAAGTAAGAATTTTATATTCAGTGTTATATCTGAAGTGACTGCTGTTTATGCACCTAACCTTGTGACACAGCAAAAACACTGCCAGAAGAATATTATTACCTGAAAAACTGTTTATTTCCCCTTAAAAATTTGTGAACTGGCAAAGAGGCAGCAGCTCATAATAGGAAGCCATGGGGATTCCTCTCTCCTGTGTGTGGATGTCAGTAGTGAGAGCTGAAACTTTCTGTATATCTTGTCACCCCTGCTGGGACAGTAGTGATTTCTTGGCCTAGGAACTTGGTCCTGAAAACTGCTGAGTAAATTCCAATTGGCATTTAATGGAATCCACTGGAGGGGTGATCCTGGAGCCCCCCGCAGGACTGGGTAATGCTGGGGGGCTGTTTCTTAGCTGGTCACAAGGAGCTTAGCCTGTTGAAGGGCCCAATCCTGTGAGCATCAGAGCTCTTTTCACTCTCAGTAACTTTCATTGGAGTTAAGGGTCACTCAGTACCTCCCGGGAGAAGGCCCTGAGTGGTCTCAGCTTTTAAAATTAATGGGTCTGAGCATGAGAATCTGGCCTGGGAGATTTTAATTTTAATTTTCTATTTTTAGCTTGAGCTTGAAACTGACTCAAATACTTTTTCTGCTCTTAGTACTGTATATTACTGTGTTAGAGCCTTCCCCGTTGCCAGTCTCGCAGGCGCCAAGTCCATCCTCCCTCTTGGACAATTGTAGCCAATGGCCTGAGATCAGGGATGAATTTGCCCAGGGATAATTGAAATAATAAATAAAATTAAAGAAATAAAGATAAATAAAGCAAAACTTTGAGCTTGGAATGGCTTCTGAGATTCTGAAAGTAATTTAAGTAATCCAGGAGAAAATACGCAATGAAATCTGTTTTCCATTATTGCATGAGATGGTATGTCTTAAAATGTGATCAAAACCATTTTTTTCTATGATGAAGATAACGCAGTTTGAAGTGATATAGAGATCTGGGATCTTTTTTTTTTAATGTAATGTTTACAATTTATTGTAGACTTGACATTTTTATTTATTTATTGATAAGACTTGCTGTTCCTATCTTGATCTCACAGCAAGTAAAAATAATTTCTGACCGAGATCTAGCTACCAGTGGTATTTTTGAAGGAAGTGGTAGTAAAAGCTTATTATTGATACTTCTGTGCCTGCTAGTTTCCTTTTCCAGACCCCGTTTGTTGTATATCATCACAGCACAGTGGAAGACACCTGATGTTCTCTCTTGCCTTGTATTTAAGAAAAAGTGAAGACACTTATGTGATAGTCCCGTGTTCATATTTCTCTGGTACTGTGGGTTTTGTAAGATTCCCCAACAACGCCAAGATTGAATAGGACAAGGAGAATCCATACCTGTTCCTTTAAAAGGAAAATCTTTCAAGCTTGACTGGCTTCTGAGCTGTATGGCTGTGAGCAACAATATAAAGAGTTCAGCATGGAGAATACCTACACACATCAAGCAGGGCTAGAGGGGCTTATTCCCAGGTCTGTCAGTTTTCCTCTCTATGAGAATACATGCTTCCCTTGCTGGTTTTGCATTCCTATTCCCACACCATCAGTCGATCCCTGTTCCTCTGTAGTTTTTATCCACTTCATATCTTCACTGAGGGATGTCCTTACTCACTCCTCTGAGGGAATTTCTTTGGAGGCCTCATCTATCCCCACAGGGGTCAAATAATAGACTGCTGTGTCTCACCGCACCAGGATTCAGCAAGGGCCATCTTGGATTGTGGATGTCATTTGCCAGGAGTGGGGTCAAAAAAGAAGTCGTCGTTTCTTATTTTATTCCTTGCTACTACAGGGAATTCACCCTCAGGGAATTTATGAAAATGTCAGTAGGTCAAATAAGAGTGTTCCGGATGTTCACAGTAATAATTTACTAGCTGGCAGGGCTCATTTGTTTACATCCTCCATAAGGATCCCATGAGACAGACTTAATCCTGGGTTTGGATATTTGATTGAGTGGAGCTCTTGGGGTATCTGCCAGGATGTTTGTAGTCCATATGCAGTCAGTTGTGGGATCTTATGCCAATGAAGTTTTAAGGTAAAATAAATAAATAGGCTTTTTCACCCCATCAGTGAGCATGCCGTGTAACTCCAAAAGTGGTTCAGCTAATGACTCAATACAAACACTTCTGATGTTGCTGAAAACAGAAGCCCTAGTCTGTTTAAATTGCTACTGTCCCATTTCAAGGCAACAGAAAACCCAGCAGGTCTTGCAAATGTGTTGTTTAAATGGAGCCAGCGCAGGAGAAGTGGAGGCTGTGTAGCATGGGCATCCTGCACTAATGGGGAGAGGCAATGGACTCACCAAGATGTCCATCTGGGATACAGCATGGCTGGAAGGTGACAGTGCCAGCTGACCAGTCGTCACTGCAGCAGCTTGCACTCCACAGCACGCATCTGTGTATATGTGGAGCAGTGCAGCATGCGTGGGAGAAGATCCACTCTTCACTTTAGGCTTCTAACTGAAGCACTTCAAGCAGGTGCCTGGAGCTAAGGGGCTAAATCAGGGTTTGTTTCTCTTTATCCCTCCTGTAAAATGCAGATAACAGCACTTTCTGTGGGCTTCACTCTTCCCAAGCTCCAAGCAGCATACGAAGTATTCAGTTTAATCTTCATTGAGCATGTGTCTTTTGCACTCTGTTGCTGTGAGTTAAAACCTGGAATCAGGGGGAGCATGACACCCACATCATGAAGCAACGGTGAAGCTGGGCATTGGGTGAAAGAGCAGAAGCATGTGGTGATTTGGTCCCAGTTATGTGACATCTGGCTCTACTTGGTGCTGTCTGCTACCTGCAGCCTGAAAACTAAACTGAAAACATCGCAGCAATTGGAGATTGCTGGAAATGTCTTTTGCGCAGCCCCACAAATGGTCATTGATCAGAAAAATAACATGTGTGTAGCTGTAACGTGAGGGACTTGTGAGTTTGTTTCTGGAGCAGTTACAAATCGTACCCTTGCTCAGATGCTGCTGGAGAACCAGCAAGGAGGCTTCTTGGGGAACCATCAGGGCTCATTTGTCTTTTCTGTCTCTCCAGGAGCTTGTGCAGTTGAATTAGCATTTACCGTTGGTACATTCCTTCCTACAAGTACAGAAAAGGTGTGTCAGGTTCTCCTAGACAACTGTTCTGACAGCAAGGAAAACCAGAGTGGGTTTATAAATGAAGGGTGGGAAATGGCTCAGTAGTGGCATAGCAGAGAAGGAAGCGGAGGTTTTAGTGGACCACAAGCTGAATATGATTCAACAGTTGGTGCTTTGTAAAAAAAGACTAATTTTATTCTGGCATGTATTAGCAGGAAAGTCACGTGAGACACAGGGTAATTAATCATGCCACTCTGGTAGGCATTGGTGCTCCCAGCTTTGAGCACTAAGGAAGAGAAGAACACACTGGAGACCAAAGGAGAGCAAGAAGAACAACCAGAGGTCTAAAACTCTGGACCTAGGGAGGAAGCTGAAGGAACTGGGTTTATTTAATCCAGATGTCAAAGATGAAGCATAGGGTTTGCTAAGGACAGTCTTCCAATGAGTGAAAGGTAAGAGGGCTGACTCGGTTCTCCTCTATCTTTGCTCCAGGCAGGATAGGAAGGCTGCTAAACTACCAGCAAAACACATTTCAATGGGGTTTTTGCAGAAGGTTCCTTCTTATTAGGCAGTAGGCTTCATATGGGACTCTTTGTGTGTTTTTTATAAGTACGTCAGAGAACTCCCTAAATATGGTATACATATGCTTGATAATGCATGTGGGGGGGATTGGATCATTTCGCTGGGCGTGGGGAAAGATCGCTCTTTGCTTGGAACACGATTCAGTGACATCAAGGAGCAGCAAATTTGAATGGGTGGGAGAGGTATATTTGCATACAGGGAGCTGGCTTGCAGAAATGTTGATGCCATGTGCAAATCTCCCATTGACTCCAGTAATTTTTCAGGTTTACAATGTAGCACTGGAACAGAGTATGCAGACTAAAACAGAATAAACCAAAACCTGACCGTTTCTGTGAATGAGACTATCACAGTTACAATCACGAGGTGAATGGTCTCAGGGGAATTCTCTAAGGATCTGAACCTTATATTTAAAAAAAACAAACCGGTCCTAATGAATGAGGAAAAGGAGAGGCTATTCACACCTCTTCCAGGGTGGGATACCTGTGGTTTTGTGTACTGCAGGGTATATGAAATCTGTAAGGCTGACCTGAGGGTATCTGGGTCTAGTAAACGCTCTAAATGCCTGAAATTCCCTGCATTTGATGGAGCAGTACCCATTTTGGGGGGCAGGAAGGGAACATTCTGCTCCAAAGAGGCCAACTGAACTGATTATTTCAGTGAGCAGAGAGCCTGTAGCCTCTCATGTCTTTTCTTGGTTGCCAACAGTACTGTTCACCAAGAGCTTCTTTCTGAGAGGTGGTTGATTGCTGAACATTTCAGAGAAATCCGTCAAACATTTAGATTGCTTCTCTGATTCCAAAACCCACGGACTGGGGAATTAGGCTGTGAATCTTGAAGAGTTTTCTCCTAAGTGTAAAGAGGATAAAACCTTGCTATCGGAACTCTTTGGCTTGGGGTTCCAGAAGTAAACTGTAGTTTACTTATTTCTGTTCATAAGGTTTTCAGCAGGTCTTGGTACTGGGGCAGAAATGCAATGAGAAGACTTTTCTTGAGCTTGCTCTTGTTTTAGTGAATGCCGACAAACTTAATGGTCCATAGATGTTCCCTCTTTTTCAGCCCCAAAGCTCAATAGGTGAGGGTTTTCATAGGCTTGAGTTTTGCAGCAAAGGTTTTGTTTGTGTTTTTTTTTTAATTTTTAAATTTCAACCCAGCCAGTTTCTCCTATTTTAGTGTTCTTGGTATTGAAGATAAATTGAGATAATTTCAAATCCTCTGAAGTGGTTTTCCAGGTATTCTTTGGCTTTGATGAAAGAGACCTAGTGTCCATATAAAAAGCATCCAGGAAAAAATGATTAATTTCCTTCTTTTGTGTGGCAGAGGGGCTAACCCTGCCACCACTGCTGCAGCTGGCCCACGGCGAACAACTTTGATTTCCTTGCTTGCCTTTGAACCACTTGCAAGCCCTGGAGCTCTTTGGTTCTCCATTGAGCAGTATTGCTTTTGGAACTTACGCCTGTTAGCTCAGGACAAGACCTAAGGAAATACAACCAAAAGGCCCATAAAGGTGTCTGGTTTTAAAGTTACCACTACCCATGGTGAAAGCCCTCTTGTCTCCTGCTGTTAGACTGGAAATTCAACTGTGGACAACTCCATCTTACGGGGTGAAGGAGAGTATGTGGGTCATGTTACTCTACAGGGAACTGCAAATCTTGGTTGATCGTTTCCACCACTTTGAGGATCACAGGTATTCATTGAAAGATGCATCTGAGAAGTTGGACCAGTGAGTTATTTTTGATTTGTCAGCAGGTACAGTTCCAGAGGGGGAGCAGAGATGAAAGGCAGATGGGTTCCGTCCTTTTAACCACCCTATTGTTCTCCTATGTGTAGTGAGTTACTGGTTCTTGGACAAGGTGGGAAGAGTCTGTGGGATTTAGTTCTTTAACAAAAGCATCCTTTCTCCACAATCTTAATTACTCATTTGTGCCAAATGGGGAATGAGAAACAGAGTTTAAGGATCTAATTAACATTTGCTTCTCCTTTCAACAGATCAGTCTTTACACTCAAAACTCTGGGATAAAACTCTTTTCACTTACTTTCTAGTCATCTGAGAATCCTCCAGCCTCCGCAGAATCTGAATTTCCGGCTTAGGAAAACAAATTAACAAAAAAGCAAGGTTAGAAATAATATCCTGCTACTTTTAAAAAAGGACAAATGTCATTCTTTTCAAAATGTATCTTCTTTTTAGCCCAGCAGTGGTTACTGTCCATGCCAGGGGAAGTACCTGTTAACATTAAAGCTTCATAAATCTTTTGTTCTGACATACCTAGAGTGGGCACAGCTTAAAAAAAAATAAAATTGTGCTGATTTGGCTTATTTCCATACAGAAATAGGTAATAAAAGGTGCCATTATAACAATCTGACTCTGTCTAAGTAAGGCAGCATTACCTCTACCGCCGTAGACTGGCATAATTAAAGTTGTGTTGAAAAGCCATAGGTTAAGGTTATTCCTTTGGACATATACCAACTAATGTTACATTTTTTTTAAAAAGCATTGCTTCTGAGAAATAAGGACTACAGGATTTGATTCAAAGTTCTTAATTTTGGAAAGCATTTTGAGGTTTGCTAAAGGTGCCATATTTAGTCATAAAAATAACAAAATGAAAAATACAGAAGTGTATTTATAGTAAGAATAATGAAGATTTATAGGGTAATGATAGTTGCAGTGCTCCTAGCCTCGGAAGTCTGTATTGAACAGAGTGATTGAATGTTTGGCTTTTAAAAAGAGAGAGAAAAAAACAAAAAGCAGATGAATAATGAAAAACAAATCCTTTCTCTGGTGAAAAGCCAAACCTGTGTTTTGAAAATTAAATTTTTTTTGGGTTAAGCAGTGAAAAAATGGACTTGATCTTTGCAACAGCTTGGATTTATTATTGGAACCAGTTAGCTGTGCCATAGAGGAGAGGAATTTTCTGGTAATTAGAGCAAGAAACTGGGAGTCAGAAGCAGTAGGGTCTGTTTCTGGCTCGGGCACTAGCACGCTATGTAGCCTTGGGAAACATGCTGCCTCATTTGTACCTTGGCTTTCCCATCTATAAAATGGGGCTAAGGAAATAATTCAACCTCACAAATTGCATGCACTAATTAAAGAACATTTCCACAGCACCTTGAGGTCTTTACTGCTAGAGGATGGATTTTCACAAGCATGTGCTTCAAACCCTTTTGAAAAATCCTGCCCTAAACATTTACAAACCTGATTGCCCAGATTCCGAAATCCACCTGTGGGCATCTAATTGAAAAGGGCCTGATTTCCAGAAGTTTGTCTGCTGATGAAGAAGAGCATGATGGGGAGTGTTTTCTCGCTGGACTATGAAAACGGGGGGATGACAGGACTCCCTCCTGCTGGAATCCTGCCATTTAGCTTGGCCAATTTCACCCGCTCCCCCCGTTCCCCAGCAGTAACATGTAATCCCTGCAGGCTCTCGTGCTCCGAATGCTGCGGCTCCATTGCAGCCCTCCCAGAGGCAGCTGCAAAGAGGCAGGTGGGAAACGGTCAGCTTAGTACGTGCGACTGGCGGTCTCTGGAGGGTGCAGAAATGCTCCTTGCCCTGATGGATGCAGCTTCCTTAGGAAAGCAGCAGTCAGAATTAATTTGAGTAATAGCTGCACATCCTTACTGGGGTTACCACCAGTATCCCTGAGGCCCCGTATCTGATTTGGCTTGGATCTCCCAGCAGTTCAATTTCTAAATCACCGTCTGTCAGCATTAGAGCTACTCGGCCACCCCTTCCTTCGGACGATGCCGTGGTCCATGAGTAAAAGGAATGCCATTTGCCTTGGACGCCATCCCTCCCCGAAGCAGAGGAAACGCACGCTGACAAGACAGGAAATTCTCGTGCACCGCAAGGACCTGGAGCTTGCCTCTCGCCTTCCTGTGGGCCTTACCCAAGTTTCAGCCTGGGTGTTTAAAGATTATTAATAGCAATAGTTACATTAACAGGTTTATGTTCTTCTTCTGTCAACGAAGTTATTTCTTCATGTGAGGCTTTCTGGTTGTTTTTATTCAAAGTAGCCGGAGACAGACGCAAGAATGTGGTGGTGTTGCAGTACAATGATCTGTTCGAGCTAACGGGCAGCCAAGGGGGGGTTTCGCTTTATGGAAGGCTCTCAGTCAGAAGTGGACAGGCTCTCGAGTCTCCAGTGCAAAACAAATAGCTCCAAACTGGGGCAGGCTTAGCACAGTGAAGGATTTTCTTTCACAAGTATTTCTTTTCAGCAGCAGCGTGCTTCCAGAATGCAGTCACTTTCCCCTTGTTATGGCTGATCATTCCTGAGCCTGCACTGTTCCCCTCTCATCCTGTTGTACCTTTTGTGTGGCTGTGTGATGGCCTAGCTAGGCAATTATCTCAATTTAAAAAGAAAAAAGAATGAAATCCCCCTTTTTTTGTTTTCCTTCCCATTAGGTTATTTTTATTTCAGGTCAGTTCCCTAATCCATATTTCAGCTGCAGAAACAAGTTGTAGAGACAGTGAGAGGGTGACAAGGGGCAGAAATATGGGAGCTGCTTAAGCCAGTGCTTCTGCTGAAATGAATGCTTGTGCAACGAGAGGCTAAGCCCGGACCAAGAGAAGTTCTCTTTTGCCCTGCCTTGAGTCATGAGGACCTCAAAGTGAGTCTTGGCTGCAGCAGTGAGCAAGACGTATGCGTGTGGTTGGGTGTTTGTGTCCAAGGAGACAGTTTGTGTCTCCAGTGTTTGGTCACTGGGTAGAAAGCTCTGCTCATCTTTGGGCATAAAAGCTCTGCCATGGTCAACGCTCACAGACTGGCTCTAGGCTTGCAGGAAAAAAAAAGAAAAGGTTATTTGGAGACTGGGAAGTGCTAGGTTCACTACATTTCAGAAGGAGTGTGACTTTTTAAAGTCAGTCCTGCATGTTCAATAATTAGTGCGTTACTTTTCATTCTTTAAAGTGCACCTCTCTGTGTAACACGACAAGGTGTGCTCATGTAGGCAAGTAATTGGTTGTCACCCTAGCCAGAGTTGGTATCTGACTAATGGTCCGACAGGTGGCAACATTTTGGTGGTTACTGGGGAACTCATAAAGGTGTTCTTATAAAATCTCTGGGGTACAAGCATTCAAATACAGGGAAGAGAAGTCCTAGTTTTTAAGTGTGCTAAGTACGTCCTGCAAACTAACAATTTCATCTTCTCCTGCTCTCTGCTGGAGTTGCTGGTGCTTGGCGCCTGCCAGAAGAGATCTGTAGCTGGCATCTAGGTGAGCTGTTCTGCTGTCTTTGGAGAAAGGTGTATTTTGTCTAGCGAAGCAAGGGAAGGAGTGTTTGGAAACACTAGCACAGCTGGGTAGTGCACAGGGTGAGGAGAAGGCTGTCCTCTACAACATCTGCACTGGTAGAAGGAGTTAAACAGGGCTTATGGGGTGAGCAGATTGTGGGCTGGTTCTCTCCTGAAAGACTTTTTCACAGGAAGAAGGACAGAGAAGAGTAAGAGTTCAACTTTGTTTATCCCAAATTTCTTCTGGAGTGTAATATGCATTGTAAACAACTTTCTTCATAGAAAAGTATGTGCATGAAGCCTGTTCTGATTTATTTTCTATGTTGTTCAGATTTAGCCCAAAATGGTGCAAGTTCCTAGTTTTCCCTAAATGTTAATGCTTTTAAAAATAAGCCCAACATGTAATTTCACTTACCGTGGGCTTTGTGTTTGTCACGCAGAACAATAGCCGCAGCAGAACACAAGCTCTGAACGGCCACCCTGAATACAAGCTAGCGTCGTTACCAGGGCAGAGTCAGAGCGAGAACCCATAACCCTGCACAATGTGAACAAACCTGGGGTTGCTCTCTCGGTCTGGACCCACCAATTCCCTTTTTTGGGTGCCTGGGCTGTCAGCTTGCTTTATTGCTCCTTCCTCTCTGTTGTGTGGGGTGGTGTATCGCTGCCGAGGAGGGGGAGATCAGAGGCATTCTTTTCGTATGATCAGGCTGAATCTCTCTTTTTGTTGATTTCATAATGCCTGGGAGAGCAACTGCGGCTCCCTCCTGGGACCAAACTCAACCCATAACAAGGCTTCCTTTCTCCTGACGTCTCTGCTGACCTTCGTTTCACTCTTAACTTGATGTGTCAACTTGACAACCCTGGAGCGCGCCCTGACCTTGCAGCATCACTGCAGAAGTCGCTAAGAGCGAGTGGGAAGCCTGCTGGTAATGAACTGGCAGCACCAAAGCCTGCAGCATGTGTGTGTTCCTTACAGGTCAGATTTTGTATCCATCTGTTGGTTGCTTAGCCCCAGTTGATATCAGCTAAGGTCCAACCCAATGTGATAAGGCTTAGAGCTACAAAATACTCCTGGAATATATCTAAATGCAGCCAGCCTTCTCATATTGAGGGCTGGACAAAGCCTTGCTCCCTAGTTATGCATTACTGCATAAATACTACACATGTTTATTCAATGAGTTGGAGATGTTTGGAATTCATCTTCAGCACCTCAGGACATCCCCAGATCTCCCAAATAAGCTGTTCTAGGAGCAAATGAACTAAAGCTCTGAATTAGAAGGGTTTAGTTGTGAATGTGAACGGATCCACTTTAAATTGGCAAACAGATGAGAGGGAAACAGGCCTCTTGAGTTCCCTGAAGACCCATGAACCCTTTGAGTCTTCTTTATTTGCCAGAGGAAACAAAATCTCACAGAGCTATGTTTTCTCCTTTGCCATTTAACTCATTTCTTTGCTGATTACTGTAGCAGTGAAATGAAGAGCTAAGTGCACTAGAGAGAGCTTTGGAACAGAGTAAAAACACACAGGAGGAAGACAGACAGGGCGATGGTCACTTCTCCTATATGCATCATCTCCTTTAGCCAGTCTTATGTGCTCTCATTGATTTCTGTCTGAGCTTGTCCCACACTAAGTGAAAGGAGAACTGGATCCCATAATGGACTGATATACAGGGCTGGCAGTCCAAGCACACTTAGAAGCATCTTGCCTATAAGTGCCTTTAAGTGATATTAGCGTCCACATCACTCAGTACAGAACAGATTCTGTGCGATGCATGTATTGAACATCCAGCTCTTGAGCAGATCCTAGATCTGTGCCTTTTCCAACATCCTGCAATGTCTTTGAATTTGGGTCTTTGCCCTCTTTGGTCCATGTGAAAGCTCAAGAGCTCATTCAACTCTGAGCGCATCACCTTGGCTCTATTTGAAACCAGTCTTTGGGACTTTTGGGACACAACTGAACAGCAGGAGCTCAGTCTTTCCTGTTTTGCTGGCTGTATGGAGAAGAAACCTTTATCTGTGCACTACAGCAAGCCTTGCATGGCTGGCTCCATGCATCTGTGGAAGGGGAAATTGCATTCCTCTAACATATTGAGGACGGGTGGTTACTGCCAGAAGCAGGATGCTGGGTTTATCAGCCCAACGGACTGACTCGGGACAGCAACCCCTGTGTTCCCCAGCCTGACTGATGGGTGAAATCTTTTGTCTGATCTCAGCATTGCTTTTAGCAGCTGGCTCCAGGGAGAAGGGAGGAACGGCCTCCTGCAGAGCTGGGCCTTACAAAGCAGCCTGTGTGGGATGGAAGGTCCCCTGCTCTCTGGCTCCAAAGAGCATGCGGGGGTGTGTATGTGTGTGCAGTGGGGGGAACACTTCTGGCAAGCAACGAACTTGTCCAAATAAACAAAAGGCTAAAAACAGCCCGTGCTCAGCCCCTTGAGAAACCCTGCAGCAGATGTTGCCAGTGACTGTGGGTCCTTGTTGGGAATCCCATGGATAATCATTGACAGTGGGGAAACACATGGCAGCATACGGCAGCTCAGAGAGGGCCCTCTTTGTTCACTGAAATCACTGGAGTATCTGTCTTGTCGGTGTGGATGAAAAAGCACTGGCTGGTTCAGGCTCAGAGCGGGGAGTGAGCGGAGCTGCCTTTTACTCTTGGCTCGGCTGCAGGCTTGCTGTGTGGCCTTGAGCAAGTTGCCTCTTTCCCCTGTACTATAGTTCCTCCTGTTGCACATTGAGGTCAGGGATAGAAAGCTGCCTCCCTGGGGATTTGTGGCCAAGCTTTTAAACTTTGCAAGGTGCTTTGTGGCTGGAAGGCACTGTGTTCAGAACAGGTAAATGTTCAGTATTAGTATAATTATTTACATATGATTCAAAAGGTGAGGAGTGGCTGAGAAGTTCAGCTGAAAGGTCAGCTTGTTACAAGACAGATTTTTTTTTGCCAAGAGTGACAATGAGAAATGAAGCAAAAAGAGATAGAGGCTGGCTGGGTATGATCGGAGATGACACTGGAGTTGGCTTGGCCTCTCTCACACGAAATGCTTTTCTCTCTTTTTGCTGCATTGTGAGTTCAACTTTTTGGCTCTGTTATTCCATGATTTGTGTTTCAGGCACAGTGATGGTTGTGTGAGGTGGCTCGGGCTAGAGGAGCGGAGGGCTGCAGAACTGAGAGCGGGTC